>NW_017731362.1:2121854-2142011 GCF_001890085.2 Hipposideros armiger
TTCATAGTCAGTGTAGAGGCCTGACCACCGCACTGTATATCTGAAGCTGATGTTGAATAACATTGTATGTCAACTATAATTATATATACATATAGTCACAGGATGAGGAGTAGAGTGTGGGAATGGAGTCAATGGGATTGTAATAGATAAGCATGATATTGGGCGTGGGAGGGCAGTAGATGGGGGGAGGGGGGTAGCTTCTGTGTGAAGGGTGAAAGGTTAACTATTGCATTGTTCTGTATACCTGAAACTAACAATAAAAACCAAAAATAAGTCTTGTTTTTTTCTTCTTCTGGCCATTATCAAATGACTGATATGATTGTCTTTTTTTCCCCCAAAGTAACCAATTTTTTTTGGCGTTAGACAAAATTTTATTTTTTGACATACTCTTTTTGTCATGTAATCTACTATGGCATTATATGCTGATAGGAACTACTCTACTATAACATTCCTTTATTAGCATATTTTCTTAAGGAAATATAAAATATGAAGCAATCTTCTTTTAGGTAAAATAACCAGAGAGGATACTAAGTATTGATTTCTTTTAAAAATGCCAACATTGTTATTAAGAAACTTCTTTTCCAGCGTCACAAGAGTTGAATGAACAGTATACATACATTAATCTATATTTTGACAACTTTGAAACCCATTTATGGCTAAAATCAAATAATGAAATTGTTTTAGGCTTTTACAATAAGGTCTCATAACATACATAGCTTGACTTCTGATAGTTTCATGTGTTATAATACTAGGGCCAATGATATTCTGGTTGTCAGAGAAATTCTTAATTAGAAAAATGAGGGAGGAAGGTCCTTAATATTTTCATCAAAATACATATTTAATACTGCCATGAGGAAAGATTTCCTTTTGCACCAGAGCTCCTTCCACACTTTTGTGGTAATTGATCCGAAAGATGCTTACTGGTTCTCATTTCAAGGGAGTAAGAAGTCCAGATCCCTCTGATCCAGAGTGAGTAGGGATTTAGGTTCCAGCATTCCTCTTACCTAAACTTTCCAACTGCCTGATTTCCCCTCCAGTGCTGGTCCTCTCCCAGCCTTCCTTAGCTCTGCAAATGACACCACTATATATCCTGTTACAAATGTTGGATATCTGGAACTTAACCTTGACTCTCCCTTTTCTCTCATACTGCATCTATCAAGTTTTGTCTCCAACACTTATCTGCCCATGTCTTTCCATCTCCCCGCTCTAATCCTAGTCTAAGATGTCATCATCTCCACCCTGGATTATATCATAGCCTACTAACTGGTCTCCTCACTTCAATTTTTGCCATCCTCAAAACCATTCTCCACAAGAAGTGGAGTTTTCAGAATGATCACATCACTCGCTAATTATAACCCATTATACATAGGATCAAATCCAAAGTCCTTACCATTGATATCAAGGCCCTATGTACATTGGTCTTACATCACCTAACAGTCCCCTTGTTCACTATAATCCAGTTATACTGCCATCTTTCAGTTTCTAGAACACACCAAGCTCATTTCCACCTCAGAACTTTTGTTTTCCCTGTTACCATTTCTTAGAATGCACTGTTTCCACTTCTGATTTCTTCTTGTCCTTCAAATCTGAGCTTAAATGTCACCTCCTCAGAAAGGCCTTTTGTGACCAAATTCCAACCGCTTCTCTCCTCTCCTTTCTGTTATTTGCTGCTGTAGTATGCTATTTATTTCCTCCTAATGATATCATCAGAATTGTTTTTCATATGTTTATTATCTGTCCCCTCCTCCATAATTTAAGCTGAAGTATGGGAAGTTAGGGACCTTGCATATCTTATTAAACACTGTATCTCTGTAATATTGCATACTACCTACAAACATACTAAGTGCTGATATGAAGTAATTAGCTGAGTTAACAGAATAAATAGGACCAAAACTTTTATTGCATCATTGACAACTCAATATGTAAAATTTCAAAGGAAATATCCGGTGATTGCTGACATGACTCTTAGATCCCTTACAGAGACAGAAGATATAAGAGGGAAGAGAGAAAGAGGGCTGGGGGTGGGGAAAGAAGCGGGGAGGGGGAAGAGTAGGAGGGAGGAAAGGAGAGACACACAGAGAGAGGCTTTCTGAACAGGATTTCTTCTCTGTTGGTCCTCTTCCTTACCAAGAGCAGAAATAGGGATCCGGTGAATCTCCCTTCACTCCAAACCTCATGAGTCTAATTTTTGTGGGGTGTTGAGGATCAAAGAGGATGTTAGAAACAGGAGTTGCCATATTAGAAAAAGAAAACTAGAGTTTTATTCAGAGAAAGTGGGAGTGTTACTAAAGACTTCTGAGCTGAAAAATAACATGATTACAACTGTGCTTGAGGAAGTTTAACCTGATAGAAAAGTGGATTGGAGGCTGGAGAGAGCAGGTGCAAGGGGATGGATGAGGAACAGAGTTGACATGAGAGATAACGATTTGTTGACTTAGGATGTGAAGATGATAACCGATAAGAACAAACAGGTGTGGAAGGAGTTGTGATAGAATTGATCATTTTTAGAACTGGTTAGAGAAATATGAAGAACACACTATGACTGAGTTAATATTAAATACCATTGAGGGGAAAATATGAATAACATTTAAAGATAGCATAAATATTTAGTTTGAAGAAAAGCCTAAGGAGAAGCGTGAGCCTCCTTTCTTTATGCATGAGTTATTTCGTTAGCCACCTGTTTTACAGAAATCTGTATTTTACTGGATACCTGGCTTTTCATAGGATGTATCTTTATACTAAAGATATGGACTCTGTAACTGTCTTCCCCATCTTTACTGTCATAATAATCCTTACTCTGCTTCCTCCTCTCACATTTAAAAAGTTCACCTGATGCTGAAAAGTCATGATTTTAAAGCTAATGAATTAAAAATTAAACCAATTTTGTTAACACATTGACACCCATGAAACATTTTTGAAACAATTGTTGCTACCAGTTTTATCCTTCATTTTTCTGCTTCGCTATGCAGACAATGAATATGGAATCAAAGAATGACAATTTAAAGCAAAGACTATAATCACCCTAACTGCGCAGGGTATTTATTGTTTTTCAGGTTTTCCTAGGGGTGAGGCAAAACTCTCTCCATATCCAATATAATACTTCTCAACTGTTAGAGTGCTACTAGGCTGTCAAAACCAGTTGCTAACATACAACACTTAATCAAGGAGACTGATTCTTTGCTTAAAGTTAAGCATTAATGTGAGGGGAATCAAGGCAATCAAGACTGAATTACATACTTCACTACATAGAAATTTTCAAATTGAAAAAAAAAAAGAAAGAATTACTCTAACTAGAGATCTTGCTCCAGGTCTAAAGATGCACAGTAATCTAGTACATTAATAATATAATTCGAGGAACTTTGGTTTTAGATGAGCATTTCAGAGAACTCTTTGTAAATATAAAATTAAATAAGACATAAATTTTTAGAGACTCAGAGACACAAAGAGTCAATTACATTTGTAAACTGAGATATTTATATAGTTGAGTCACAGGCACACCACAATTTTGAGCATATGACTCAGACTTCGTATCTTATATACAGTTAGTTTTAAAATGTTAGGGCATTATGCCAAGAGTAAGCACAAAGTTTACATAACTGAGGATTTGTAGGGACCGCAGGCTTGCTCAATCACTTTGGGATTTTACACCAGAATTTAAACGACTGTCTTTGACCAGGTCTATCAGGTTTAGAGTAGACATGCCTGTACTCCAGCTTCCTATTATACGTGGAATAAAACCAATTCCTATTACCCTGACCTTCAAAGTTCTTTATGATTTGGCCCCTGCCTGTTTTTTCAGTTTCATTTCTCTCTTACTACTCTTCCTATTGCTCATGTGCTTCCTTCACGTTGGCCTTCTTTCAGTTCTTGGAACATACCAAGTCATTCCTGTTCCTGGCAGCTGAAAATTTACCTCCTCAGATAGGCCTTTCCCATTTAAAGTGGGTCCCTCTACCCATTTACCCCTATACCCCTCTCTCCTTGAACACCTTTGTATCCTAATATCTCCACCCCACCCCATCTCCCTACTCATCCCACAGATCTATGTGTTTATGTTTGTTCTTTCACTGGAATGCACACTCTGTAAGGGCAGAGAGCACTTCCAGAATATTCACCATTGTATCTCCAAAAGTTGAGGACATCTGGCACCAAGTAGCTATTTGATAAATATTTGTTTAGTGGATGAATCAAGGAAGTAAGTACTATGGGTTGTATGGCATGAACCAAAGTTGAGGCTAAATTTATGGCATGGATGACAGAAGAAAAGATGAAGATGAACTTGTAGTGTGACGGCAGCTGTGGGGATGTAGTGGAAATAAATCTTGGGCCACACTCTCAAATATGCAAGAAACTACATACAAATTTACGTTTATAGATCAAGCTAGCTTCAACTTTTAGAATTTCACCCCCCACCCCCAGTTGTGGAAAACTTAACCTCAATTATTTTTGGGTTTCCCTGTTCTGCTTCAAGATAGGCTAGGGTTCAAAGGTTTGATTTAGGGCCAAGGCAAGGGCCTATGGTTGTCAAGTCATTTGTCTACTTTGGTTACTTCTGGGTGTTCACTGACTCTGTTAACACAGTTCCTGCAGGTGTGGGCTCCTTGCTGCTTCCAGATTTCTTTTAAAACATGGGGGACCTTTATGAGGGGAGCTTATGGGTCCATCTGTTTAGACACAGGAGATAGTCCTTACTCTCTGGAGCTTTTCGGCTTTTGCTGTGTTCTGCTTCTCAAAGGCACTTTCATGCTTCCCTTCTTCACACAGCACTTAGCACAACCCTTTGAAATGGATTTGGAAACAACCGAAATGCCCTTCGGTAGACGACTGGATTAAGAAACTGTGGTACATTTACACAATGGAGTATTACTCAGCTATAAAGAAGGAAATAGTACCATTTGCAACAATATGGATAGAACTAGAGAACATTATACTAAGTGAAATAAGTCAGAGAACGACAAATGTCATATGATCTCACTTATACGTGGAATCTAAAGAACTGAATAAGTGAGAAATGTAAATAGAAATAGTCTCAGAGACACAGAGGAAAAACTGAGGGTTGCTGGTTGGGAGGGGGTGGGGATGAAGGAGAAGGGGAAGGGATGAGACAATACAGATTGATAACTACAATATGGATTCAGGGATAGGAAAGACAGTCTGGGGAATATAATCAATATGTTGTAAATATTTTTTAGGGGGCCAGATGGACTCATGTCTTGTTAGGGAGACCACTTCATAGTCAGTGTAGAAGCCTGACCACTACACTGTATATCTGAAGCTGATGTTGAATAACAATGTATGTCAACTATAATTATATATACATATAGTCACAGGATGAGGAGTAGAGTGTGGGAATGGAGTCAATGGAATTGTAATAGATAAGCATGATATCGGGTGGGGAGGGCAGTAGATGGAGGAGGGGGGGTTGCTTCTGTGTGAGGGTGAAAAGGGTAACTAATTGCATTGTTCTGTACACCTGAAACTAACAATAAAAAAAGAAAAAGAAATGGATTTGGGCTTTACCTAAGTCAGGAAGTAGATATGACTTTCTTCCCCCATTTTCCCTTTCCAATTACAAAATCTGACTATCTTTTTGAAAATGAGAGGAACCGAAAGAACAGGATAAATGAACACATTTTACTATTTCATAGACTTATTTTGCTAATAGGAATTAAATAAGTTTGGGCCAAACAGAGGCAGGAAGTGTGATTCTTATCATGTCACTCTTCTACTTAACATACTACAATGCCTTCCTATAACTCTTAGGATAAAGATCACACTCCTTGATCTAGCCCACCACACTCTGCCTGCCTCTCCAGCCTCGTCATGCACCACAGTCCTTGTCATTCTCTCTACTAGAATCACATGGGTGTTTTGTTGTTGAAAAATACATGCTCTCTTTCGACAAGAATCTTTGTATTGTATATTTATAGGTACCCCTTCATCTGGTTAACTCCCAGGCGCCCTTCAAACTGCATCTCTACTGGCATTACTATAGGGAAACTTTCCCTATTGCCACCTGTTGCAGATATTCATACTTTTCCTTTATGCTATTGTCCATGAAGTTATCTTTCTCTCATAAGATGAGAAATGCAAGGGATAACTACAGTAAAATGCCATTTTCATCTGTTATATTAGCAAAACCCAAAAACTGATGATATACTATATCAAATAAACAGGCACTGTTATGTGCTGCTAATGGGATTGTAAAACTAGTACAACTTCCATGGAGGGTAAGTTGGCAATGTCTCTCTAAGTAATAAATACATATATACCATTTGACAGAAAGAAATTCTGGAAATGGAACCTATAGATATATTTTCACAGTAAAAAATGACACATTTATAACTGTATTCACTGCAGCACTTATTTTGTAATAGAAAAATACTGGAAAAATTAAGTGTTCATCAATTGGAGGTTAGTAAAATATACTGTGATACACCCATTCAGTGGAAGAATATGCACCTGTTAAAAGTGAAGAAATTTCCTAAATACCGAGATAGGACAATTCCCTACTTTTATTACATAAAAAAATGCAACATGCAGAACATTGTGTATGGTATGCTACCTTTTGTATAAAAAGAGGAAAAGTATATATACATACATATGTATTCAATTTGCATGTGCATAGGAAATTGGAAAGATACACAAGAAACTAGTAACAATGATTACCTATATTTTGAGGAAAGGGTGGGAACTAAGAGGATGAGGAATAGGATAGCACATAAGAATGAAGGCAATGAAAATATTTAATGATGATCCCTTCTATCAATTATATTAATATTATACATACTTATGAATGTGGCATAGTTTTAAAATTCATTATTGAAATACAAAATTCATTAAAGAAAGTAATTTTCTATCATTTACCTCTGCATGAAGTAGGGTTATAATGGAATTTGCTTAAGCAAAAGTACGTGGTTAATTATTACTCTAACAACTGTGTATATTTTCATGATATTCACTGAAATAGATTCTCTGTAGTCTTTTCATATATTTTACCCCCAAGTGAAACTAGACAAGTATTAGGCATTCTTTCCTCTTGGAGAATCCCAGGTGTCAACCTTTACTTTCTTAGGACATTTTTTTTTTAAAGTCAAATTTTAGGAATAGATGCAAGAATCCTTTGTTTTACAATTTTAAAGCTCAAGAGATGGAGGTGCTTCCAATTAAAAATGAAGTTAACTCAATCTGGAAACAACAAAAGAGATACTTTTTCAAAGTATTTCTGTGGTTAACCTATCATTATATACATTAAAACAAGAGCAATAAATACCTGTCAACATTATTACTACTAAGAACGTAAAAAAACACAGAAGTTTACTCCATCCAGAGATACGTAAGTTATTCTTGGTTTCTAGAGAATTTGTCTTGAGTCTAAATATAAGACAGGTTCTCCATTACAGCTGTGGTGCTAGTGAAACAGGGTGTGGGCTCATCTTGAATTGATTGTTCTTCATTAAGGAAACAGATAATGAAATGATTTTAAATATCGCTCCCTTGTTGTGATTAATCCATTCATTAATATTACTGAGATCACATTTTCAAATCACAGAGCACAACGGCATCTAATGAACTTAAACTGCATAGATCACAATTTCATACTTAGTTTCCAATTTTATAATTAACGCTATCTTGCAGATTTTAAGGAGACACCAAGCACTCTTTAAGTACAAACTATCCATTTCTTTTACTTAAATCTTGAGCATTTACTTAGAAAATTTTGACTTCTAATCTGTTAGTTTCTTAATTTAAAAACTGTAGGGTCAAATATGGAACAGGTGGATTTAGTAGCTCTTGAATATCTTTACATGTGAACTGATGGTTAATAATTTTCATTTCGTTAGAGGGAATATCCAAGTCCTGGGAGTTCTGACCCGGCTCATTACTGCTGTCTCCTAAATATTGGGGGTATGACTCAGAACACAGTAGCATTATACTTTCTTTCCTTTTCTTCCCCCTTTTAGAGAAATACATGATAGAATATATTGCAGGCTTCTAGCTTTCAACAGATGCAATTATAGAAGGGCCCAACCTCCTTTGCCCTAATAAACTTAGAAATTTTAATAGCTGGTGCTTATAGAGTACCTGGGTACCTTGAACTAGTCTGTGCTCTTGATTCTGTTCCTCAAAAGCATAGACACAAAGGGAAATCACATAAACTATAATCCAAATGATAGGATTTAATTTCCTTTTTCTATTTGGTCTACATGCACCACCTGGTGGCAAAGTAGTGCATTTTAAGTGGTGTGTGTGTGTGTGTTTTGGGGGTATTAACATGGGAAAGAGAACTTTAATATACATTCCTAAATATTGATTTAGATTAAAAATGCAATTATTCTGCAACAAATATCTAACAAAACACTGGAGCACTACTTATATGTATGCTAGAACAGGGAGTAAAGGGGAGAACAACTCGTGGGAAAGTAAAAGAGATTCCTCTTGTTTACATTAGCTATAGCTCCTATAAGTCCATCCCCAAATTAACATTTATTTATTGTGCCAATGTGCTTATTTAGGCAAAAGTCAAATATTGATAGCCAGTGAAAAACCATTTTCTTTATTTTTAATTTTTAAGAATTAATAATTTTTAAAAGTATGTATCCTCTTCCTTATATCAGTAGTTAGTACAAGTCAGAAGTCACAGGATTTTAAAGCTACAAGGCACCATATAATCATTTAGACTAATACACTAATTTTACAAATATAGCAGCTGAGACTCAGGAATGTCAAGTGACTTGCCCAAGGTCAGACTGGTAAATTAGTGACCCAACTCAAATAAGAACTTAGGTCTTCTCACTATCAGTCTAGGAATATAATACATAAAAATTGTAGTTATATACAATGGTGAAATATCTCTGTATGAAGAGATATACTCTTGATTTAGCTATATATTGCTTTAGGACACTAAAACGTGAGTTAACACATATTAGTAGTTTTATTCTAACATTCTGAGCACAAAGCAGTAATAGAAATGCATGTATCACAAAGCTATGAAAAAGATTTTCTAATTGAAAAATCCCTTTTATATATATGTTCAAAGGAACATTTTTCAACTTATATACAACTGCTATGTTGTTAAGATGGCCTAAAAAATTTCCTTTCCCCTTCTAACTGCTTCAGAATGAGAGAGCTGTTTCAACAAAGTAGATACCCACTTGTAGATTTAAGCATAAACCATGTTCATAGCTCCCTCTCATGACCATTGAATGAATACTATACAGGCTTCCTTTATTCTCACTGTTGTATTCAACTAACAGCTAACTGGTTAAGTTTTAATTGCTTCCAATGAGGTCAGCAAAGGTATTTATCGAAAAGCCCTGAATAAAAGGCTCCACACACATACACACAAGCATACACGCACTCACACACAGAGAAAAATCCTCTTGCCTGTTGATTTATGGAAACAATTATGATTCTGCTGGAGAATTTCTCAGCTGAGAAATAGTTTGTAGCTACAGTAGAGAGGCTCAAGTTGCACAAGGCAGACGACAGACATGGGATTCCTGTGTATCCAGCTGTTATCAACAGAACAAGTAAGTTACTGTTATTTGTCTTTAAAAACAATGCTGAATGTTTTCTAGTAGTTTACCTCGTTCTCTATTTTAGTACTGAGGGGAAAAGTAAAGTTACCAGGTTTTTTTGAGCCATGTAATTATCTATAGTAATTATGCTGTAGAACTTAGAAAAAGATAAGGTCGAAGTTCTCCAGAGCATTCCCGACATTTAACTTCAGAAATGTGGGCAGTAGAGGAGAAAATAATTGATGAACCACAAATGTGAAAGCATATAATAGAGAAATCTAGGGAAAGCAGTTTTACTTTGTTAATAGCAATTCCAGAACCTAATTTAAACCAATAGCTCTAATTGCAGGATGTTTCGTATCAAATAGCAACTGGAATGAATGGTACAATCATATTATGATTTATCTCTACCAATGTGTAACTTTTATAAATCTATATATAGAGTGGTAAAGATGTTGACATCCTGTGAAACGTGTTTTACATGTACCTTCACAGTATAAACTACACTGCATGTTAAAATACTATTTACCTAATGAAATTTATATATACAATTTTTCATCTTCCTCTCTCTTCTCCTCCCCATTCTTAATCTCTCATTGCAAACAGAAGTCAAGTAGCAAACTGCGTCGCAGCAACTGAGCTGACTATAACCTGTTTTTATAAGGATACACCAACAGAGTTTTAAAAGGAGGAATCCTGTATTGTTATCAGGAACTAAAAGGATAAGGCTAACAATTTGGAAAGAGCAACTTACTCTTTCTTAAATCCATCTACAATTCCCAGATAGGAAGAGGTCAATGACCTAGGAGCAACAATCAACTCAAGATTTGATTTTCATTATGTTATTCATGAAAACCCGGAGCACTACACTATAATGCGCAAATGGATACTGACAAGGATCCTGCCAACTTTGCTCTACAGTTCATGCTTTCACATTCTCTGTCTCGTGGGCACTATATCTTTAGCTTGCAATGACATGACTCCAGAGCAAATGGCTACCAATGTGAACTGTTCCAGCCCTGAGCGACACACAAGAAGTTATGATTACATGGAAGGAGGGGATATAAGAGTGAGAAGACTCTTCTGTCGAACACAGTGGTATCTCAGAATCGATAAACGAGGCAAAGTCAAAGGGACCCAAGAGATGAAGAACAATTACAGTAAGTAACCCCTTTTATTTACACAACTGCTTATGAACCTTAACAATCTGTGAAAAGATCCATTTTTCCAGTGACATACTTTCTTAGTTTCTTTTCTTATTTTTTGAAAACAACTAAATCTCTTCTAATTTCTCTAAATTGGGTATCTGAACTATGTTTTTGAAAAACCTCTTGGAACAGGGCAAATTTACTATGTTAATAGTTGGAGCTGATGAACCAAGTCAATTTGAAAATATATTCTCCATGTCCTAATCTCAAAATGCTCATAAATTAAGCAAAATGTAAATGATATTATTTACCCTGAAATATGATTTATACTCTGCTAGCAAAACTCATTAGGAATTTTAATAAAGTACTCAATAAATGCTCACCAAAAAATGACTTATTAGTTTGAGGCACAGAGGATTTATTTTTTTTTAATAATTTGATTTCCTTTGAAAGAATTTTTCTGTGATGGAAAATACTTAATCTGTGCTCAAAATTGCATTCAGTGACTTGTGCAATTGTGTATAGTTATAAAACAGAAGGGAATCTGTGGTATCCTCATTTGTTCATAATGAGTTTGCATTGTATTGTTTAATTATTTACTTAGGCAGAAAAATAGGTTCCTTCTAACATTTTCTTCATCTAAATCTTCTATGCCATAGTGCTGTATTATTACCTTAAGAGAAATGTAAATGTGAAAGAAGAAATAAAAGTGAGTTGGAAAAGATGTTAATTACATGATTTTCAATTAGGAAGCCTTACATTTTCCTCAAAAATCAGTTATTCTTTTCATGTTGAAATATCAGGGTTGGATTTATAATTCAACAGTTATGATTAATAACTAATTTGAATAGTATTACATTTAATGAGGTAAAATATGTATCTCAACATAAAATTAGAATTTTAAAAATCTCTGAGTGAAAATAAATTTTGTTTGTATTACCAGCAGTGGAAAAATGTTATTATTATATTGTCTTATAATATTATGTGTTAAAGTCAATTGAAAAAGAATGCATGGGGATGATGGTGTAAACATTTGCCTAGAACAGTGCCAGGCTTGCAGTGACTACTTAAAACTTTTGTTGCTTGTTTAATGAATGGCTTTTAGGCTTCTTAACTAATGAACCAATAAACAGGAATTCGGGGAATTATGTTTCCAATATGAAAATGAAATCTTTTTAACTATAATTGATATAGAATGTTAAAGCCATTTTAATGGATTGTTAACAGTTGTGGTTTTATAATTACAGTTATTAATAAAGTTATCATGTTAGTCTTAGAATATTGTTCTAATTATACTAAAGCTTAGCTAGGGGAATAACTATTTGGAGGAAAGTTTTGTGGTTAGCTGCTATTATGTGAGCAGCAGAATTTGGCTTCTAATCAATTGATTTAGAAGTTATTGAGATTTATCATGGATAATGGAACCGGATGGGGACGATGAAGCTTAGGTGGAAATTATGACACATAGGTCCAGTCCCTGTCTGTGAATGACTTTGGAACCATTTCTTACTTTTTCTGATTCTTAATTTTTTCATCTGTAGGTTGTGGGATATGTACAGATGGTTTCCAATATAACTTCTAGTTCTTAAAGTCTATTCTATTCTAAACCACAGAATATATAACATATTTATATAAAAATATAAGTACTCATTATAGAATTATCATACACATTGAATGAGATGCAAGTTGAAAGTGAATATTATCTCAACGATTAGATGAGCTGTCAGAACTAATTTCAAATTTAGTGATAAGGTTATCAAATGTAAACACTGTACAATTCTTCTATATACTGACTAATTCTTTTTTGACCGCTTTTGTCAAATAATTAAGAAATGAAAAATAAGATGTAAAATCCAGTAAAAGTGAATAGTATGCATAATTATTTGGAATTGAAAATATTTACAGTAGGAATGCATTCACATATATATTTTGTGCTAAAATTTCTTAGAAACATTAAATACAAGCCTTTGTAAATATACACAAAATGCTAAAGTTATTTAGTAGTTTGAAACACAATTTAGCACTAACCTTGAGTAGCCATAAAGCCAATTTGGTAAGCCATTTCTCCTTTAACACTAATTGTATGGTAAGAAATAAAGGAAAACAAAACAGAAATAAAAGAAAGAAGAAAGAGAAAAAGAAAGGGAGAAAGGAAGAAAAAAAGACATTCTGTATCATTATAATTTAATATGTCAAAATACTAGTGTACTAAAAGACATGATATATATTATATAAATAACCTTCATTTCTATAAGAATATATATTATATATATTTGCTTTCTTGATATATATATATAACTTTCTTGATCTGATAAATTCTCCTAGAAAGGAAAACTTTCATCGAGATCCTTAAAGTAAGTCCTAAAATTGTTGTCTAGTTGTGCTGTTATCCCTCTTGAAAAAGGAGCCAATCAGGCTTCTCCACAGTTAAAAACAGGCTAATTCACTGTTGTCTATAGGAAATCCTAAAATAGAGAAGGAAAAACTTTATTGAAAAATATATGGAGAATAACTTATTAGAAGAGAGTTCTGATATTTATTTCCTATTTTAATTTCCTATTATTATTTATTTAAATTAAAATTTATTGTGGTGACGATGGTTAGTATTTCCTATTATTTAAGGGACAGCTTCACTAATTTTAGGAGTGAATACCCCATACATAAAACATGCAAATTGACTTATGTGAAGTTGAAGCTACTGTATCTAGGTACCAAGAAATCCAAGTACAAAGGCTCAACAGAATTTGTTTAAAAAGTCAAAGGAGATGAGAAACTTGAAATTACAAATATGAAGATTGTTTATATTCCATAATCATTAATGGAATGTATGAGCAAATGAACAAAAGATGCCATTTGTATGAAAATGAGTTAAACAGTAATTAGATTATATACTAGAGTAAAATGCAGCAAAGTTCAGAAAGTGATAAAGATCAGAATCAAACTCTGAATTTCATTTTCAATATTCTGATCCCATAAATTTGTTAACAGGTTGTTAAACGCTCTTCTTTGGAGGTCTTTTAAGATGGTATAGATTTAAACTTTTTAGATGATAAAATTTTGCATGGAAAGTTAGATGTCGGCTATGTGAAACATAATTGTCCTCTGAGTACCGTAAGTGTGTCCCCAGTTCATTCTCATGGCTTTGCTTTGAATAAAGGGAAAGGAATCTGAGCATCTTACTGAATCTTGAAGGACTGCTTACTTCACCAGAATAAGCATAGCTTCTTCTCATTAGAATGTGGCTTATAAGATATTGTTAAGATAACGCACTGGAGTGAGTAGGGGAGGTGGAAAATCTGGGTGTATAATTCTGTTTCCAGAAGGTATTAGACTGGGGTAGTAGATAGAAGGCCCGGAGCAAGAGAACGGGGGTGGTAGGAAGGTGGACATGATAGCTAGTGTCTCATATCTTCAGGGAATTAAAAAAATTACTTAAGCTATTTTGGGTTATGAAGATCTCACTTCAATCTTAATTATAGTGTTGTCTTGTGAAATATGTTAAATTTATGTTAGAATGAGTAAATTGGAGACAAAGTGTACCAAGGAACTCAACAAAAATAAGAGTCATATTAGTAGACATATAAACTACACCCAAACTATGTAAATGTAGGCGTCCACGAGAGGCCGAGAGACGCTGGACCACATTTCTGACTCTTCAGAGGAGAGAGGCTGTTCATGGAGAACTGGTCCTGAGATTGCTTACTACTGATACCCAGGAGGCAAGCAAGCCTGTCCTCTGAACTTCTTCTCTCTGATGGCTCCACATTTAGCTTTACAGTAGGTTTCTAAGTGATGAAATTAGAACCTAACCTGAACTAATAAGAAGGGTACTAAAAGCACAAAATATCCTTCCCAAATGAAATACCATGTTCTCTGCAGAAGGAGAGTATTAATCACATCATAAAGGGACTGGCAATGGATAGTCAATACTTCCACTTCTGTTGTCAGAACTCTCCCCTTGGGGACAAGGCCAGAGGGTGAATTTAGATAATCGTTGGACCAGGCAGCCATCAGCAGACAGAAGCAATCACTCCACACCTGACAGAAATAACATTGCTGTTTAAGCTGGGAATTGAGGTGCCGAGTGAGAGACAGCAGCAGTGCACTGGGCAACGGACAGACGCCCTGAGAGACAGATGTGGAACAGAGCACTCAGCCCCTCAGGATGATTTTCCTGCTTTTGGTATCCAGTTACTAAAAAGTTTTGCTCTTCTTAACAATGGTTAATATCACTCATTCTTTTTAAGGAGAAATCCTTCATTGTCAGAAACCACCAGGTCAAGAAAAAGTATGCCTCACTTATTCTAGTTAAGCATTGTAAATTCCATAGAAAGAAAAGGATTAGCCATTCTGGAAACTGGGACAGTGATTTGGCAATATTCTTTTTTGGATCATTAGACTGTGATGGGATATGGCCTAACAATTGGAAAAAAGCAAATAAACACAGTGTTGTTGGATTTGACTTTGGCTACAAAATCTTCAGCGACTCAATTGTCAACAATTCTTTGGACAAGCTCCTACTCAACAATAATCTCTGCAAGTAGCTAGCAAATATACATATCACCTCAAAATATGGAGATGGTAAACTTGTTTATGCCCCAGATAGTTCTTAACAAGTCATCTAAAGGAACAATAATTCATATTATCAAAATAAAAAAAAGAAAACAAGGACAACCCCACCTTTAAAAAATAGATAATGAGAAACATATCTATGGAGTTGAACCAAAACCCGAGAATTATGGAAAAGATGGAATCCTGTGGAGGTGACCAGTGTTCCTTTAAGTAAGTTGTCCAGCCTTTAACTTGTGGAAGATGGATAAGATGCTGCAGAGCAAATTTGAAAATACTAGCTATTCTTTGAAAAGTCTAATATTAAAGATTATCTTTCCTTTTTCGGGCTTCTTCTTTTTGGGGGGGGTTAATACAAGTGCCTGGCTCTTATGAAGGGCTAATACCTTAATTTGTTGCCACAGGTACATCTCTTATTTATTTTGTAAATCCTCACCTGAACTGTCACTTTCATTTCTATATCAACCCAGAGCACCTGAACATACATTTTCCCTTGTGACTCAGCTGTGTTACAATTCTTCAGTCTACATTTTTAGAGCAATCAGAGACGCAAGTAAATTGGAGACAACGCAAAAAGCCAGCTTTTAGACATATGGAAGGGTTCCCTTTTCTAAATTTTTCTAGTTCTCAGCTGTGGATAAATATTGTAACCAGCTGGGGAACTTAAAAAAAATACTGATGCCAGGTCCCACGCACAAAGATTCTCATCAAATTGATGTGGGGTGCAGCCTGGGCATCAGAAATTTTACAAGCTCCCTAGATAATTCTGACATGTCACCAAAGGCGAGAACCACTGGACATTAGATTACGGGGAAAGGCACAGCTCAGTGAAATCAGAATCTCCAGGTTGGGAAGGACCCAGGCATCAGGGCTTGTTAAAGCTCACTTGTGATTTTACGGCTCAGGTAAGGTTGAAAAGCACTAATTAATGGGACCAAAGGGTCTAATTCAGCCTGAATCCTCTGAAGTGTTCCAGGAATGTTTTGGAACCTTTAGAGGGCTCCAGAGTTAACTTGTATCCTGCAGGATTTTGAAACAGACTTATCAGTAATACATCTCTGAATTATACATTGAGGAACTTCTCCTGGGTCCATTTGACCTCCCTGACAAATCTGAGTGGTTCCAACACTTGGTGAACTGGCCTGGAACCATGTGTGATGACATGTTTCATCATGCATGCTCTAAAGCTCTATGGAAGAAGGCTTCTTGGGTGAGTGAGTTCATTGCAGGGAAGACTAGGTCCTGTGTCACAGCATCACAATACAGGCAGGTCTGAATCTCTTCTGACACCGCCAAGGGGTGCTGCAGGTGGGACCTGGGGCACAGGCATTAGTGCCGACTTACTTGGCACTTAAATGAGTCACTTACAGCCGCGAACCCAGATGCTCCCAAATTTAGGGAGGATCTCACCTCCTATGGCCACCCCATAGAGTTCAAAGGCAGTTACTTAAAGGGACAACCTCCAGTCTAAATAACCCAGGGAGTAAGAAACCACAAGCCTAGAGGGTCTATCCAGGTTAGTGAAAAGGATGTGAAGCTAGAGGTTGCTTCTCTTTGTAAGACTGGGATTTAGGCAAAGATTTTCTTTCTTCTCTAAGGATCCTAGCTTTCTTCCACTGGATCAAATAATCGTGTGTAGCACAGTAACTTCTTTAATATCACTATTGAAATACAAGTCTTTTCTGTATTTTTAATTTCACATATGGCACACAGAAGAAAAGGCAGGAATTGTATATATCTAAGTAACAAGGAGGAACAAAACTCATTAAATGAAATGCGCTTCCATATGAATTCCCCCCTTCCCTATACCATATCTAATCTTTCATTTTATAAAAGACACTTTATCGAGGTATGATTGACATACCAAAAGTTGTACTTATTTGATGTGTACAACTTGATGAATTTGGAGATCAGTATATATCTGTGAAAACACAACCAAAATTTATGCCATGAACATATCCATCACTTCCAAAAGTTTCCTCATGCCCTTTTTATAATAATAATAATTATTTTTGTGAGAAGAACACTTAACATAAGATTTATCCTCTTCACAAACATTTAAGTATACAACATAGTATTGTAAACTATAGGCACTACACTGTACAGTAGCTCTTTTGGACTAATTCATCCTGCATCACTGAAACTTGGTACCCTTTGACTCAGACCTCCCTGTTTCCTCCTACCCCTAGCACCCACCTTTTTACTCGCTGCTTCTAGGAGTTTGACTACTTTAGATTCCTCCTATAAGTGGTATCTATGTTGTATTTGTCCTTCTGTGTCTCACTTAGTTAGCATAATGTCCTAGTTCATACCCAATCTTTCTACATGAAAAATAGGTTGGAAAACAAAGATCCTCTGTCTTTCACAAAGTTCTGAAAGCTGTATTAAAGAGTCACTGAACATTTAACTTGACTGAGATGCCTATCTGCACTTGAGATTTTATCTGTACCTGATTAGGGAGAGAAGCCACACCAAAGTCACTAACAAAGAAAACATCATTCAAGTTATTTAGTTAGGTTTGGATGGGTTTGTGTAGTAATATATAAAGACAAAGGGATTGGGGTGGGGAAGGAGAGAAGAGAATTATCCAATATCCATGTCCAGGTAAAACTTGTCTTTTAGGCAGACGACATCATTATCAGAAGGAAAAAGGTTGATGTAAATTTGGGAGAGCAGGCTCTAGAGCAGCGGTTCTCAACCTTCCTAATGCCGCAACCCCTTAATACAGTTCCTCATGTTGTGGTGACCCCCAACCATAAAATTATTTTCGTTGCTACTCTGTAACTGTAATTTTGCTACTGTTATGAATCGTAATGTAAATATCTTTTTGTTTTCCGATGGTCTTAGGCGACCCCTGTGAAAGGGTCGTTCAACCCCCAAAGGGGTTGCAACCCACAGGTTGAGAACCGCTGCTCTAGAGAGTCTCTAGTTGCTTCAGTCAACTTCCCTGCAGAAGATTGTAATCACTTCCACTGGAGTGGACAGGAGTACTTGATAGAGCCATTAGCAAGTGTCCTGCTAAGAATACACAGGGCTAAAATATCTGTCTGTGAACAGGAGAGAAAAAGGCAAGACAGGAAGGGAAAAAGAACTTTATATAAAAATTAATGGATTTTTCATTTTAAGTTTAGAGTAAATTGAAATACAAAGGATTCTCATAAACTGTAGTTCTACTAACTTTTTTGATGAACTTAAAAAATAAGAACAATGGAAAACAATAAATTGATAAGATAGTAGGGGGAGGATTTCTGAGATCAAAACAAAACAAACAAAATAAAACAGTGTACAGAGAGGTTGAAATGATAACAAGATTATTGCAGATGTTACTCAAGTAGGAGGTTTGGATCTACTAGTTGAATTTGTGCCTAAAACTGTAATAATCTTTGTGTATTTATCAGGACAATTCTGAAACTGAGTTTATTTTTATGATTCAAGACAAGAGAATGAAGCGTATTTCAACATACTTAAATACCAGATTTATCACGTTCCATTAAGAGCTATTATAATACTTTCCACTTAACTGCCTATTTGAACTTTAGCTACAATTGTAGACAACGTTGAGAAAATGATTTGAAATCAAATTCAGAATCAACTCAGCCTGCAGATTTTTTTTAAGGCAACAATTCCAAACTTTGTTTCTTAGAATACTAGTGTCCCTCGAGATATTAATGCTGTTTCCTGCAGCATGGTTTCTGTGGCTAGCCAATTGGGAAATATTAGGTTAAATAAAGTTGAACAAGTTTTTCACAGCAGAAATTCTCTAAGCCTATATTACACTAATATGACTTGCAGAACTCTAGGAGAAGACTATATACCAGAGGGTGCCGAAAAAAAAATGTATACAAGTGGACACTTCGGTCAATGTTGCTCAAGCAGTAGTTCACCATAATCAGAAGTGTCTGGACACTGATGGTAACCACTTTGAGCACCTCTTGTAATTGTGGAAGTCAAACGTGACTTGTATTCATCTTTTACTGGTATATATTGAGTATTGAAATTTTAATAATTTTCCTTTCTTAAAATGTGTATACATTTTTTTTGGCACCCTTTGTATATGGTTTCCCAAACATATTTGACAACAGAGCACACACAACTACACAACCCCCTCACCCTCCCCACTCTCACCCCTGATTTGGTACAACATTTAAATTTCATTAAATTGCAACTTGAGAGCTATTAGATCTATCTATTGTATAGTGAAGAACTAAACCAATCTTATATTTAGTTGTATTTTTCCAAATAAAAAGGCTATAACATTGACCCGAATCAATATTTTAAGAATGGCCTTGATTTAAGAATTTGTGCCAAAGTCAGGAGTGTGCATATAATTTTGGATATTAGTGTTGTATTTTGGATATGGATGCTGCACTGAAATCCAGAGATTTGCAATGAGATTAAAGCCTAGTTTGAAGCTCTTTTTGAGTTCTGAGCAACTTTATAGAATCATTCTCCTGATTTGAAACCATGCCCAATACCTATTATTTGGGAAACCTAGAAACCGACTATGCAATATGGTTATTTCCCATGCAATAACCCAAAATGTTTTAGAATTCCAACATGATTGAAAAATTCTTATCTTATGTACCTGAAAACAATAAACTTTGTTTTACTTTTCAAAAAGTAGTTTCAGCAAATGTTGAAGTTATTTCAATCATATCAATAAAGAACAAGTTTCATTTACTAGCCAAAAACTATTTAGAAATATGAAATTTAGCATAATCTGAAGGGAGAACTGCAAATTTAATGAATTAATTTCAATATCCTTTGAAGAAGTCACTTACTAGAGTTGTTTTTATTTTTTTAAAGATTTTTATTGGGGAATTGGGGGGATGGGAACAGCACTGGGGAATCAGGGAAGGGGAACAGACAAGTTGCTGTCGTTTTGTTCTTCAGTCTAGTTGTGGAGGACGTTGCTTCAC
>NW_017731362.1:2143306-2148036 GCF_001890085.2 Hipposideros armiger
ACAGCAACTTGTCTGTTCCCCTTCCCCCAATTCCCCAGCACTGTTTCCATCCCCCAATTCCTCAATAAAAATCTTTAAAAAAAACCAAAAACTATATACAGAAAAAAAATTCATAGTTGATATTGGCTTAAGGAATATGTGCATTAAGAAGAAACAGAGAAGAAAAATCTTTAAGGATTAAATGAGCTATACTAGTAAAAGCAAGCAGTGAGCTGATAAATTTTGGGTAGGGCTCTGCCTACTTATTAGTAGCACTTATAAGACTGATCCTGGAGTTTGGAGACCAGTGTTGAAGGGAGGAGAGGACATGTGTATAGGGAGAGAGGGCAGGGGAGAAGTGGAAAGTTGGTGAATACACTCTCAATTTGTTTTAGGGGCAGCGGCCTGATCCTCGGATCGTCTTCTGGTGTCTCCAACTATACTTCTGACCATAGGCCTGGGTAGTCTTGTTCATACTGAGGCAGTAAGCATGGGGCGTTCACCTGCAGGCAGCAGATGGTTTTCTCCTCCTCTCTGTTTGCTTGAATAATGAAGATATCATACCAAACTATGAAAAGTTGGTGACTTCTTTTTTAGTCATTTATTAATCCAGAAAAAGTCACTGATCTTCCCTATGCCAGACTGAGACTATAGTAGGAAGCAGTAAATAGTAAGTACGAAAGAGGAACAGTTTACTTCGTGGTGGAGGGTGAACTACAAGTCAGAGGAGGAAAGTTTGGAGCACATTAGGGCATTGCCGACCTCAGCTTGAGGAGGAGGACATGGAAGTCTTTTCTGGGAGAAAAGTGACTTGAACGATGAGCAGGATGAAAGAGAGAGAACAAATGTATTACCTTCAGAGGAAATACTTTTTGTAGATGATTGATAGTAAGAGAATAGTAAAAGGTCGGGAAATAGGAAGTGATTTAATGTTTTTCTAGGTATCAGTGTTAAGCTCACAAAAATAAATCTTTTCCTTCTATAAAAAATATGAGAGAAACATTTGACCTTTATTAATTTTGAGACTGTCTTGTTGCTCTGTTTACTAAAAATGGCTAGTTCCTTTAAAGAGTAACTTTTTGAAGGCCTAATTTAAATCGGAATAACAAACATAAATTAAATTGGAATAATATTGCTTTTCTGGATAACTGCCTATTTTTCTCTTTTTAATGCCTTTTTAATCTTTGATCATAATTGTAATCTGCTTAAGTCAACTGTTCACAAATAACCACTGTAAAAGCTATATCATCCTTATGGAGGACTCCTCCCGACCCCATAATCGTTTCTAAAAAGTGAAACAGTGGTATTGAGGCACATGTTTAGCCGTAAAAACAAAATTATGGAGGTTATCTGCCACATTCTTTAAGATGACAGCTTTTACTATCATTAGAGTTGGATCACCTGTTTCCATTAGTTAACTAGGACCCTCAGTAGTCAAACAGTTGGCACAGTTTTAACTCCCTCTAAATCATGCAGTAGGCAGTGAGGTCGGGTGTCTCCCCCTTAGATAAATCTGTTGAGGTGTCTCCGTTTCTGAGAAATTGTGCTCAGCTTCCTTCCTGTACAAAGAACACAGTATAAAACCATGTTGGGTGCTTAGCAGACATACAGAGGTGCTGTAGACTTTAAAAAATTCTTGCCTCGTGTGGTCTTCAAATTTTCTAACTGCCTTGAAGTTGATCAGGTATTGAATCATAATTCATTCCCAAAGAAGACAAGCATAAATCTGTATGTCATGGTTGTTAAGTTGTACTTAATGCTAAGATTCATGATATTTTAAAGTGCTATTTAATAGTTTATCAGGTATTCACATTAATATTAGTATTAACATTACTGCAGTGTATAGAAATAAATTTTGTTGTTATTGTCATAAATCTTCTAATTTAGTCTATGTAAAATTCCACAATGTATAACTGAGAACATTTTTATTGGGTGACTAAATAGATGCTAATTCTTTAAAAATACATATGCTGATACTAAAATTGGTGCCATTAGACAATTCATTCCATTCTAATTCATTCTCTAAATACTTCTTTTTTGAGCTTGCAATCACACTATTAGCTCATTTCACGGAAGGAAAGAAAAGCCCCACATCTTGATAAGTTTGCTAGTGTACAAGCTCTAATTTTAAAATTATATGCAGGCCTATTTTATTTAGGTGATCATTTTAATTAAGAAAGATTGGTGTTCAAAATAAGCTGGTGATTGAAATGATCATTTCAAAAACCTTTGTGCAAAATGCCTGATTGTTTTCTGGAAATATTTGGGTGGTCAGTTAACTTACAAAGAGTAGATATTGAATAGTGGGCCTGATGAATTCACTGTGTGATTAACATGATTATATATTAAAGAGCATGTTCAGAATACTGCTTTAAACCTTCCAGCTTCCTTACAGCCAACACAAGTTACTAAGAGGCTTTGAAGGAGAAGCAGCGAGGTATTTTTAAGTAACATTTTCCCCACAATGAAAACACAGGTCATTGATAATATTTTACGATGACAAGAACAATTACTGCAAGAGGTAAAGGTGCTGAGTGGTTACTGTGTACCTGGCACTGGAAACACTATATAGATGTTATCTAACATAATTTTCACAGATCACTCTGTGGTTGGCAGAGTTAAGTTCGTTTTACAGATGGGGTAACTTTGACTAACAGAGTTAAGTAACTTTCTCTCGGTTCCATAGAGTTGGGATGTGAACCTAAGAAGGTTGAACATCAAAGCATCGTTTTGGCTATCACCATACATATCGCTATACTGTCACTGGTATTATTAAAATATCATACATTAATTTGCACCACACAGAGGGATAATTTGCATTTGAAGAACTATAAACAGCTGAAATTTTCTTCTCTGTAATATTACCTAATGAGTACTTGGCATTATCTTTTTATTATTAAAAACTTTATTCCAACTTGCCTTGTACACAACATCTCCATCTGTCTTCCCCTGAGTTGGCATATAAACTTTGTTTATTTTGCCCACAAATTGCTAAAGATGCTGAAACATTTAATTTGGTTGTGTTTTAAACACGTTTCTGATATTTATTAAAAACATTTATACTTCTGTTCATTAGTCAGTGTCCTCAATTATTATAGAATATATACATAGACAAAATTTAATTGCAGAGAATCAGTCATTTTAGGAGTACAGCCAGAGAGTTGTCCTCTCTAAAGGCCATTAAATCCAAATAGAACGAACACAAAATAAATAAAAGAAACAGCAGAGAGTTGGTTCTAACAAGCACTTCTGAAGGATAGGTTAAAAAAAATAGTTCACTGGCAAATTAGTTCTTTCTTTAGTCCACGAATACCATGTTCTTAACTTATTCCTAATCTTCTTTGCCCAATTAAAAGAAAGAGGCAAAAGAAAGAGAATAAAAAAGATGAGTTAGTGCAAAGATGGTATATCTGGAACTCTATATTTTTAAGGAATATTTTTGGGAGTGATTCTGTAAATCATATTATATCTCTGTTTCTCAGTGTTGTTCAGAAAAATAGATACATGCATCCCATGCAACCTGACTGACCTTAGGTTGTTTCAATATTTGAAAAATATCTTAGAATGTTTGTGTTCAGAAAGTTGTAGTGGCTCTTTCAGGCAACTAGAATACTATTTATTGCAATACTGATTGAGCATATATTGCGTGCTATGTGCTGTGGATACATAGATAAATATGGTAAAGCCCCACTGTTTGAAAATTTCAGCCTACATGGGAGACCAAGACAAAAGATTCGGTTTTGGTAGAATGTGTTAAGTATGTGATGAGATATGTTCAGAAAGTTAGGGGACCATAGTGTAGGGAAGGTCTCAGAACCAAGGAGAGACTCTTACTGGGCATCGTGTTTGAACTATATCTTAAAGACTAGTGAGAGTGAGCCAGACTAAGAAGTGGGTAGGAAATGGGGAAGGGAGTCAGAAGAAAATTGCACATTTTTTCCTGGAAAACAGCACATGCAGAAAAACTGAGTGATGTGTCAGTAGGTATGTATGGGAATTAGTATTTCAGGAATATCAAGTTCAAGGTAGGAATGAGGGAGAGATGAGACTGCAATGACATCTCATTTCTTGGCAAGTTGTTTTCTATTTTAGGGAACATGTACTTTATCCCATAGGTTACAAAAAACAATTGAAGAAGAATAGAGAAGCAATAACTAATCAAAAATAGTTATTTATATTATTCATAAAAATGACCTGATGGTTAATATCTGCTAGTAACCTGAACTCTAATTTTATAAAATTAACCCCTTTTCTTACTAAGGTTTCTTACCAGAACACCCACAAGTAGCAAAATTAGCTCATGTTAATTAATATCCATTACTTTGCTCTACCCATTCTTCTCTATAGGGGTTTAGGAATTGACTGGATTCCTAAGAAAAGGCAGAACAAGTAGTTTCAAACAATTCATTTATAATTTGTCAGTCTTAGTTTATCATACTAATAGTGCTCTTTTAGTATAAACATTAATACACATTTACCACTCAGGAGTAGATTGAATTGATTAGAAAGTGAGAGGCAGCATGGGGACATGGAAATAATGCTGTACTAAGTATTAGGGGACCTGGGTTTTAATTATTTTCCTTCCAATAATTAATTGAATGACCTTGGGCAAGTAGTTAACTATTCTGGGCCTCAGTTTCTTGTTTTAAAATATAAAATGAAAGAGGCCAGAGCAGATTGCTTGAATAGATTTCAATTGTAAAATTGAGAGAGAGAGAGAGAGAGAGAGAGAGAGAGAGAGAGAGAGAGAG
>NW_017731362.1:2149126-2195927 GCF_001890085.2 Hipposideros armiger
AAGAAGTAAGGTAACATTTCAAAACCATGTCATGAATGAGTGGCCGTGTTTGTCTGGGCTACAATTGAAATCTTTTGGTTTTTAGTTCAGTGCTATTTTTGTTACATCCACTGTGTGTGCAATATGCATTGTTACTGTGGTTTGTGAAAGCAAAAGCTTTGCTGGTTTTCCTCTATCTATGCGCTTTCGATTAGGATCATTTTCCCTTTTGTCCTCCCACCAATAATTAAAAAGTAGATTTTTTTTATAAGTAAAAGAGTCATAAGAGAGGGGAGAATATTGCTCCAAAGTGCTTATCGTGTGAAAATCCAGTGTTTATATATTACAAAAAAAGACATCAGCGAATAGATTATAGTTGGTCATCTATAATATAAACCCAAATACTGATCTCATGTATTTATTCATTCACCTGACAAACATTTTTAAGCACTTCACACATGCCGGGAACCGTGCTAGTTGTTAGGGATATAATAGAGTAGGGCTCAAAATAGAAACTGTTTCTGCTCTCACAGTTTTTCGCAGTGTTTCCCTATCTGCCATTTCCAACCTCTTTTTCCTAACAAACCTGTCTAGTGGTGTGAGCAGCTCCTAACTGGTGGATGGCAAGAACTGAGTAGAGATACAAGTGTCATGTAGAAGCCAAAACGGTATCATTTTAAAAAGAAGAAAAACAAATGGCAGGCATTTGAATTGCTTGGAATAAATAGCAACAAGTTATAACTGAGGTTTTTTTTTCTGTTGAATGCTTAAATAACTATGCTACTGCGTTAGGAAATTATTAAGGACATTGAATAAGGTAATTAGTGAGTACTCTATGCAAAGCACTAATGCAATAGCTGAGGTGGAAAGTGAGGGGTAAAGAAAGGGAGTTGGCGAGAAGAGAGTTGAAGAAGAGTTATATAAGAAATGCAAGGAAGAATAATACTTTACTCAGGGATAGAAAAAGACAGTCCGAGGAATATAATCAATAATGTTGTAAATATTTCTTAGGGGGCCAGATGGACCCATGTCCTGTTGGGGAGTCCACTTCATAGTCGATGTAGAGGCCTGACCACTGCATTGTATTTCTGAAGTTGATATTGAATAATATAGTACGTCAACTATAATTATATATACATATAGTCACGGGACATGGAGTAGAGAGTGGGAACGGATTCAATGGAATTGTAATAGATAAGCATGATATCGGGGGTGAGAGGGGAATAGATGGGGGGAGGGGGGTTGTTACCTGTTGAGGGTGAAAAGGGTAACTATTGCATTGTTCTGTACACCTGAAACTAACAATAAAAAAAATAATACTTTAAACTCTTGGTCCTAAAGTTCAGGAGAATACAACAATGTAATGTAGATTTCCCCATCACCATTATAATTTTACATAAATTAATGAATTTTTCACTTACTGAAATAAAGATATTATTTTCAATTTTAATTTTCTTGTATACTAGAACTGTAATATAATGCTAGGTAACAATGTTTTGTTAATGTATCTTATTTGCTATTTAAAGAACAAAGATGAAGTCATTAGTATACTACAGTTGGGAGTAGGCTGACAAGAATTTCACTGGAGAAGACTTCTGATACAAATGGGAACACTATTTTAAAGTTAAGAGCCACTAATCATGGAAAATTTAACTAAAAGTCACATGGAGTTAAAAGGCAATTTGATTTAGTTCATTAGGATTTAAATTAAGAATGCAGTTGAATTCAATATTTATAGAGTACCCTTAAGTACCTAGTACCTTTAAGGTACTAGGTAACATTGTGTAATAAAGGCTATGAAGGTAAATAATATACTTCTGCCTTTAATGCACTTCCACAGGAGATAACAGCTAGTTCTGAAAGTTACTAGTAAGTTTCATACGAACAAGGGAGAGGTCAGGAGAATGAAAGTGAATACTTGTCGGTGCACCTAAAGAGGTAACGGGGACAGAGTAAAAGAATTAGGAAAGAAAAATTTCCTGGAAAAAGTGCATTTGAACAAAAGGGGGATTGGTTGGAGGGTTTTGATAGAGGGTGAAGAGCTTTTCAGGCAGAGAACAAAGTGTGCAAAAAGGCATGGATGCAATAGGACCATTGTGAAGGACGATGAGTCCTGTCCTGGCTAGCAGGAGGATATGGGGCCAGGAGAGTGGTAACACACAGAATTAGTAAACAGACAAAAGGCTTCATGATGCATTTTAACTTCATTTTATGAAAAGAGAAGATAGGAGAGCAAAAGGAGGGTGAAAGGGGGCAATTACCCCTACTGTAACTTAAGCCTTTTTCATCATGTTTCTCTTTTTCTGCATATGAATAATAAATAGATTGACAGGACTAATACTTTCATATACTGAGAGAAGAAATACATCTCTTTTCTGTCTACACTCAATCTCTTGATGATTTCATCTAGTCTCATTGCTAATGATCACCAAATTTATGTCTCTAGCCTAGACCTCTCCCCTGAACACCAGACTCATGAATTCATCTCTACCTGGCTGGCTATTAGGCATCTCTAGCTTAATATGTCCAAAATAGAACTCAGGATTTTCCCTCCAATGCTTCATGAAGATGGTAATGACAATGCCAGTCTTCTTGTTAATTGGGCCCTAACCTCTGAAATCATCCTTGACTTATCTCTTTCTTTCACATTCTACATTTGATCTGTTAATAAATCCTATTGTCTCATCTCCAAAACACATCCCCACCTGACCACTGCTTGCCACCTCCACTGCTGCTACCTTAGTCCAAGTCCTCGCATCTGTTGCCTGGATTACTGCAGTAGACTTCTCACCTGGTTTCCTGCTTTTCCCTTGTGCTTTGAAGTCTACTCTTAATACAGAATCAGAGTGAGTCTTTCAAAATACAAATCAGATCATGTCACTATCTGCTCACACCTCTCCAATGTCTTCCCAATTCACTCAGAGTAAAATCTACAATTTTTACAATGACCTATTGAGCCCCAGAAGCTCTGCACCCCTTACCACTGACTCTCAGTACTCTTATCTCCCTTGCTCATGCTGCTCCATTTGCGATGGCCTCCTTGCTGCTCCTAGGGCAGTCAGGGAAGCTCTTGTGTCATTTGCACTATCTGTTTCTGTGCCCCAAATATTTGCTTCCTGAGATATTTTGGTGGCTGACTCCTTCACTTATTCCTAGTCTTTACTGAAAATGTCACCTTTTCACTGACACTTTCCCTGTCCCCTCTCCCCAACACATACACTATCTATTTTCGCTTTTCCTTTATTTTTCTTCTTAGCAATGATTACTCTCTGACATACTATATACTATTTTTATCTATCTTGTGTGTAAACTGTTTCCCCCAACTAGAAGGAGGAGGTGTTTTATTCACTGTTATATGTCCAGTACCTAGAATGGTGCCTAGAACATAGTAGGTGCTCAATAAACATTTGTTGAGGGGCTGAATGGGTGAATTCCATAAATATTTTTTTTTTTTTTTAGCTGAGCCATCCCGCCACCTGTTGGCAGCTCACGGCTGCTCAGCTCAGGCTGACTCGAACCACTGTTGCTCAGAGCTCAAACTCTTGANCAGCTCACGGCTGCTCAGCTCAGGCTGACTCGAACCACTGTTGCTCAGAGCTCAAACTCTTGAGCGAGCTCTTAACCAACTGAGCCACTCAGCCGGCCCAGCCATAAATATTTTTTGACTATTGTGAGGCACCGGGCCAAATGCTAGAGATAAAAAAAGAGAACAAAGAAAAAAATTACATCTCTTTGACTACTTAAGGGAGAAAAGTAAATAAATATAAAAGCAGAAATAAGTCATGGGGAGTTTGAATGCCAGAAGGGAATTATAAATATATGAACTTAAAAATGGCTCAATATTAAGTTCAATTTTAAATGTTGTGCTTAGGTATATACATGTGCCTGAATTTAGGGATGTTATATAACCTAGAAGATCAATTGGTCTTTAAGATATTAGCACATTAAAATCACTCTGATATATAACTAATATCAGAATCACTCTGGCTTATAAAAATTCTTGAATAAGTTACTTTTCATTATTCTGGAAACATTGAAATGTTTGAAAAAATGTTTCCCTATTTTTCTTTTTAGAAAAATATCTAGACTAAAAAGATAGTAATAAAAAAGGCTTTTAAATATTAAAATGAGACTTGGGGGTTTAAGATCTAAAACTTCATAAAACATCCTAATTTCTCTCCTCATCTAGATTGTCAGAATTACGACAGTCAATGAAACTGCAGTACTTTTTCTATAACTGCCTATTTGTGGCAGAATGATTTATAGATATTTATTGAACATTAATTGAATGGCTGAATGATCAAATGAATGAAAAACATGATGACTTCTAATAAAAGTATTAATAATAGGAGATAATATTTATAGAGCCTCTATTATGTGCCAAGAATTCTGCTAAGTGCTTCACATGGTACAGTTAATTTCATCCTTAAAACAACTATCATGAGGTAGGTATTATCTTCTTATTACAGATGAGGAAATAGAGATACAAAGTGGTTAACAGATGTACCCGAGGTCACAGAGGCAGTAGTTGGCAAGGCCAGTGTTCAAATTCAAGTTGTTTGACCCCAGAGAGTACATTAAACTAGTGCTGCTATATGATGCTGCTGCTAAGCAGTGGGGTGATGGGGAAAGTGCTTATGCCTTACTTACAAGCTACACTATACGACATTATAGTGTTGAAGGAAAAGTATGGCTTCTATTTCTAAAGAAAGAATAAGAATTCAAACAATAGAAAAGTCTGAGTCAGAGGGAAGTGTGACAGTTTAGCTCGGATGCAGTGGATGCCACGCTCTGTGTTTTGCTCAAGGTCATTAGTGGCAAATCCAGGACCAGAATCCACCCGTTGGTCTGGCATTCCAAGGCATTATTTGCTCCATTATAACCATGTGGAGAAGAACACATTCTGAAAAAGTAATATGGGGAAAAGGCTTTTGGAAATAGTTCAAAAGATAGGTTTGGAAGATGGCTTAGAAAATATAAAGCACAGCTATAATTTTACAAAATATTACCGTTAACTTTGCACAAGTTTCATACTCTATGACTTAACTCATTTAAACCATGACCAATATATAAATTCCCTGTAATGTTACCATAACAAGTTGATAGCCTTAGTCATGGTTAAATCAATAAAACGTATAGCTTATGCATTGTGCAGACATTTTGTTCCTGAGGTAATATACGATATACTGCCATAGCAACATGAGGTCACGGAGTACGTCTGAAATATTTTTAGGTTTATGAATGTGTGTAAATATTTAGGGAGGAGGCTAGTTGGTAAATATTCAAGAGCTACTTCAGGAAACAAGGGACAGGGTAGTGTAAGGATTAGGGTAGACCTGAAGCCTTTCTTCCCCATCTATGAGCAATTATTTGTTTTGTGGAGTACTAGGATGAGTCATTTTGAGGCTAGAAGTTACTTCTACTTCTGGTTTATGGGAGCAAGGATCAGTGTCTACTGTTTGGACAGGATGATAGCTGGCCATGAACGAGTGATAGTCCCTCACTTTGTGTTGGGCCTTTTAGGAAAGGTCCATTCCAGTTCTCTTGCAGAAGCGAGGAGCACTGTGCTATATTTCCAGTACATGATTAGCGAATAGGAAGAACGCCTGACATTTATGGAAATCTTGTTTGTGTAAGGCACAAAGCTAAGCAAATTTACATATGACATCTAATCTTCAAAATAATCAAATGGAGCAGGCATTATTATTTTTCTTTTAAAAATGAAGAAATAAAGGCTAAGAAGGATTAGATAACTGAATAGATCTAATGCCTGAATAAATGACCTGAGTGGGGTTTCCAATATGCATAGAGTTAATGAGTTTAGGATGTAAGTTTTCAGGACTTCTATTTTTGTGCTTTAAAAGCCTTTCCACATACTTTCTTGTGATATTTCCTATAATCGAGGTGGTTTGGCAAGTGACTTCAAAGTAAGTGAGGAATTCTTATAATTAATACATGTATTTTATATAACAAAGACAAAACAATGCCTCTAATATCATTTAAATAATTACTCAGCTAGTGTAATGAACAAACTTCACACCTGAACTAGGAATCAGTAGGACAGAGTTCTGGTTCCTGATTTGCCTGTGGTTTGTATTATGGACACTGCAAATTGTTTAATTTTCCTCAGCTTCTAATCTTGATAGGAAGATTAAACCAGGTGATCACTAGGGTTTCTTTCAGCTCTAAAATTTAGAGTTCCCATGAAAATTTAAGGGGATTTTAGCTGTTTAAATAATAATGGAAAACTCCCCTGACCAGGTGAAGGAAATAGACAGACAAGCACAGTAAGTGCAGAGTCTCAAACAAGACAAACCCAAAGAGGCCAACACCAAGACACATCATTATTAAAATGCCAAAGTTTAAAGACAAAGAGAGAATCTTAAAAGCAGCAAGAGAAAAGCAGTCAGTTACCTACAAGGGAGCTCCCATAAGACTGTCAGCTGATTTCTCAACAGAAACTTTGCAGGCCAGAAGGGATTGGCAGAAAATATTCAAAGTGATGAAAAGTAAGGATGTACAACCAAGATGACTCTACCCAGCAAAGCTATCATTTAGAATTGAAGGAGAGGTAAAAAGCTTCCCAGACAATAAAAAACTAATGGAGTTCATCATCATCAAACCAATATTCAAGAAATGCTAAAGGGACCTATTTAAGAAGAAGAAAGAAAAAAAGATAAAAAATATGAATAATAAAATGACAATAACTACATACCTATAACAATTACTTTAAATGTAAATGGATTGATCTCCAATCAAAGACATAGGGTGGCTGAATGGATAAGAAAACAAGACCCTTACATATACTGCCTACAAGAGACTCACTTCAGAATGAAAGACACATACAGCCTGAAAGTAAAGGGATGGAAAACATATTTCATGAGAATGGAAACAAAAACAACAACAAAAAACCTGGGGTAGAAATACTCATACCAGACAAAATTGGCTTTAAAGCAAAGGCTATAACAATAGGTAAAGAAGGACCCAGAAATCCCACTTCTGGGTATTTATCCAAAAAAACCCAAAACACTACTGCGAAGGGACTTGTACTTCTATATGTTCATTCCAGTGTTATTTACAATAGCCATGATATGGGGGCAACCTGGGTGTCCATCAATGGATGAATGGATAAAGAAGAGGTGGTACATATATACAATGGAATAATATTTGGCCATAAAAAGAAAGAATGAAATCTTGCCATCCACAACAATGTGGATGAACCTAGAGAGTATTGTGCTGAGTGGTCTAAGTCAGACAGAGGAAGACAAATGTCATATGATTTCACTCATATATAGAATCTAAAAAAACAAAACAAATAAACGAACAAAACAGAAACAAGCTCATAGATACAGAGAGCATTTTGATGGTTGCTGGATGAAGGTTGCAGGAATGAATGAAGAGGGGAGGGGATTAAGAAGTATAAATTGGTAGTTATAAACTAGTCATGGGAATGTACAGTACAGCATGAGGAATATAGTCAGTAGTATTTTAATAACTATGCATGCTGTCAGAGGGTTACTGGATTTATTGGGGTGATCACTTCATAAGTTATATAAATGTCTAATTGCTGTGTTGTACAACAGAAACTAATACAATATTGTATGTCAACTGTAATAGAAAAATAAAAAATATTTTAAAAAATAAGGAAGAGAAAAAAATAAACTTGTTATGATGCATTTAAAAATAAATCTCATCTTATTTTTCTGTAAAATGTTATAGGCAATTTCATAGCTTAGATTCTCTAGAGCTGCCTAGTTAATTTTCACATGTGGGCTGAGCCAGTTTGGAAAGTACAACTAATCTAGAGATATACTTGCAGTTAGCATATCTACAGCCTATCAACTCCTTTGAATGGACGAAGAAAATGTATTGCCCTGATCAGTGCCATCTACATGTGGGGGGAAAATATTGAACTTTTACAAAACTGTCTTTTAAGAGACAGTTTAATCCCACTAAAATTTTGAGTCAGATGTGAATCCCATGACCTAGAAAAAAATATATCAGAAAACAATTTTTTTGTAGAATTTACATGTATTTGTTTCCAAAGTATTAACTAAGAATGTAGCTACTTTTACGTGAAATAAATAACACCATCATTGAATTGCAATAAATTTAGACTTTGCTAATTTCTACAAAACATTTAATAAATATAATAATTCTAACATTGAAAATAATAATTTCTTAATACAGTTATGTATCACAGTACCTAACATTTTGTGAGAGAAGAAATTAGAAAAATTAAAAAAGTTTTATTAGGCACAAAATTAGTATTACAGTGATAATTTTTCTGTTAAATATTAAAACAATTAAATAGTAAATTTTTTAATGCAGCATTCAAATTAGAGAGAAATCTATTCATTAATGGAAATAATTAAGTTTAATAAAAATGTCAAAGGCCAAATCATTACATAATTATAACTATAATTATAACTGTAACTATAACCATAACTATATGTCAGATTATAATATTAACAATGAGATTAAATTCTGAAATCTTAATTTTACTGAAATTTTAGTCTGCATATCGTAATTGTTTTCTAAATCCTGTTATGATTCTTCCACAATTCACCTTTATCTGTATTGACTATCCAATAGATTCATTTACATTTATATTCTGAGTAAATATGAAATGAAACACAATCATAAGCCTAACCTAATGTTAATTTTTAAGTTTATCTCCAATCATGAAAGATATCTTCTAACTTTGAAGGCTTTCTTGAATATTGATACTCCTAATTAAAAAAAAACACCACCACCTTATTGAGGCATGACTGACATAGAAAAAGATGTACATATTTAGTGTATACAACTTGATAAATTTGGAGCTAAACATCTGTGAAATCATTATCAAAATCTCGCCATAAACATATTTATTTAAAATTATTTGCCAAATTTTTTATGTCATATATATAAATCAATAAAAGTTAAGTAAATCCTTTGCCTAGGAGAACAAACTAAGACATATTTTGTAATCTCTTTGGCAATGGCTTATTTTATATGTTGTCCTTCCAACTGCAACTTGTGGTTCTTCCAATTGCAATTTATGGTTTAAGGGTCCAGGGTCCAGAATTCTTTCAGAATTTGAGAACTAGGTTTAATAATTAGAGAAAAAGATTATTTGGGAAAGCTTTCTGTCAATATGGAATCCTACTTCACTACTTGAAATAGATTCAAAATTTGACTTACTAATATTAGTCAGAATTTTGAACATTAATTACCTTACTAATTAAGATACATAAAAATTACAATGAACCCTGGTTGACATTTATTTCTATACTATTTATGAAAAAGGATGTTTGGTAAACAAAATAATAAGTAAAAATAAACTACTAAAGAAACTGAAATATTATTTTTTGGCACTTGAGGGCAAAGTCTAGGTAGAACTGTTACAAGGTTCCCAGTTGTTATTTTTTTATTTAAGTGACTATCTTAAAAAGGGCTCTCTTGAATATGACCTTTTAGGAAGTATAATAGAGACTGCCAAGATTGGACATAAACAGTATTAGCCTTGGGCAAATTACTTATCTTGCCTTGGGCAAGTTACTTCATTACAGCAACAGAGATAATAATATCTAACTTATAGAATTATTAAAATAATCAATATATGTGAAGCATAGCACAGGATTCTGTACATATAGGCACTCAATAAATGTTGATTGTTATATGCCTTATTTACTACGGTATGGACAAAAAGATGACAAAATTAAATTTCTTTAAATATTTTAAATATCCCAAAGTTAGGATTTTTATCACTTTGAACTGATTTTCCTTTCAGAGGGCCCAAACTTATAAAATGTTGCTCTAGTTTAAAATTGTGATGTTAATAATGACTTCTCTCCTTTCTCTTAAAACTGTGGAAAGGTGGATCTTATAAAGAATCTTGGATAATCATCCTAAAATACTACATCAAGGCCAATGAAAAGTTATAGCACGTTCGGTTCCATTTTATATTCTTTATTATGATAACTGCATTTTTATACTCATATAGTCCTGAGTAATTGTATCTATACCTATGACTTTGATTATAGGTATATATTGGTTATTCTGAAATTTCATTCCTATTTCTTTTCTTGAGCTCTGGGTTCATATATCTAATGGCTATTAGATAATTCTGATAACCTCCAGGCATTTCAAGTTCAGTACATTCCCAAATGAACTCATAATTTTTCTTTTCAAACCTGCTTGTCTTGTATTCCTTACCTATGAGTTAAGTCATCATCCACTCAGTTGACCAAGCAGCAAGCCCTGTATTCCTCCATCTCCTTTAACTCATTTTTGGTCATTGAGTATTACTGTTCTATTGCTTAACTATCTCTCAAATTGTTTCCTCAAAACTCCTAGGAAATTGTTATGGCTGGAGAGGTACTGCGGTATAATAGAAAAGATGTGTCACACAGGCCTGCATTTGAAATTCTGCTTTACCTCTAGTTCATGTATAAATTAGAGCTAGAAATTTTATGTTCCTGAACCTCAATTTGTTCACTTGTAAAATGGGTTGTACAAAGGTTAAGCTGTATAATGTATATATAAGAGGTGATTATCAGTAAGGCTAACCCCCTTTCCCTTTCTTCTTTTCTTTGACTACCAAGCCATTCCCACTGATACTGCTTTAGTTTAGGTTCTCATCATATTATACCATGCCCAAATCATTGCACGAATCTTTTAAATGATCTACATTTCTCCATTTTCTCAGCTTCAGGTCAACCTTTCAGACTGTTACTATGTGTCTTTCTAAAACCAAAACCTGAGTATTGTATTCCTACTTATAATGCTCACAATTTGATGTGAGTTTTCCAATGCCTATGGGGTCAAATTCAAACACCTGCCTTCAACATCACTTGCTATTCCCCTGTTCCTTTTGTTCTAGCTACACATTACTGCTTGCCATGCCTTAAATACACTAGGCTTTACACACTGCTGTGTGTTTCCATTGGCTGGTCTTTCTCTTTGTCTTTGCTGAATAAGGAGACAAAACCCAATATAGATAGGCTACACCTTTACAAAAATAAAAAAAACAGTAGACGCCATAATCAAGTAGAGTTAGAACATGTTTTCATCAGAACTAAGGACTAAATAAATTGCCTTGGAATCCTTGAGACACACATAGGTTCACAGAGGGAACACTTGTTAGGTGTTCTCTTTTCCCCATTTCCACTTTAATCCCAGAAACAGCACGTACAGACAGAGTGGAGGAAGAAACACTAATGTTATGTAAAAATCCTGGTAATAATGATGATAGCCAATATATATCGAGTCCCTGCTGTGTATATAGAAAATATTTACCTATCAGCATATCCTCAAGTAAATTCAGTTCTGTGAAATTCCCTGTTAATGAGAAAGTGTTGATTCCACTCAACTTATCTGTACTGTAAATACAGATGAAATCTTCAGGATCTAGATACCCTCCATAACAAGTGTCTTCCTAAAGCACTCTGTACAGGCCTTCAGTCTCATTATCCTCCATCAGCCAATTCCAGGAATTTTAGTGAGCAAGGATAGAAAACAAGGGCCCTGTCCCTACAGAGCAGTATAATTTCAAGTGTAGTTTGGGGACCACCTGCATTAGGATCACTAGTTTTACTTGTTAAAAGCATGTTCCCTAAGTCTCAATCCTTACCCATCAAATCAAAATCTCTGTTGTTACTAGGCTTCTCAGATGATTTATTTGCATCTTAAGTTATCAGGCACCTCAAGTCTAGGTGACATTTCTGTTCATTTGTGTGTCACATGTGCTAGGTGGTGAATACACAGGGTTAAGAAGGTGGACATGATACCTCTAATGTATAGAGATTATAGTAGTCATGAATTCATCTAGCATGAAAAAAAAGGTCAATCTGTATTGCTATATTGATTTCATTTTTCAAATGTCTGTTTTTTGATGAACACCACGTGCAAAAAAAGCACATCAAAGCAAGTATTTTTCAAAACAATTCATGTGTCCTCTCAAGTAACACAAATGGAGTAAGGGCATGTGAAAGTAGTAAGTGCTATGCTATATAAATACTTAAATGCAGCACCCTGAGAAATATAAGACAATTTTTTTAAAAAACCAAATTTGTGGCTAGAATCATCAATTAAAAAAGAATTTATAGACAAGTTCTTTAAGAAATATTTTTAACATAACTTATCAAACATCTCACACTTCTAAACATACATATTTTTAAATGGCAGCATTTAAACAAATAAATGCTTTTGGTGTTTTAAATAGATATGCATGCTACTTTCTTGTTCAAAGTAGGAGAAATAAGAAAATATGCTCTTAGGAAAACTTCTGCTCTTTGGGTATACTCAATAGAAAAATAATTTCAGTTTGTCTCAAGAGTGCCATTTTTTTCGCTGTTGGGTATTACTGAACCATGGTTTTATTATTTTTTTCTTTTGGTACCCAGAAATATGCTCCTTCCAATTGTTACTGTAGAACTCAAAGTGTGTTGGAAGTTTCTCCAGAATGGGGAATATCAGGAAAACTCTGGAAAAGCTTTTATTAACATAAATAAGAACTGGCTCACCATGTATTATAGTTACATGCTTTAATGTGTTTCTGCCTTTTATAACTACTCTTGAGACATTCTGAAATTTTAAAGTAAGTCTAGACTCTGTTTCAGAGAATTCTATTTTTGTTAAGCACATTTTACTGAGATTTTTTTCCAGTTCTTATTCCAGATACACTATATTTTAAAGTTAGTTTTTTCAGTTTCATTTTTCACTCTATTTCACTCTAAGACCTGAATTATTACCCAAATTCCCATAATGTGATTTTGATGATCATAACAGCACCCTTTGTGAACGAAATAAGAAGTGGAGAGTTATATTTAGAAATTGAAAGAAATCATGGAAAGAAAAAGCTTCTGGACAGTCTTGACCTAAGACACGTCATTTCTACCCATTAAAATCGCTTGACAGCGTTAAGAAAGGTTAATGTAAAGTGTTATGTAGGTAACATATTTGAAGTAAAATTTCTCAAAAATTATATTTCCATTCATTCAATAAATGTAGCATTTCTATCATGGGCAAACATTTAGCAAGATTATCTATCTATCACCTATCTATCAATCAATCAATCAATCTATCTATCTATCTATCTATCTATCTATCTATCTAGGAAACAAAGAAGATACTCAAGAATTATGTTTTTTGGCCTCTCTCTCTTCAAGAAGTTAAAGCTCTAAAAGGAAAGATAACATAACTACACAAGTAACTACAAAATAAGGCAGAATAAGATAAATGTTCTTTCTTAAGAGTGAGAGATATACAGAGGGTGCCAAAAATGCATACACATTTTAAGAAAGGAAAACTGTATTAAAATTGTAATACTCAATATATACCAATAACAACAAATGAATAAATACAAGTCACATTTGACTGCTTCAATTAAAAGAGGTGCTCAAAGTGGTTACCATCAGCATCCAGATACTTCTGATTATAGCAAACTACTGCTTGAGCAACGTTGACCAAGTGTCCACTCGTATACATTTTTTTGGCACCCCCGGTATTTTGCGAACTTCTGAAAATGGCAAAAACAGGGAGGATCAGGCACTTGAGCTTTGCTTTGAAAGATGAACAGGATGTTGATAGATGAACATAGGGTGGGAGGTCACTTTGCAGGCTGAGTGAACAAAAGGTTTCGAGTTGTGAGAATCAGTGGCAGTTAACTTTGTTGATGAGTGATATGATTGAAAAACGATAGGTAACTTCCCACAATGTGTTTGGCACTGTGTTAAGTGCATTACACATGTAATCTAATCTACTTCAATCAAAAAATATCAATAGGATTGCCCCCATGTTACTGAGAAGAAAACTCAGAATCGAAAAAGTTAGTCACCTTGCCTAAAAGCACAGAGCTGGTTAGTAGAGGAATCAAGATTTAAAGCCATGTATCAAAACCAGTATTGTTTTCATTATTATACCATGGCGCTAAAATATGAAGACTCTATAATGCATGGCAAAGACTTTGCATTTCATTTCATGGACAGTGGGGAACTATTAAAAGTTTATAAGCAGTGTTGTTTCTTTAGAAAAGCAGAAGCTGTTTATTGGATGGATTGTAGTGGTGAGAAAGTTGGGTAAGAAAATTCAGTTATATACTATAACATTTCAAATATGGTAAAACGGTGTTGGCAGAAGAAATGGAAAAAATGAGCAAACTATTCTGTAGGTGGAATTCATAGAAAGTGGTAATCAGATGTAGAAGATGAGAAATAAGATTTTTTTTTTTAAATTTAAATTTAAAAGCTGAATGATTTGGAAAATTGTGACGCCATTAACTAAAACAGGAAAATCAAGAAAACTAAACTTGAAGTTTGGTAAAATATAGCTATTGTATCAATTCTTAAAAATCTATAGCAATAGTTTTTATAAGAATAAAAGTATTGTTAAGTTCCTAAAAAACCCGAAACATTTCCATTTCTCAAGAGGAGAGAAACCACAGACCGCAGATTTGGAAAATGAGTTTATAAAATGATTGTTATCTTCTTTCGAATTTTTTATGTGGTCCCAAGGTACAAATGACAGATTTCCAATACATTATTAATTCAGTATTTAGAAAACAGAGGGCAAGTGTTGAGGATTTATTTATTATATTATTTAAAATTAAGAGAGTTTGCGAATGCACTATATTAAAGAAACCTGAGAGATGTGTAGTTCTCATTTAAATGGTGTATCTCTGGAAAAAGTTTATAATAGTTAAAAAAATCTAACAATTAAAATAATCTAACTAATTTTGTGCTAATGTTAGCATAAAATGTATTAAACCTTTTAATGACATTATTATTATTATTATTGTTATTATTATTATTATTATTTTGGGGTAGGTAGTATGTTTTTTGTTTTTTTTGTTTTGTTTTTTAGCTGAGCCATCCTGCTACCTACTGGCAGCTTAGCGGCAGCTCAGCTCGGGCCGGGCATCAAACTGCTGTTGCTCAGAGCTCAAACTCTTGAGCGAGCTCTTAACCAACTGAGCCACTCAGCCAGCCCTGGTAGTATGTTCTTGATGGATTTGTTTTCCATCACAATATTCAATTCACAGCAAAAGTGTAGTTGGGGAGATGAAATGAGATAAAATATGTAGAAATTCTCTAAAAGCTTAGTGAGAGGTGCTGAGATAGGGCTCCAGCTTGATAAGATGCATAAGTCAAGGCTATTTATAATTACCATCATCAAGTATTGTGTCCCTGGGCAAAAAGAATGAAGAAATAGTACATTTAAATAGTCATCATCCACAAATAAGCTATTATTTGGCTTTGAGTCATCTTTAAAGGTCATTTAAACTCACAAACATGCACTTCTAGCCTAGTTAACTTGTGTTTCTAATTAATTATCATTTAGAGGTTTCAGTTTTATTTGGATTATTTTTCATCCAAGATTTTCCTGTTCCCTCTTTCCCAATTTAAGATTCAAGACACTTCATGCATTTTAAGATAATACTCACTAGAAGAAACTCTCTGAGAACCCTAGGACTAGAAAATTGCTTTTTACCACTGCCAAGCTCTTTCTTTATAGAAATCAGAGTGAACTTTATGTTCCCATATTTTCTGACTTTCATACAAAGTGAACATATAATACATCAGACAACAAAACTCAAAATCAACTTTAGGCTAATGTTTTATAAAAGCAATGGGATTAGTTACAGTTTTGGATACTTTTGAAGTACCTAACATCTTGTCTTTTAGAAATTTATTCTATGAATTCAATTTATAGACAAAAAAATAAGTCTTACAGATAAATTCAGAGTTTTTTTTCCTCCCACACAAGCATTTTGTCTGTTTTGTTTTTTTTAAACTAGGCTGTCCAATATCCACTCTTTATAAGTAATCAATTTATTTTTTATTAGGTTATTTGATAAAAATTACCACTCATTGCAAAAATATTGATCTGTTACCCAGATCAATAAGACAATTCCTTTGATTATCCTTTCTAATTTTTTTTAAAAATACTACTCTCATATAATTAATACCTGGCCGTAACCTCTCTTTTGGTGATATGAACACAAACATTACAGAATACCTTATCAGTTTCCTGGGAAGTTTCAAAATACTCCCAGTTTTTGTCCAGGGGCGAGAATGTGTATATATGTATTTGTTTCTCCTACCACACTGCATTAGTGTGCAGGTGTTCAACTTTCTTGGAGGAGAGATGTGTGCCTGTTTGGTCACTTTCAGCCATGGAGGGTGGGTTCCCCAGAGCTTCTCTGTGTTAGGTGCTCTCTGGAGTAACAGCAAAACCACCTGGTGCCTGCAGCCAACTCAAAAACTCTCTTAGAACCAGAACACCTACAATAAGTAAATCTACTCAGTGCATTTTCTGAACCTCTGCGTCCACATGTTGTACATTCCTGTACTGCTGTTTTCTTTTCTTTATTTTTTGAGATAGATGAAGGAAAAGATGATTTGAAAAACAAACCTGCATTTCAGCATCATGTTAAATGTATTTCCTTGCCCATCTGGTATCTTTATCTTCATACATCTTAAAGTCCTCCTGTTTTCTTTTATATTTCTTCTAATACTTTGCAAATTTGGTTCTTGTGTAAATTCACAGCGTTTGGGGCATAATTATAACTAGTACTTGTATAGTGCTGTATATTGTGCTATTTTATGCTTTTAAAAAGTGATCTTACACATTTTCAGGGCCCGAGGCCAGGCTACGGTTCACAGTAGGGGCTGTGCCTGCAGCGTAGGCAGCGGTGTACAGCAGCTGACATGTCTCGGCTCCTGAGAGCCAAGAGAGTCCGTCTTTTCCAACTCTGCATGCATCTCTTAAACCATTTTGGTATCTTGATAAGGGTGTGAAATTGGAAATGTGGGAGTATTTTCACCATGGAAATTGGCAAGTATTACAAATCAGACCCTTTTCTTTTCTTCTGGAGAGTCAGTTGTTAAATATTTACCAGCACACCCACTGTTTGTAGATGAAGTTTCCACAGCTATCACCTTCCTGCCTTGGCACCATACCATGCCACTGCCTAGGTTGTCTCTACCAAGAGCAGACTTCACATGATTGTTGGCGCTGTGTCAACCTGTGTATAGAAAGTCAGGCCAGAACATCAGGTATCATGGAAGAGGCAGGCCCCGGTCTCTGAAGAGAGGAAGAAAAGTGATTTCCTTTTCCTGGTACCTACTAAAGTTACTTCTGAAGCTTAAAAACAAACAAACAAAAGGACCAAAAAACTCAATGCCCCTAGAAATGGATAAATTGCACAGTTAATTACATTATACGTAATCACTGATCCACACGCAGAAAACAATATGCTGAGGCACTCATATGGTCATGCTTACAGAAGGTGAAGTTTGGTTTTTTAGTAGAATGAAATATAATTTGTGTTTTGGGTGTCCACATTTAATCTCTGACTACACTGCAAAGTCTGGAATGCATGTACTCCAATTAGCTCAAATTCTAAATCTGTAGTATCAGATTCCTTTGTTTTTACTACTTATATTTTGACATTTCCTCACAGTCTAGGCAATCGTTACCAAATATTCGAGGTGGGAGTATTAGCAAATTCCAAAAATGTTCCAGCAACAGCCAAGTCATAAAACAAATATTTTAACCCACACACATTGTATTCATTATAGTCTAAAAAAAAAGAGAACTCTTGATACCAGTAATGTATATTAATGATTAAACAATTCTGAAACCCCTCTGGCACTTATAAAATCCATGCAGCTTCTCGGTCTTGGCAATATGATTTTCTATCCTGAGCAGAGACATATTAGATAGAGGTCAAAGCTGTGTGGTCTTTGTGTATAAAGCAAATATCAAAGAAGAGAGTTGTTCGTTTGTTTTTTTCTTTTGTTTTTCATAATTTGTTTTAGTTTTGTTTTCAGTTTTTCTTTTTTAAAGGAATACTACCCAAGCCAAATTGTACTACTTCAAAGTCCAGTGTTGATAGTTGGCACTCATGCAGACCACAGAGAAGGGATGCTCTTTAATGTACTGAGGTCAGCCTTCCCTCCCACACACGGTCCCTCACCCCACCTTAGTCATTTTTCCTAGTGTATTTCCTTCTAGTCTGTTTCTCCCTGACTCAAATTATTTCCCATCCTGATAGACTTCTTCAAGCCTATCCTGTTTTCAGAAGTCCTCCCTGATGAAACTATCAACATTGATCTTTTCTCGTCCTTACTGCTTGGCCACTTGGAGTCTTTTTTGTCCTGTGGCATAATTGTAGGTCTCCTTTTTCCCGAAAGACAATTCATTTCTCATAGGTAGAGAGCTAGCAACTTATTTTTGTGTTCTCCACAACTATACATAGGAGCAATGTACAATACTAGATGCAGGGTAAGTATGCAGTCAAAACTTTGATGCATTTTATTTAGATTTGAAAACTATGAAATAGACATATCCCTTGGTCATTATTAAAGTTACCTAAAAATCCATGGCTTATTTGACATCATGTCTATTTTTCAATGCAGACTTGAGGTAATCTAGGAAACTGCGTATTTCATGCTCTGGCACTTCTCCACACTTAATGCTAAATGTCTTGTCTCTGTGAAAGAACCATGCACTCCTATTTCACTTGGTCATATGAGGTTGATTCCTGCAGATACAGTGGCTCGAAGAGTTTGTGCACAATGTATCCAGATAGTACACACACAAACTATGCACAGTCTCAAGGCATCAAAAAGTAAGGGCAATCCTGATATATATATATATATATATATTTTTTTTTAGGAAAAGTTTTTGTACTTGATTCGTAAGAGATATCACAGAAAAATCATGTTGAATTTCCTTATGCAAGTTATTGTTAAGTTAATTTAAAATCAAACAGTTGAGAGCTCACTATCTCTATATGGTTATTAGGGCACACTGATTTATGTAATAATTACAGCTTTGAAAAATTGATTATTCCTTTTTTGTGTGCTTTAACTACATATGAATGCATGAAAAAGGGTCCTATTATTTAAAATATCTTGCTGAAAATTCTTTCCAAAAACAGCATTTTGCAGGATGAATAGTAAGCCCCTACACTTCTACTAAATTTAGACATTCTCAGACGAGGTTTTTTAATATGGGGTTGTTCTGCAATCCTTTCTTTCCTCACACTGGCTAGAGATCCAGCCTTTGTCCAGAAATATCTTTAATCCAGTCCCACAATTCTCTTTTACAGCATGGGTAAATATAGCTTACAACTCTCTCATCATTCTATTTTAACGTTGTGTCTCCTGATTCCTTATGCACGATCCACTTACTCGCAGTGGTACAGAACTGGAAAGCACTGGGAAGGAAGGCAAGGGCAGCTCACGGTGACTCTTAACAGGAGGAAAGTTAACTTACCTTTGCTCGCAGATTCTATGACTGCTCTCTTTCCCTTCTCCTGTTTAACTTATTTTGTTTTTAGTTAAGTTAAAACACAACTTTGAAAGATAAACAAATGAGATATCAGAATATGAAAGTAGTTTAGACTAGCAAAGATGCTGGAATGTATAAAGGGGAGACTATTCTAGAAGGTTACTGATAAATGATAAACTTGATATTACATTCAAAATTAATATTTTCTTCTCTAGGTCCAAACTTAGGCATTTATACATTCAACTTTGGCATATTGGAACCAACCGTGCTGTGGTAGACACAGCATTGTCATATTTTCTAAGTATCAAGAATATGTTGAGATCTTCTAAGAGATTGTGTCTTAAAATCACTCAAAATATGTTGGGGATCTGTATTAACCATTTATGCAAATATAACTTATTTGAGGAAACAAGTACCCCACCTGCAGTCCTCAGTCCTCGTCACCTTGCCCTGGGGCAGGCCTTCCCCAGCTACCACCTGGACCAGTGCTACCGTCTCTTCCCTGGTCTTGCTTCTTGCCAATCCATCTCCCACGTTGGTAACAGAAGCATCCGTCTAAACCTTTCAGTGGCTCCCCATCCCCTACAGGATAAAAATCTGAACTAAACTAGCCACATAAGCTGCTGTATGATCTGGTCCCTGACTAGATTTCTTGTTTCTTCTCTTGCAAGTCTGTCTTTATATGCTCCAAGCATAGTAAACTAAACTCAAAACACCACCTGTTTTATGCTTCTGGGTCTTTCTTACACAGTTCCTTCTGCCTGATTTTCCCTGTCTCACTACTATGTTGCTATGAAGTTTCATGATGATTGTAGAACAGATGCTGGGGAACCAGGCAAGACAGTGTCTGTAGGGGGAGAGTTATACCTATTTACTAACATTCTATGAGGAAATAAGCATGCAGACATCTTTTTTTTTTTTGACATTCAGTTATTTGATGTGGTTCAAGAAATAAGGTTTTTTTGTTTTGTTTTGTTTTATTTTTAAGTCACTATTATGATCCTAGGACAAAGCTAATCCTTTTTATAGGGAGGTGAGATACTTTTTAAAATCTGGCTTTGAGTCGGCTGTCAACTTTTCCACCCCTAAATACCTGTTGTATAGAGAACACTTTTATTAGTATCATTGGTTAATTATAGTGCTAAGCCCCATTGGTGATAGGTTGGACAGGGCATGACTTTCCAGGGATGGAGAGGAAGAATCAGAATCTCCGCGGTATATGTCTAGTTTTAAAAAGTCTCAGTGAGTCTGAAAACTTTTTCTGTGAAGGATGTTCTTTGCCAAATAATGCCTGTCCCCACCACACCCCAGCCTATCATCCTAAGAATCACTGGTTAAAGGAAAAGAAAGAAATCCAAAATAAGGAATTAGTTTGAATGAATATACTCATACATTTTGAATGAAAATATATAACAGTCAGATTCCTCAGGGATCAATAAAATGACTCAACTTAGTCAACATTTTCTAACAATGAGGAAGTATAGTGAAAATGCCAAGTTAGTAGATTATATTAACATCTTTAAATTAGTGAAATAAGCAAATGATGATAAAATGCAGAACATATATATGTAGGTAAGCAGAAAACTGGCAGATTAGTTTGAATGTTATATATTTTGTAATAAAATTTAAATAATAATATAAGATAAAGGGCTCTGAATGATAACTTCCTCACAAAAAAGGCACCTAGAAATACTTTGGGTATTTCTCTAAAGATTTTACCTTAATATGCAGTTGTAGCCAAAAGACAAATAAAGTAATGGGAATCTTTAGGAAAAAAGTAAGACACAAAACAGAACATATTATAGTAATTCTGTATAAACAACCTGGCATATCTACATCTGGAATACAGATGTCATCCTCTTTGCTTAGCATTAATAAAGACTACACGGTACAATGGAAGCATCCTGGAATTAGAATGAATGAATGAATGAATGAATGATATAAGACATACATGACATAGACTAAAAAATGTGGGCTATCAGCTAGAATAATAAATGTTAATGCAGGTGAATGTTGAGATGTACTATATTCAATGTTTATAAAATCATAACCATATAAATAATAATACGAGAGACTTTTTAGTTAACTCACGAAATTAGAACTTGCATGCACTTCTTACAGTCTTAATGTGCTAGGAGCAAGACAGATAAATATATGTGCTATGTTACATAAAAAAAGAAAACATATGGAAATTGTTACTCATATAAGTGTTGCATGCTAACAATATAAAAAGGTTCAAGAGAGGTTTAGCCAAAACCAAAAAAGAAAAACCTAGAACTGGTTAGTAAACTAGAGATGTTCAGAGTTCTCTCAACTCCTTTGAGTTGGCATCATGAAATATCACCTGAGATGAGCTAGTGTTTGAATGAACCATGATGTTTTATACTTCTTATCTATTTAGATAAACTCCAAAAATGTAATGAAAATTAGAAGGAAATTTAACAAGTACTTCTGATTAAGCAGTCTTTTAACCTTAGCTCTTCTGATGTTTAGTATGATTAGAACACTCATTAATTCTTTAATCCTGGAATGATTACTACCTTTCATTTGCTGATTTTTAATATGACACACTACTTAATATGGAGTTGATGTAGCATTTTATCTATTGGGTTGTCGGAAAAGTCAGACACATTTTTGCAATGAAAAACATAGGAAAAATACGTCATGATTTTTCCAACAACCCAATACTTCAGCATTAAATGAGAGCCTGCCAAGTACAAACCCCTAAATAAGTACTAGAGATTTGCAGAAGTATAAAATAGTTTCCCCGAACAGCTTGTAATTTGGATAATAAAAAAAAATAGGCTAAAATTATGAATAACAATAGAAGAGTTGGGGTAAGTGCTAATTCATAGGATAGCAGAGTGTTCTTAAAGTAAAAAGATGATGACAGATTAGAATAGGTAAAATATTGTGGAGAGGCTTGAATTTAAGTTTGGCTTTGAAAGAAAAGTATCACCCAGTAAATGGAAGCTGTTAAAATACTGATTCCCAAGCTTCACTTCAGACTTACTGGCTCATACTTTCTGAAGAGTGAAAATTGGGCATGTGAAAGCTTTAAAAAAAAATCATCACATGATCCCATGCAGCTAGTCCATGAGGCAACGTTTGGGAAATACTAAAAGAGAGATTCTATGCAATTACCGTAACTGGTGAGCAGAAGCAGGAAAAGTGCCCAGCAATTTCCAGGGGAGAGGAAGATAATGAGTAAATCAGTTTGTATGGGGCCAAAGGTACATGTAAGTTGTAGAGAAACAGTGGGAGAAGATTATAAAAGTAGGCTGGAGTCTGATTTTGGAAGGCTTTGAATTCCAAGTAAAATAGTTTGTTTTGCTTTGTAACAGAGTGCACCATTGAAAATTTGGGGAATTTTGGAGAGGAATAGTAAGTGTTATAACATGTCTTTTATGAACATATAAAGGGTAAACATAACGCCAGAGAGGCTGGGAGCAGTGGTCTAATTAAGAAACGGTAGCTAGAGTTGAGGTACAAATGATGTAGGTTACACATTACATGATGGCAATGAAAAAGGAGAGAATGCTACATATACATTTGGTAGCATGGAAGGGTGTCCGGGTCTCCTTTTTAGTATTTCAAGTATCTTCTTCTATAAACTCAGATGCTTTTATTGCTTTCTGTTTTTCTTTTCACTTTCATTTCTGTGAAAAAATGGAGCTACTCTGCGTTAGAACTCATTGTTTAGACTGTTAGCTAAGAATGTGTACCTAAAAATTCCGAAGATAGCCAAGGGCCAAAATGGCTTTAAATATGCTTTAATTTTTCATTGCCTTACCAGCATGATCTAAAACCAAAGTCTTTAGAATTATCTTACTGCTCCAGTGGCAGAACATTCAAATACAAGTTAAAGAGAGAGAGAGGAAAGACTGCATTAACTATCTACCAGACAGCAAAACTTCATAGGCCATATTAATAGTTAAAATAAGGAATAAAGTGCATGTGTGATTTATCGTCTAAGCTGGTGCCTCCGTGATTCAGATGAACCCTAAGATGTCTTGACTCCTAGAACTAGCTGCAAGCAAAATGTTAATGAAAAGTTTCCATAACTTCTTCGTTTTATGACTATTTTTCCCTTTCAGTTTCAGTCTTTGTGCCCTGGTGCTCACTGCCTTCTAGCAAAGCCCAATTCTTCTCTCAGAGGCGATATAGTCACTTACACTGTAGTATGAATTTATATCTCGTATGTGTTGCCTCTCCATGGTATATTTGTATTTTGAACCTTGTCTCTAATCCTATATAAAGAAAAGTTTGGTTTCTTACTGAAGATATTTTAGATGTTAGGAAAAGCCAGAAAATGGGAGAGATTTTCTAGGTGGTGGGAAGAGATTACTTCCATTTCACATAAAAATCTGATATTTTTCTCTCATGTTCTGAGATTATAGTTTCCACACCTATTCTGATGATTTTGCAGCCATTTTTAGAACATAATAAAGGTTGCATTTAGCAGATGTAAACATTCTAGATGATTAGATAAAGAATTATTTCTGAAGAAAAGTTTAGAATTTATGGCAATTACAGGCAAGCAGTGTATTTCCTCCAGTTTGATTCAGGAAACGTGCTTTCTCTGGCCCAAAGGAGAAAACTGGCCCCTTTGTGTTACAGAGAGGCCATAAATGATAAGGAAAAGGTCAGTAAATCGGTCTAGAAATTTAATTCTGTGCAATATAGTTCAACAGTGCTCCCATGACATTCTTTAGATATGCCCCTGGAATCATCCTATTTGTTGCACAACTGAATAGTTTGCTTCTAGTTCTGGCATGGTTTTAACCCTGCTGAAACAAGCTGTTGCAACTTAAATTCTTTCAAAAGAAAACATTGCCATCACTGTGCCACATGTTATGTACTTTCTAAAGATTATCTAATATTTTTTTTGTTTTCCTAATAGATCCCTGAATGAATGACACGATTCTTTTGACTTAACCTGACAAGTCATTTAAGCAGTTTTTGACATCATTATAGACAAGGTATAGGATTGGTAAGAACTAGAATTGATTTATCCCCCAATGATGACGATGGCACGGAATCAATTTTCTGCTGCAGGACATTTCAGTTATATTTGATACCAGCAATTGTGCAATCATGTGCAACTGTTTTGAGTTTTATGCTGGTTTGATGGGAATTACACTTTCTGGGTTTCTGTAATAATTTATCTACTTGTGATTCTTTCTTGCTGGCTTCAATTTGATTAGTTTTCTAATTTCTTCTAGTGAATTCCAAGGTTCTGTCTTAGATCTGTTATTTAACAGTTACAGGGCATGCTTTTTTAGGGTAAAGTGATCCAAAGACAAGATTAGTATGATCAACCATATGTGTAAATTGTGTTATCTTACAATAGTGGATTCTGGGATTCATGGGAAAAGTAAGAGAACCTGGAACTTGTTGGAGGTCACTACCTCCACAAAGTCTCCTGTGTCACCTATTCCCAGTGAAAGTCAATACAGAAATGTGGGGAAAGTGAACTCGTTTCTTTCCCAACTCAAACACTAAATCATTGCCTCCAGGCAACAAAGTCAGCATGTGCACAGCATATTCACCTAATGTTCCTAATCCAATACTAGCCTGAAAAAGGAGATTTGTCTTCCATGTTAAGTAGTCACTCTGCTTACCTGATAGAACATATATATTCAACCTAAGACAATTTGATGTTTGTCTGTTTTACTATAACTTTTGAGGAAGTCAATTTTAAATAACATGCATACAGGTCACCTGCTTATGTTTCAGGTTGACACCTTGAAACAAAGTACTGGCAGCTACACATTTTTAAATGAATATGTCTTATATAATTTTGACATTTTGATAAAATTTGTTTCATGATAGAAGTTTACAAGAAAATAAATGACTCATAAACCATCTTAAAATAAATTTAAGACTGAAACAAATTTTAAATAGTACATGAATCATTTATTTTCTTATAAGCAATTTATCTACAATGGTCAATGTAAGACTTATGTTACTCTGCTTTCAAACATTTGCTGTAGAGTCATTTCTCAGTTAGAAGTAAACATATCATCAGTCGAACTGAGTGCCATCTATATACAAAACTGCTACTTTCAGAGACACTTTTAAATTAAATGTAATTCTATTTATTTCAACGGTGTGGAGCATTAAAATTAGTTTAATCATCAAAATATTTTATATTTAATTCTAATAAATTATATATGAAATATGTGTTATTTTATTTCATTCTAAAATTTGACACCAACAAATCATTTGGCTTTTAGTAGCACAGCAGTTTTTGTTCCCTTTCTTAGACTCAGAACAGTAAAAACAGCTTTGTTTTTCTAGTCAAGGCCAAAATAGTGATTTACAGGTTAAATTATTAGGTGGCACTAAGAATTCAATAACCTATCTACTTAAATACCCTGATTTTACTAAACAGCAGACTGAAAATAGCTGAAGATCTCATTTACAACAACTGGTATCAGGGACTAAACTAATTTTAGTTACAAAGATTTGGTCACAACTAAGCTATGCATCTAAAAATGGTTTATAATAACAATAATATGATTGAGAAGCTACTGGCTATAATATATTACCATTATCTTTCAACATTTTATGGCTCTATGAAGACATAGTAAGCATATTCAAAATGAGATATAATGGAAGATTCCTAGTCAAGATGGTGGAGTAGGTAAATGCTGTGTTTGCATCCTCTCATGACCACATCAAAATTACAACTAAACTACAGAACAACCGTCATTGAGAATCACCTGAAGTCTAGCTGAACAGAAATGCTAAGATTAAGGACATACAGAAGAAGCCACCTGGAGACTGGTAGGAGGGGAGGAGACGCAGAACAGGCTGGTCCCACACCCACATGTGGAAGATAAAAATTGGGAGAAATATCTCAGCTGCGAAGGACCCCTTGGAGGAGCAAGGGATTCCCAGCCCCACACCAGGCTCCCCAGCCCAGGGTTCCAGTGCCAGGAAAAGGAGTTCCTACAACTTCAGGCTGTGAAAGCCAGCAGAGGCTGTGGCTGAGTGAGAGAGAGGGCACCTGCAATCCCAGACACTCCCCTTAAAGGGCCCATGCATGGACTGACTCACTGATGGACTCACTTGCTCTGAGCTCCAGCACTGGGGCAGTAGCTTGAAAGGTGCCAAGGACATGGGAAGGAACTGAATTGTTTGGCTTCAAGATAAGGGCTAAAAGGGAAACTTTCTCCCATACAGAAGTGCTGGCAGAATTCATTATTTCTTTGTTGACTTCTTCCCTCCCCCCCACACCCCACTGTGACTATATCTGAGTCTCTATCAACCTGGCTAACACCAGTTGCCTCACCCTGAAGATTCCCCGAGACCCTGCCCCACCCAACTTGCAGGTCCACCCAAGCTGCTTCCACACAAATGGCCTGGCTTTGCTTATACTGTGGACTTTCCTAAAATCTCTCAAAGGCTCAAAAAACCCAAACAAGCAGCATCTGGCATCAGCATGCTCTGTACCTCTTGCTGAGCAGCCCCAAACCTTGCTCTAGTGGCAGCCTGCCTCAGTTTGCAGCTTGGCCTCTGGAGGCACCTCTAGCCCAGCATAGGTGGCAGCCTTCTGTGACTTGCTTTGTGGCTCATGTCAGGTGGCCCCGGGCAGTGCACAGGCTGCTGCACTTGGCCTGCAGTGGGGTCCCTTCCACAAGGCCCTGGGGACAGCATGCCTAGTGTTTGGTTTTGAACTGACTGGGAGTACCACCTAGATACCTCCAAGGGTAACACACACAAAGGGCAGACTGGGCAGGACCAGAGCCCTGCTAAATGGAATCCTTGCTCTGTAGGGTCAGCCCCTGAACAACAGCTGCTCCACTGTAGTCATGGTCAGTCCTCACAAGCAATCAGCCCGAGGGTCAGTCCCTCTCATTAACATGCAAATAACAACCACAGTTCAATTATAACATGTGGGCACACACAACCCACACCTGAAGCAGCTCAGGTGACCAGGAAGACAGAGCCACTGGGCCCCACAGGACACCTAATACATAAGGCCACTCTACTAAGACTGGGAGACATAGCAGCTCTACACAAGGCTTACCTTGTATTTACAAGGAGGCAGCCAAACGGGGAGGGAGTTAAAGAAACATGTCTCAAATAAAAGAACAGAACAAAGCTCCAGAAAAAGAAGAAACAAAATGGAGAGAAGCAATCTACCAGATGCAGAGTTCCAAATACTGGTTATAAGGATGTTCAATGATCTCAGTGAGAACTTCAACAAAGAGATAGAAAACACAAACATGGAGATAGAAAACAAAAAATAACTATTCAAAAATAAAGACTACAATAACAAAAATAAAGAATAAATTAGAGGGAATCAAGACTAGATTGGATGAAACAGAGGCTCGAATCAGTGATTTAAAAGATAAGGTAGCAGAAAACTCCCAATCAGAACAGCGAAAAGAAAAAAAGATCCAAAGAAACGAGGAAAGATTAAGGGGCCACTGAGAAAATATCAAGCACACCAACATTCCCATCATAGGGATACCAGAAGGAAAAGAGAAAGTAAGGAGTTGAAAACCTATTTGAAGAAATAATGATGGAAAACTTCCCTAACCTGGTGAAGGAAATGGATATACAGCCCTGGAAGTACAGAGAGTCCCAAACAAGATGAAACCAAAGAAGTCCACACCAAGACACATAATAATTAAAATGTCAAAAGTTAAAGACAAACAGTGAATCTTAAAAGCAGTAAGAGCAAAGCAGTTAATTACCTACAAGGGAGCTCCCATAAGACTGTCAGCTTATTTATCAACAGAACTTTTGCAGGACAGAAGGAAATAGCACAAAATATTGCAAGTGATGAAAAGCAAGGACCTACAACCAAGATGACTCTACCCAGGAAAGCTATAATTTAAAATCAAAGGACAGATAAAGAGCTTCCCAGACAAGGAGAAGCTAAAGGAGTTTATCAGCACCAAACCAGTATTACAAGGAATTTCAGAAGGACTTCAAGATAAAACAAACAAACAAAAATGATAAAAAATATGAATAATAAAATGGCAATAACTACACATCCATCAACAATTACTCTACATGTAAATGGATTAAATGCTCTAAGCAAAAGATAGGGTGGCTGAATGGAGAAAAGAAAATTATATAAATGTCTAACCACTATGCTGTACACCTGAAATTAATATAAATTAGTACTGAATATCAATTATAATTGAAAATTTTTTAAAAGGGGGAAAAGGTGAAGGGGAATAAGACGTTCAAACTTCCAGTTATAAAACAAATAAGTCATGGGGATGTAATATACAGCATAGGAGCATACTCAATAATATTGTGATAGTGTGGTATGGTGTCAGAATGTTGCTGGACTTATCATGGTGATCACTTCTTTAGGTATATAAATGTTGAATAGCTATAGTGTACACCTGAAACTAACATAATATTGTATGTTAGCTATATTTTAATAAAACTCTTAAAAGAAAATAAAATGGGGGAGGGAGTGGTAGATGAGGGTAAACAGGATCAAATATATGGTGAACACACAATGTGATATATAGATGATGTATTACAGAATTGTATACCTGAAACCTATGTAACTTTACTAACCATTGTCACCCCAATAAACTAATTAAAAAAGAAAAAAAAAAGAAAATATGGCCAATGAAATAAATTGATATAGAAGAGAAAGAGAACATATACACAGAGTTAAGTACTCAACAAATTGTTGTCTTCACAAATGAACAGCTATGCCATATTAAACAAGAATGGCAAATCTGGTCTTTCTGAAACATGGGCAACAGTATCTCACGCTTTATGTAACAATAAGGAGCATTCAGAAAAACTATCTGAAATTTGGTCTTTCCTGCTAGGAAGCAATTGAACACAGGCTTGACACAGTTTACTAGGGGGTGGGTGGGGTATTCCTGACATATGTATTAAGATGTAAAGGCGAGCCCATGAAAATTCAAAAAAGCTAACTGAATGCTGAGACATGCGGGAATGAATGACAGCGCCAGAAGAAACTTGGGACCTCTAGTCACATTGGAGTTCTGAATAGGAAAATGAAAGACATGAAAGCACAGGTGTTGTTTTCATTACTTCTTCTAGTTTAATCACATGACTTTAGAAGTAAAAAAATAAAAGCTGTAAAAGTAAACATTTGGCTGTTAACAACAGTGCTGAAAATAGGACTTGCCTTTCTGGCTGGTGGCTTAACATAACTGAAAAAATGGGCTCCTGGATTTTTATGTGCATTTAAAAAATAATGCATCTTACAGGAAAATGAAATTGAGGTACATTAATTAAGATTAGGTTTGATTTAAACAAAATCATTTATTTCTCTCTCCAATAAACATCCAGAGAAGTGACAACTCTGCTCCACAAAAACATCTTGGAATTTCCGACCTCTATTCAGATCACTGTTCCACAATCACTTCATTTTCATAATCTAAGGTAGAATCCATATTCTAGCAGGAGGATGGAATAAAGGAAGAAAAAATGGGTACACAGGGTTCCTGCTGACTACCTCTTATGCAAGATTTCAGACAGTTGCTAAGGAACGCTTCACATATCGCATCAGCTAGAACTTGGTCACATGGCCACACTGAGCTACGAGGGAGGCTGGGGAATATAATGCTTATTTTGTGCAGCCAGCTAAAACTTCTGTTGCTGTGGAAGAAGAGGAGAATGGGAATTGGGAAACAATGAACAGCCTGTGCTCAGAAAGTTGGGCAAAGAATACCTGTGTATGATTTAATGAAGGAATGAATGACATTGTGTAGTCACAAGCTGGTATATTTAAGGATTGTAGAATAGAAAATCCAGTATGCCTCATTAGAAAAGGGCCAGGATCAAAATGTGTACCTTCTAATGGGTATACAAAAACATGATTAATAGTAGATGGAAAAGAAATACATAACACTGTATATTAGGGATGAAGACATCTCTCAGATTTGCCAATGACAAATGAAAGGAATAGCTAATACACTAGGTGCCATAATTTTCTAATATACTCAAATGTCATTTATTATTTATTCCCTGTCAATTTACATACAGGATGTGAGGTGGCTGAATTACAACTTTAAAAATTGTGATAGGCAGAAATACTGATTATTAGACAGAAATAACAAAGAGCCAAACTTTAGTTCAATAATAAGTTGCATGACAACAAAACATAGGAGATGTGATTTACTCACATGAATAAAGTCCTGAGTATTTTGCAACTGCAACATAAGCCATCATTATGTCACTGCTTTTAAAATAGTTAACATCACATTAGGTTGAATTAAGAAATTCAACTCACCATTTCTCAAGAAATTGTGTGTGTACTACTCAGAGGTTTCCAAGGAGCTTGGAAGATTAATTTAATTAAAGGCATAAAAGAATCTTTTCTCAACTTCTTTATAGTTTTAAAAAATCAATTTTATATTTTTCCATTTTAGAAGACAATGGTTTGAGTGCCTGGCAATTAGAGAGATGAGATAATTTTGCTCATGAACTAGTTTACTCATCTTTTCATCATTTAATCAAATCATGACTGTTTTCACTATTATATAAATTGGTTCATTCATTGTTATATGTTGTTGAATTTATAACCTTAGCAGGCAGTTGGTTAACAATTGGAAGCAAAAAGGACACTGACTTAAATATAAGTTAATAAAAAACACAAAGATAACTCCACGGTTCACTTTTGGATGATCTCCAGGTTAATAAAGTACCTGTGTGTAGAATGGGGTCTGAACACTCAATACACATTTGTTAAATAATTTTGTATGTTGCAGGAAATATTGTCACCATCATAAAGTTGGCTTCACTTTGGGGAGGGGTATAATGATTCTCTACATCTACAATACTTTATTTGTGAAGCACAATTTGCAAATAGTATGATATTATTTCTCCTATCTCATAAGTTAGAGACTAAATACAATTGTAAAAGTAAGTGAGCTCATTTTTTAAAAGCATAGAAGGATTCTAATAACCAGATCAAAGTAAGAAAGTGTTTTGTCATCTTTAATGCTATATAACATTTATATTTTAATTTTAACACATTTTCAATTCTGCACATACCACATAAGGTGATTTTGAAATTTATTTGTTCACAAGCCATGCTTTTTCATAATTAATTTAAAGAAATATAAAGAAGCATTCATCATTTGTTAAAACAGAATCCTTGACATTTGTTTTATATATAAAATATGATTTACTATAGGCAAACCTTTATAAAATAATCTTGAAACTATACTAATCTGAAATAAGATTTCTTTTTGATAGGAACACTTTTTATTACATCAAAACCCCACAATAATAAAATGAATTAAAATACCTTTAAAGATATGGTGAAATTATATTACTGTGGTTTATGGTCTATATCAAGGAAAATAATGAACAATATTCTGTCTTAGGTTACTGATATCTACATTGGTGTAGTTCTTACTGAGAAACGGGTTTTAAGCAAACAATATAACTCATGAAGAGCCTGGAATCCATGCTGAATGAGGTGGGGCTTTGCCTGATGGGGCGCGTGACCAATGTCTTCATCTTTTTGAAGTTTTTTTTTGTAGAAAAAGTATTGATTTATTCTACATATCTTCAGAGAAAATATATATATACACATTTAGTAACACCCAGGACCAGAGCTACCTATAAATGTAATAAGCCACTTCAGAATTGGTAACCTATAATAAATTAATGTGAGTATATAGCAGACAGACAAAACAATGGGACAAAACAAGATAGCCAACAAAAGGCAAAACAGAGGTATTGCATCACTAAAAAAAAAATAAAAAAATAAGAGTATTCAATAAACAGTGTTGAAAAGCTAGCTAGCTATTTGCGGAATAAAATATCAGTTTAGAGTTTCATCTCACACCATACACCAAAATTAAATCCAGATGAGTTTAAAAGATATATTTAAAACAAACTATAGAAGCTGAAACAAAATGTATTTCAGACTGTAGGATGGCGCGAAAAAACTTTTAAGCATAAAAATGTAATAAATTAGTAAGAATAATCTACAGGTATGGTTATACAAAATTAATCATTTTTAATAAATTAATAAATCAGGGTAGTGCAGGATTAGAGAAAAGGCGAGGATTAGGAATAGAACAAGGGAGGTCAAGAGGGCCAAAAGATGCATAGAAGAAAGTTATGATTATTGAAAAAAACTCTTGGATTTGGAACATTGATGATGACCTTGCAGAGAGAAAGCCATAAAGAGGTTAGAAGTTAGAAGTTAGAATACAAGAGTTAAATTGAGGTTCTTGACTTTTTCTGTCTGATTTATTTCACTTAGCCTAATAATCTCAAGATCCATCCATGTTGTCACAAATGGCACTATTTCATCTTTTCTTATGGCAGAATAGTATATACTATAGTATATAGTATAGATATGGCAGCAACCACGTCTTTTTTATCCAATCACCTATGGAAGGACACTGGTTATTTCCATATCTTGGCTTGAAACCTACGTAACTTTACTAACAATTGTTACCCCAATAAACTTTGATGAAAAGAAAAGTTAAATTGAGGAAATGTGTGCAAATTTACTCTATACATTAAAGAAATTTGCTGCTAGTGAAGTGGAACTGGGGTAGTCTTTTTAGAAAGTTTCAGAGTTAACAGCCGGGGCATTTTATTCAATTGGCCTATGATAACTTCAAGGGCCTACAAACATATTTAAAACTTTAAAATTAAGATATCGACAGTAAAATTTGAAAAAAGAAATAGAGATTAGCAAATATTTAACATATAAAACATCCCATTATGCCAACTTACTCATTTATTATATTTATTAATAATGTTTTTTATAACATTTGAAAACAAGTTGATCATATTTTTTCACTTTGTAAGAATTCCCAAAAATATAAAATATTTGCAGAAAATTTATAGCTCATTGTAAATTCAATGAGTTCCTTTAGGCCAAATTATTTTAAAAGAAAATTTATACAGAACTTTGAATTATAAAATATTGTGTTTAATGAGATATATGGATGTATTTTAATGTTTGACCAATGTAGGGTGGTCTCAGGTAATAATAGCAGCTAGGGCCTATGAAGATCTTAAATCAACCCTGTTTCAGAGAGAAATTTGGAAAGTGGATTTTTATAATTAAAAGACAAGGAAAGGAAGGACTGAAGATGTCGAAGAGAGACTAGGAGGAGATGGAATCAACAGTCTGCTGTTGTTGGAAGGTAATTCTTTTGAATTTACAACAGCAAACACACACACACACACACACACATGCAATAATAACTGGAGCAATTACATTCAGGATATGTAAAAAATATAACACTGAGATACAGGATTTTAACATGTCAAAAATACAGCACATATTTAGAAAAATTCTTTGCTATCCTTGTAATTGTGTCAGTGTACAAAAATCATAGCATTATAAGTACATTCTTAGCCTTACGCTTTAATTAAAGCCATACTAACATTAAACTAGTAACCGAGCTGATCAAACACAAATGTTTACATAGTTTACTATTTACTTACATGATTTAATTAAAATTTGAAACTTGATATTTTAAAATATTATTAAGAAATTCTCCAGACATTTTGGAACAGATTGAGCGTTTCTGTCTGCATGTGCCATGGAGTTTTTAGTTATAAGCCCATGTATATACAGTTACATAAAATAGTGAAAGATATTCACCCCACAAATATAAGGGTACAATATACAAAGTGCAGTCAAACTGCAACTAAATAGACATGAAAAATAGAATTAGTTTAGAAAGGCTGTTTTCAAACTGTTTAGTCTTGAGATTCCTTTAAACTCTTAAAAATTATGAGGTCATCAAAGAGCTTTTGTTCATATGGGTTACAACTATTGCTATTTCCTGTATTAGAAATTTAAACCAGGACATTTTGAAAACACTTATGTATAAACTTATTTTTAAAATCACAATAATAATCCATTACAGGCCGACATGAACACCAACTGGCACCACTGGCACAGGGAGAGAGCTGGACTTACACAGTTACTGCCATTTTCTCTTCTGATCTACTTTGCACATACAATTAATTTTCCTAGAACAAATTTATATCCTGGCATTTTTCAAATTTCAACCCCTCATTGTCTACAAAAACAGAGTGAAAATTCCTTAAATTGACAATCAGGGCCCTCAGCAATCTGGTCCTAACTCATTTTCCACCTTCTCCTATTATTTCTTAGATACACTCCCTATTCCCGACAGCACCAGTTTCAATCTTCTGAACGTGACTTTGAATCTTTGCCTTCATTGTCTTACATATACTTTTCTCTCTCGATTAGCATGTTTCCATTTTACCTATCTCAACCTTATCCATATTTCAAGATCTAATTCAAGCTTTATCTGTTCCTTAAATCCTCTCTCAATCACCTAGGGCAGGGGTCGGCAAACTTTTGAGACGGAACATACCCAAAGAGCCGCATGTGGCTCGCGAGCTGCAGTTTGCTGACCCCTGACCTAGGGTATATAACACCTCTTTCTTCTGAATTTCTATTGAAATGCTTTTCAATCCTATTCTTTTAAGCAGTTGGCATATACTGCTGGATATCATTCATTTTCTTTTCCTGTAGCAAGACAAAATTCTAACTGAATTTTGATATATATTTTATTCATGTCCACATATTTTGATTAGATCACAATTATCACTAAAATATCACTGGACCTTGGTTATTTTTCCATCCTAATGCACCTGAAATATATCACACATGTACAAATGTAGTAGTGGTCTGTATATAGAATATTTGTATTTCCTACACTTCCCAAAATGTGTTTGCATTATAACCTTACTCCTCATAACTGTCCATATTTCACAAAGAGAAGTCATCAACTCGGTAGGCAGATCTTAATCTATTAGTAAAGACATTATTAATAGCAATTAACAATAAATCCCAGATGTACTGCACATTTGGGACAAGAATAAGTCATAAAAAATGCCAGTATAAATAGTTTCTCACACACTTAATCATATTTATTATTAATTAAAATCTATACTGTATTTAATTAATAGATTTTGTTTTTTGGAACAATTTTAGATTTACAGAAAAATTGAGTTGATAGTACAGTCCCCATATACCACTCACAGCTCCCCTCACAGCTCCTCTGTTATTAATCTCTTGCATTTATGTGGTACACTTGTTACAACTGATGAACCAATAATGACACATTTTGTTAACTAAAGTCCATAGTTTACACTAAAGTTTTCTCGTTGCCTTGGATAGTTCTATGTGTTTTGACAAATGCATAGTATCATGTATCCACTATTACAGTATCATACAGAATACTTCACTGCCTTAAACAATTCATGCTTCAGACCAGCCGAGTGGCTCTTTGGTTAAGAGTTGCCTTGGGACGCCAGCTCTGAGCAGCAGGGCCCCAGTTCGGATCCCACATGAGGGCCAGTGATGCTGCTCTCTACAGCTAAGATGGTGAACAACAGATCGACCTGGAGCTGGGCTGCCGGGAGTCGCCCATGACGGCATAGGCTGCAGCAGGGCTGCTGTGAGCTGCTGTGAGCCAGCGTGAGCGGCCGACAGATGGCCGGCGACCGATCTGCCTCACCCAGGAAGAGCGCAATGATCACAATACCAACATGGGCCAGTGAAGCGACGTCCTCCACAACTAGACTAAAGAACAAAAGGACAGCAACTTGTCTGTTCCCCTTCCCTGATACCCCAATGCTGTTCCCCTTTCCCAATTCCCCAATAAAATCTTTAAAAAAAAATCCATGCTTCATATTTTCATCCCTTTTCACCTCTCCCCAAGTGCCTGGCAACCACTGTCTCTATAGTTTAACCTTTTCCAGAATGTCACACAGTTGGAATCATACAGTGTGTAGCCTTTCAGACTGACTTCAATTAGCAATATGCATTTCAGATTCCTCTTCTTTTTGTGGCTTGATAGCTCATTTCCTTTTATTGCTGAAAAATATTATAAAGTATAGATTTACCAGTTTGTTTATCCATTCATATACTGAAGGCCATTTTGGCTGCTTCCAGTTTTTATTATGAATAAAATTCTGCTATAAACATTCATGTTCAGGTTTTTCTGTGGACATATCCAAGTTTTCAAATCAGTTGGGTAAATACATAGGGACAGGATTGCTTTATAGCATGGCAAGAATATGTTTAGTGTTCAGTAAGAAACCACCAAACTGCCTCCCAAATTGGCCGTACCATTACATTCCCACCAGCAATGAATAAGAGTTGTGGTTGCTCTGCGTCCTTGTCCGCATATGGTGTTGTCAGTTTTTTGGATTTTAGTCATTCTAATAGTGGTGTGGTGGTATCTTGTTGTTCTATGTTGCAATTCCCTAGTGACATATGATGTTGAGCATACTTTCATGCACTTATTTGCCATCTGTGTATCTTTGGTGAGGCATCTGTTCAGATGTTCTGCCCACTTTTTAACTGAGTCGCTTGTTTTCTTTTTGTTAAGCTTTAAGAGTTCTTTATTTTAGATGTATTTTTGTATACATGTATGTATGTGTTTGTACATACTTTTATGCTATAAAATGAATGAAATCTTCAGTCTTAAATGTAGTATATAATGGCTAAGATTTCTCGCTCAGTAATCCAGTCTTGACAGAAAATCATGTCATTTAACATTAAAAATGATTTTCCTTGTTGATACCAATTCTTAGTTTTAATGTGCTCAAGAAAGTATATTTGGTCAAGGACAAAATTATGTGTTCTGATTGATCTAATAACCATTACACAATTGCCTCCACGTATTTTCAATTTTAAAATAATTTTTAGTTATCATGCTAGTACATCTATATTAATATATACCCCCTCAAAACTTTTAACTATAAAGCTTAAAAGGTTCAGGGAAAAGAAATATACAAGGAGCTGAAATGGGTTGGGGGGTGGATTTTCATGAGATGAGACATGAAAAAAAGCTTTTTAGTTTTTCAATCACAGTTGACGTACAATAGTATATTAATTTCAGGTGTACAACATAGTGATTAGACATTTATATAACTTACAAAGTGAGTCCCCTGATAAGAATTCTTTTTTTGGCTATCAATTCATGAAAAGACATGAAGGAATCTTAAATGCATATTACTAAGTGAAAGAAGCCAATCTGAAAATGCTACATGCTGTATGATTCCAACTATATGACATTCTGGAAAAAGCAAAACTATGGAGATAGTAAAAAGATTAGTCGTTGCTGGGGTTGGGGGGTAAGGGAGAGTGATAAAAAGGCAGAGAACAGGATTTTTTTGTTTGTTTGTTTTAAAGATTTTATTGGGGAATTGGGTGAGGGGAACGGCACTGGGGAATTGGGGAAAGGGGAACAGACAAGTTGCTGTCGTTTTGTTCTTCAGTCTAGTTGTGGAGGACGTTGCTTCACTGGCCCAAGTTGACACCATCGTTGCACTCTTCCCGGGAGAGGCAGATCAGTCGCCGGCTACTGGACGGCTGCTCACTGCGGCTGCTGGCCGCTCACGCTGGCTGCTGGCTGCACATGGTAGCCCATGGCAACCCACTGCCACAGGGGCTGCAGCCTCCACCGTCGCAGGCGACTCATGGCAGCCCAGCTCCAGGTTGAGCTGTTGTTCAGCATCTTAGCTGTATAGGGCAGTGTCACTGGCCCTCATATGTGGGATCCAAACCAGGGCCCTCTGGTGTCCCAAGCCAGCTCTTAACCAATGCGCCACTCGGCCAGCCTGAGAATGGGATTTTTAGAGCAGTAAAAGTACACTGTATAATACCATAATTATGGACACATGTCCAAACCAACAAAATGTACAACACCAAGAGTGAACCATGATGTAAACTATGGACTTTGGGTGATAATCATGTGTTGATGTAGGTTCATTAATTGTAACAAATGTCCCCGCTGGTGAGGGATGTTATGAATGGAGAGGCTGCACCTGTGTGGGGTAAGAGATAGATAGGAAATCTATGTATCTTTCTCTCAATTTTGCTGTGAACATAAAACTGTTCTAAAAGGTAAATTCTTAATAAAATATGTTTTCTCAAACAGGACAATTTAAAATCATAAGTGCTATTGGTAATACAAACAAAGAATTAGCAATAAGTTTTGAAATACATTAGCAGAACACCTAAAGTTCTGGAAGTAGATGTTGGAGAATTTTTTTAAAAAGTAATAGCAATTTATACCAAGGTTCCGCACCTCTCATAGCAAGCGTGATACAGGTTTAAATAATAAACAAGTAAAAATGTTTTGATAAATTCATGAATGATTTTAACAGAAATCATTCACAGAAAAAAGAATAGGGAAGCCATTTTGGGCATATTCCCTAGTTTGTAAGGGTGACATCCTAAGTAAAGAATTGACTCTATTGTTAATGACATGTTAACAAGGTTAAATGGCCAATGTACTTGATACATTGTTTCATTTTTCATGTTCTATTATGTGAGATGATCGCTCTTTTGTTTTTTTGAGCTCTATCATTATGCTACCATGGTCATCAGGCTAATAATTTGATGCACCCATGTAATATGCCTTACATCTTTGGGAACATCTGTGTCTCTTAAACATAAATCCAGATCCACAGAAAAGACAAACTTTTATATTTGTCTTATATAAAGCAAAGATATATTGTAGACAAAAATGCCATGTACAATTAACTTATTTTGGTAGCTAATTTAATATTGGCACACTATATATTTTTATATTATATTTTCTGAGCAATTGCCTATAAGCTTACATAGTTCTTCTACACAGATCTTTGTGGATGGGCAGGAACATCACTTCCCCACTCTGCATTTGAACAAAAGAGTGGTAATTTTCGTTTCTTTATTCTTTGGTTTTCTTAAAGAGGACACAGCACCAAGGGGGAAACCAGACTAAATGTCAGGGTTGATAAGGTATTGATTCTGCGAACACTACTTAATACTCTCCCAGACATTCTACTTTGAGATCTATTGATTTCCTAGTGCAAGTTATTTTTAAATACAACAATTAAGAGCATTTCTGAATCAGGAAACTTGCCATTTTCAAGTCTATCCTAATCCCAGTTAAAGGTAGAATCCTAGTAAAAGATTGGGCATCTTTTCATATGCTTATTTGCCATATGTATATTTACGTTGGTAAGGTATCTGTTCAGATATTTTGCCCGCTTTTGAACTGGGTTGTTAAATATCTCAAGATTTTTTTTTATATAATTACCCCCAATATGTGGAGGAATAAGATTAACAGTGTTCATTACCCATTAAATGTCAGAGTACAACAAAAATAAGGTGGTTAGTGGACAGGTAGGGATAGAGAAAAAGGGTTTGGAGGTGAAACAATATGAACATACACATATGATCATGACTGGACCTCAAAGGAAAGGCGTCCGATGTTGTAATTAACAATACCTCTAGTAACAGTTATATTTTGTGGCTGGTTGGTCTATGAAAGAAAAGTCAGCAAACATTACAGATTCCATTCCCTAATTACAACTGAGCATGAAAGATATCCTAAGCTATGCATCAGTCTTCTCCTTTCCATCTAAGAGAAAAATATAATGTTGAATAAAGGGAGGAAAAGCAGAAGTAAATGGACTTGAAGGAAAGAAAAACTGACTTCATAGAATTTTACAGTGGTGAGGTCTTTAGAAACCAACTACTCCATATGTCCTTAAATAGCTACACTCACTCAGTTTTGCAGGTATTACAACTATGGTAAATCAGTGATTTTCTTCAGTATTCTTCATGGCGTTAGTACAAATTTAACCTAACTGGATTCTGCGACATAGTAAATTATTTCTCTTTGACGTTCCTTTGATGAACATGAAGAGGAGTTCGTTACCAGGTGCAGAGTTCCAAGGGGACAGGGCTTGTCTCGGAATTGAGCCTAGCACAGAACTGGCTCTCGGTGAAGATGTGTGACTGCTGCCTGATGTGTCAGCATCACATTCTTCATGTTTGTAAGAAATTGCTAAAACTTCCCACAGACTCCTCTTCAGGGCTGTGTTTTCCAGTTCTCTTCTGTCTCATTGAAGGTATATCTACAGATGTGTTTGCTGTTTATATTAAACTTTAACTCCAGAAGTTAAAGAGTTCAGAAACCAGAGGTATTTTTCTTATTTTGTATCCTAAAATTACAGTACAGTTCTACGCATTCTGACAATGTTTCATAAATACTTTAAAAGATTAATATCTATTCATTTGCGTTTTCTTTGTAGACCCCAGTTTATAGATAAGCATCTGTAGAACTCAAATACATGAGCTCTGATTAGTGCTCAGCACAGTATACTGGAAAATGGCTTCTATATTTGCAGCACATATGTGAGACAGAGGACAGATATTAGCTAGGCTACATTAATCCTGATGAAGTGGGTGACAATTTTATGCTCCAAATAGGACAACAGAAGGAAAAAGGAATAAATAAGAGGATGAATTGAAGATATAGAGTAAAAAATCAGATTTTCCTTTAAATAAATGTATATTTTAGGAAACAGCTTTTGGAGTTTTGATTTATGCAGGTGATTTTCACTTGGAATTTTCTTTGCATTGTGTTAGACAGAGGAAAGAGAATGTCTCACGGTTGTACCTTCACGTTGAAAGTATAGTTAACAGCAATTTCATAAAAAGGTTCACTGAACTTTTAATTCCCACGTTGTCTTAAGAATTTTCTTGAGATTTTACTGTATTTAGAATGGGTCATTAAAATACAGCATTTATGGAAAAGAGATATAATAAAAGAAAATAATAGGTTAACATTCTTGTGGCAACTACATGTTTTGTAAAAACAATTTCAACAAAGATTAAAAAATTAATTAGAAAGGCATGAAGTTATAAAATCACATAGGAATAGGATTCATAATTTGATTTTAAATTATCTTTTCATGTATCAAAAAACTGACTATCCGTTTAAAATAGTCAATCTTTTTTTAAAGGCTAGGCTCTATTTACCATCATTTACAATTGCTTTAACTGGATTTTTATCATTTTCAATATATCGAAGAAATATTCTATTAGCAATAATTTTAAGATAAAGTTGAAGTAGAAAAGTAAAGATGTTAGCTTATTATATACTTTAATAGTATTATATCATGATTAAGAGCCAGATCATCTGGGTTCAAATTTCACTTCTGCCACTTACCAGCTGACAGAATTTTGGAGAATTATTAAATTTGTCTATGCCTGAGCTTCTTGATCTGTAAATTTGAGATAACAAGGGTGCTTGCCTCCTGGTCTTGGTGATAAGTAGATGTGTTAATACATAAGAGTGTGTGTGATCTGAGTTCAATAAACTTTAGCTATTATTATCATTGTTATTATTATTGTAAATTAGAAATGTAATTCTACAGGATAAAAAGCTAAATTCAAATATGTAACTCTTTCTTTGAATACAGGTATCTTTTTCTACAAGATAAAAAAATCAATAGTTTGCACTTCCCATATTTAATAAGGACTGGTAGTCTGGTGTTTGTGTGTATGTGTTATGGTAGGGGTCTCAGGTTAAGTAAATAATCACACTAATAATTTTAACTTCCAGTTGGAAAAGAAATAAAAACAAATGGTCATTCTTGCACAATCTGCAAAGCTGAATGAATAATCGACTTATCTTTCTGTGATTCCTTGCAGATATAATGGAAATCAGGACAGTGGAGGTTGGAATTGTGGCAATCAAAGGGGTGGAAAGTGAATATTTTCTTGCAATGAACAAGGAAGGAAAACTCTATGCAAAGGTATTGATTATTGGTAGCTTAGCCTTAGTTTTTCAAACTTATTTTTGTCAAAAACATCTTGCCTTCCTGAAAAGCAATGATGTAATTAATTTCTCCACAACTATGTAATTTAATGATTTCATTACAAAAGTTTATATTTAAGCATTAAGAAAAAAATGCTTTCTGTGTGACCTTGGACAAATTGCTGAAGTTCTCTGAACTTTAGTTTCTTCATTTGTAAAATAAGTTGGATTAGCTAAACTCCAAGGATCCTTCCAGCTCTCACATTCCATGTGCATTTTAGATACTTAAAATCTAAATTTCCATCCATCAGTATTAAAGCTCTTTTTGTTCAAGTTCATCCAATTTGCACATTGCTGACATGAAAATTCTTGGGGAAAAAATCCAGAAATTTGCTTATCAACATTAATCTCAAAATCATGGGCTTTGAACTGTAAGCATTCCTATTGTTTCCACTTTGTTACAATGTGAAATATGTAACAGTTCACCCACTGTAATAAAGTGTAATTGACTTTCCTTTGTATTCCCACAGCCCAGCACAATACCTGGCACAAGCTAAGTATATAAAAATATAGGTTTAACTGAATGAATAATTGGATGGATAAACAAATAAATATACTTTATTTTCCATAACTATTGCAGACATTGTAGTGGTAAATGAAGAAAGGTTGTGAAATGTCATCTTACAGCTGATGGAGGCAGAGACTCCGCTAATTCTATCAAAATCTCAGTGGTTAGGAAATGAGTGACTTGGGCACAGTAACATGAGAGCTGCTAATTAGGGCAAAATAGTTCCTAATATTAAAGAACAGTAGCAATGGCCTGCCAAAAGCTACATGTTTGAAAGTATGCTACATAACTAAACGTGTATCATTTTATCATTTTTTAAAATTTAAGCTTTTTTTTTTCAAATATGCTAACTTATATCTGATAAACTGCATTACACCCACTCAGAAAATGTCATATATGTTTTAATTCTACCAAATATTACTGCTTACTGTGTTTAATTGAGCCCCTCTGAAAATCATTTGGATAATGTTGTTTGTTGTTTTAACAGAAAGAATGCAATGAAGATTGCAACTTCAAAGAATTAATTCTGGAAAACCATTACAACACATATGCATCAGCTAAATGGACACACAGTGGAGGAGAAATGTTTGTAGCCTTAAATCAAAAGGGTGTTCCTGTAAGAGGGAAAAAAACGAAGAAAGAACAAAAAACAGCTCACTTTCTTCCTATGGCAATAACCTAATCGTATATGGTATATAAGAAACCAGTTCCAGCAGGGAGATTTCTTTAAGTGGACTGTTTTCTTTCTTTTTCTCCTTTTCTTTTTTTTTTTTTTTTAAGTAACCAAGAAAGGCTGGAAAACTACTGAAAAACTGATCAAGCTGGACTTGCGCATTTATGTTTATTTTTAAGAGACTGCATTAAAGAAATTTGAAAAATATACACAAAAATCAGATTTAGTAACTAAAAGTTGTAAAAAATTGTAAAACTGGTTGTACAATCATGATGTTAGTAATAGTAATGTTTTTTCTTAAATTAATTTACCCTTAAGAGTATGTTAGATTTGATAATCTGATGATTATTTAAATATTCCTATCTGCTTATTAAATGGCTGCTATAATAATAAAAATGCAGATGATGTTATATAAGATATGTCAGACCTAAAGGCTGCTGGACTGATTTGTCAGATAATCAAGCCAATGCTAACTGTGGAAGATGAGCAGTATTTGAAATGCCTTCTAGTGAAAAATTATAATTAATTGAAGCTCTAATCAGAAAAAAAGGAATATTCTCAAAAATTCTATTACGGAATTTAATCAAAACGTAGTTTTATAAAAGTATGGGATTACAACATGTTTGTACCCATAAACAAGAACAAAATTCCTAATGCTGCTCAAATTGAAAGGGTATTGCTACAAGGAAGTTTTTTAAAATCTTGTATGTAAAATAGCAATAATGGTGATAAAAATACTGTACTTCATCTCACTTGCCACAAAATAACATTTTGTAATCCCTAAAAGTTAAAATTCGAAATACATTAAGTAACTTCAAGTAACATAATCTATCTTTTGTATAATTCATATTCAGAAATATGGCTTTTAAGAATGTTTCTCCCACAAATAATCATGCTTTTTTTCCTGTGGTTACAGCATTAAACTCTATTTTAAGGTGTATTTGAACTTTATTGTTTTGTTATTTAAGTTTATGTTATTTATAAAAAGAACAACAACCTTAATAAGCTGTATCTGTTTCATATGCTTTTAATTCTAAAGCAATACCAGAACGGTCTGGCTCCGCTGCCAGCTGCCCCTCCCGTGGTGAGCAATACCACGACGAGTACACAGCACTTGGGCCAGCAAAGCCTGGATGACAGACAAAAATGACAGCCTGCAGCAGTTCTTACAATAGATGTCTCACAGGGAACAATGCAAAAATGTGAAATATGTTTTGCCACATCCTCTTGTCAATTAAACGGAATCATATAAGTCACTGCTGATAGAAGAACTTACAGGATTTTAAAAGTTAGACTGTATTAGAATTCATGAGTCGACAAGCGCCATCTTTTAAAAACATGCATATTTAAAGTTAGTAGCTTTTCTAATCTCTAGAAGCCTCTGCCATTCAAAATAGGCAACATTAAAAGTTGTTTCCCTGTTAGACAGAAGAGCACAATGCCCAAAATAGGGTACTGAGGCCCTGAATATCATGAAGGCTTGAGGTAAGGTTGCAGATAATAGGCTTATCAGAAAAATAAATTTCTACTCATAACTCGTTCATTAGCGGATTTGGTAGCACTTTACGTATTCATTAATAAAAGGTCAACATTTATCTAAATAATACTGTTGGTATGTTCACCATGGTAGTTTTAATTTTAAATTATTTGTCACTCATGTCCCTTTATTTTGTATAAATATTATCTGGTAATACATTTATAGGTGAGAGTTACATGAAAAGTCTAAATCAACAGAAACAACAGATTCATTTGTCTTGTGGCTCAACTATATGACCAAGGTGCAGAAAGCCAGAAAGAGCTGCCTTTCTCAGATATACTCTGGGAAGGTGCCATGAATGATATTCTTAGCTATTATCTGATCCAAGGGCCTTGCTAGCCTTGGTTCCTACCTAGGTCAGGCTTTGGTGACTGGAGTCTTGTGACTATGTGAGGGCTGAAGAGAACTAAGCTTTTCATATTTGTTTCCTTAGAAGGTAGCAGAATGTCTATAATTAATTTTATATTGATTGATTCAATGTTTGAATATCAAAGTAAATTAATAATAAAGTCTCATTAGTTTTACTTCATTTTAAAAAGTTAGGGTGAAACATGATTATATGGAAATTTAAGCAGAACTAGTATATATTTATATCTATCTATCTATCTATCTATCTATCTATCTATCTGTCTATCTATCTATCTATCATCTAGATAAAAGCTATGTTAGGACCAAATTTTCTGTCCATGGAGTTATAGCTATGATCAAATTACACAGCAATGCTGAATTAAGCAAACCAATATTTAGCAGTAATTCCAATCTGGTAGTGTTTCTAGAAACACTTGTAATTCTGTATCCCCCTGCTTTTTTACATTTATCATGCAAATTTTAGAAAATAAAATCTGTAGTAGTTACATCCACTTGGAATTCTAGAATCTTAAAATTGCAAGGGGCCTTAGTCCCCTTATTTATTTGCAGACCAGGAAATTACGATTGTGACATATCCAAAGTCACTTAGTCGGTTAGGTACAGAGCTGTCACAAGAGTCTAGGTCACTTAGCATGTGCTTCCTACTCTTAGATTAGTATTATTAGCTAGTTGTCTCCTTTAAAAAAAATGTCTATTGAGGTATGATCTTTAAATTTGCATACAAACGTGACTTATGTTTTGGCAATTCACTTCATATACAATGATTAGTCTATGCTGTGATGATCTGACTCAAAAGGATGAAAGAAATGATGCAATTTCCAATCCTAATTCCTATTCAACTCATACAGGTACCTCTTTATTTACAAATGGAGAGCATTATACAAAATATCTATATAAGCAGAGTAGTAACTTTTTCTAAAATGTTCTTTGAAAGAGAATATTGGTAAAATGCCTAGGTTTCCAATAATTAGAAAGGAAAAATTAAATAAAAGAATATAAAATATTACTAAAAGAATAAAGAAGATACTGCCAATGCAATTAGAGAACTGAAACATTTTTACATAAATACCATAATATAAATTATCAACCTTTGATTTGGCTATAAATTCAACTTAATAACAGAAGAAGAGGGATGCTGGAAATAAATTCTTAGTTTCCATCTCTTAGAGTTTGCACTTCTGGTTCTCTAGAGTGAGAAAGAACAGAGATGGCCTCTGGGACCAGTTGTAGCAGAAACAATTCTATAACCAAACATACTCTACATCAGTGCCTCATACTGATTTTCTGCTAAAATACCAATAATAGCAGAGGTAGAGAATGAGCATCTAAGGCTTTCCACCAAACACAGATTTTTTTTCTGAAAAAAAAAATCTCCTTTCTCTTAATACTCATGTAATTTTTGCATTTTATTCTATAATACATTCGTGTTTGCTTTAATATGACATTCAGACCACTGAGTGAAAGTGATGCATCAAAAAGATGTACAAGGTTTGTCACATGGCTTCACTACCCTAGTGCCACATCCTTGGGCATGAATAAGACACAAGAGATCTTGTACCTCTCATAGTTGAACTTGACACACAGACGACAGACACATGGCTAAAGAAAACCAAAACTTTATCTCAAGTTCACTATGAACAGGAATGATATTAAAAATATTTAACAACCAGTAGGGTGGTTACTGGTCAATCAGAATCTACCACTGATCTATCAGAACAGATGCAGGCCACGGTGACTAACTTGTGGGGACCAGATGATTATCAGCCTTAACCATTTCTATGATCACCGCAAAATAGAGTTTTTAG
>NW_017731362.1:2199912-2202287 GCF_001890085.2 Hipposideros armiger
CCTATGATTGATTATTTTGGTTGCTTCAAATTTTTCAGTAACATAAATATCAACATTTTTGTACATGCTTCTTTACATTTCTGATTATTTTCTTAAGATAATTATAAGAAATAAAATTATTAGACCAAAAAATTCCTTTAAAATGCAAATTAAAAAAGTAATTTTCATAAAGGTTTTCCAAATATATAGTCCAGTCAACAGCACATGAGAGTAGATAAATATTCTAATATTTATGCACAAAATTTAGTCAGCTTTTGTTCTTGTCTCTACTTTGACTATCTGGTATCCTAAAACCTAGCTAGCCTCTTCTTTCTCAACATCTCAGATGCAACTTTCTTGGTCCTTCCACAACTTCAGTACCTCATGTCTAGATAATGTTAGCAATTGTTAGCAAATGTTGCCTCATGTTAGCAATTGTTTCTTAACAATTCTTCTGTCTCAAGTTCCTCCTCATCTCAGATGCCATCTAATTCCTTAATCTTCCTAATATACAACTAGGACTATGTCAGTTGCCCTTTGAAAAACCCATATTGTCTCCTTACTGCCTACTGGTCATAGTTTAAATTCCTTAAAATAGCATCCAAAGTTGTCAAACAATTGGCTCTACCTTACCTGCCCAGTCTTCTCACTGCTCAATACAAACCTTCAAGTTTCCTTAGTCCATTATGTTTATCTTATCGTCTCTCTCTCCTCACTAGCCCATGTTTTACAAGGAAAAGGATCTTTCTGTTTATTTCACTTACTTATCCCAAGCAACTTTAACAGTGTCTAGCACAGAGTATGCATTCAGTAAATAGTCATTGAATGAATGGATAAGCCAATTCCAGTTCAGTAACAGAGTAATGAGCACACCTCACCACAAAGCAGTATTCCAATATTTAAGCAAGATACAAATGTAGTTGCAAATGTTTTATCAAACCAGTGGCTAAATCTCTCAGAAGTACTCTAATTCTTGTTATTCATTTCTTAGCATGACATTTCCATGTCACTCCATAGAGTATGTTAATGCATTTCATAATGCAATAAGAACCCATTGCTCTTCTATGCTATCCAACACCTCTGACCACTGCTACAGATCAACGACCAATCAACATATCTGGGGTAGGTACTTGTAGGTCACCCAATGGCAGACCATGGAAAATTATCTTGGAAGCTAAATTAGTAATTAGAAAGTTGCTTTGTGAATATGGCATCAAAGCAAAGGGAGGTGAAATGGTTTTTAAAAATATATTATGCAAATTGTTATAAAATCTAATTCACAATGATCAAAATATTGGGTTGTCAGAAAAGTCATGACGTATTTTTCTATGTTTTTCATTGCAAAAATGNCTCAGAGCTGGCGTCCCAAGCCAACTCCTAACCAAGCACCACTCGGCCAGTCCAGATGAATAATAATATTTAACTTGAGGACGGTAGGCCTTTCTCCTGACCAATTCAGCCATGTATTGGTTATATATTGCTGTATATCACATTATCTTAAAACTTAGTGGCTTAAAACAGAAAATATTTATTATCTCATAGTTTATGTGGTTAGGAACCTGGGCATGGGTTAGCTAGGTGTCTGCAGTTAGAATCTCTTATAAGGCTGCAGGCATCTGTTATCTCAAGGCTCAATTCGGAGAGGGATCCACTATGTTGTCACCAGTTGTTTGCTTGAAACATCACTTCCTCATCACATGGTCCTCTCCATAGAATGACTTACAACATGGCAATTTGTTTTCCACAGAGCAAGGAATCAGAGAGAATGAGAGAGCATGCCCAAAAGGGAAGCCATGGTATTTTTATAATATGATCTTGAAAGTGGTGTGCCATCACTTCTGCCTATTCTCAAGGGGAGAGATTTAATTAACAAAGGCATAGACCAGAAAACAGGGATGACTGGAGGCCATCTTAAAGGCTGCCTAACATAAATCATAAACTGGATGGTTTTAAGGCCATGGCCACAAGACAGGATTCTTTAGTGCCTAATAAGAGTAGCTCATGGCTTTCAGTGGTGAGCCAGTCAGCAGATAAAGTAGGTATATTCTCTGTAACAATGTCCTTGATCCTTCCTTGAGGGATAGTGTATGGTCCATTCCCACACAGGATAATTGAGAAGAGGTTTGAACCACAGTTCTGGGCTGCCTATTAGCTTGAGTTGTGCATTGTTAGACGTCTCAATGTAGCTGGAAAACTAATAATATTACTTTGCCTCCACACATAGGAAATGACCCTGCCTTTAGACCTAACCGGGAGATAAGCCTCCCTTCCACTGCCCTACCTCAAGAGAATAAGATCATAGATGCCAGTTGAAACTCCTCAAGCCATAGAGAATTTTGTCCTAGATGGTGTAGGATATCAGTCACAAGTTGCCCAAGACCATCTTAGGATAAGAA
>NW_017731362.1:2203388-2253866 GCF_001890085.2 Hipposideros armiger
AGAGAGAAACAAGAGCTATAGATGGGGAAGAGCTCTAAAAGAATAAACCTAAGCCACCAGTCTCTATTGCTAATTCAGCCTCAATGGTCAACAACCACTTTGGAAGATTATTCAGTACACACCAATGAATAAAAGTTATTGAGTAACAAAAGGTTAGGAAAGGGGAATATAGAAATAGTCTATTCTCATCATCTCGTTTTTTTTTTAGGTGGAAAAATAAGGCTCAGAGGGGTTACAGGACATGCTAAGGACACTCAGGTCTTTTATGTGTAAGTTAAGCACATCAGGCCTGAGGAAAAATTAGAAACATGTAGAAAAGTCGCCAAACCAAAACATACTTTTATACTGAGTAAATAAATTCTCTGAGTCTTATGTTTAGGGGATTGTGCACAGTGATGACTGAGTCCAGCTTGGGGATAAGCAACACAGAAACTGTGAAACTAAGCTGGATATGGTAGCTCCCAGGTGCCACAGGCCAAGCCCATTCGCAGCACGTCCCTGTAGGGCGGTGGTTGGTCCTCAAACTTCTCAGTCTCAGAACCCTTTCATACTCTTAAGAACTGAAGACACCAAAGAACTTTTGTTTACGTGGGTTTTTGTATCTATTAATATTTCTTATATGAGAAATTAAAACCGAGAAATCTTAAACATTTGTTTATTAAAAATAACAGTAATAAATCCATTTCATGTTAACAGAAAAAAGAATATTTTTTTGAGAGACAACTACTTCAAGAAAAAACTCTGAGAGGAGTAACATTGTTTCGCATTTTAAAAATCTCTTCAAAATCTGACTTAGTTCAAGACAGCTGGATTCCAATATCTACTTCTGAATTTCTGTTGTGATGTTTTTTGAAATATATAATATATATTTATACATTGAAGTATAGAAAGAAAATCCAGTATCAAACAGATATGTAGTTGGAAAAAAATATATATATTTTTTAAGCTTTTTCATCTAATTGTGAATATTCTTTGATACTACACCAAAACTTGAGAAGTTATAGTTTCTTAATGGCGGGTAGCAAGTGGGGTCTGAAACCGTGTCACTCTGCTTTATGCACTCTGTTACACTAAAGTTCCTTTGTCACACTTTTTTATCCATGTATGATTAATTTTAATATAATGTATTGGCCATTTGGAAAATATTGGTTCAGTGAGTTATACAGATCTTCTAAATGTTGACACACTTCTTTATACAATATGAAAAAAAAATCACATTTGATAATATCACCACTAACTTATCAGGGAAGTCTTTAAGTATTGGAAAACTCTCAAGATAATGTTGGTATATACAAGTCCTCCGAATTTTTGTTTGACAGCTCAAATTTTACTATTGGCCATAGCAAAAGCACTTCATGCATAAGGATCACTGCACTCTTCTTTAATTGAATGTCTGCCTTATAGACACTTGGCTGTCCTCCAAATACGTGCTCCGTCTGCCATAGCACAGAGTTGTCACTATGCAGCAGCTTCCCAGCCAGGGTTTTTATTTGCCAGCCCACCTTACATCTAGGTATAGCCGTGGCTTGTTCTCACTAATGGCATATGATTGAAAGTGATGTGGGCAACTTCTGAGCCAAGACTTTTCAGAGTGTGCACCTATTCCTCTTTTATTCTCCTGATGCAGGTTACTTTTAATAACTATTGAGTTCTATAGGGTGGTAACTCAGGAAGACATAAGTAGCCTGGATCTCTGAATCACCGCGTGGAGGAGAGGCAATCACTCCCCACTAATACAAAAACCCAAAAGATAGCTTTAAAAGTCGGCTAGGGCTCTAGTGAAATAGAAGAGACTCAAAATTCAAATAAACACATAGATTTGAACGAACTTCTACCTTAAACAGATTCCCTAGTAGTCACAATCTAAGCAGAAGTTTACAGGAAAAAAACCCAAAAAACAAAAAACCCTCATGAAGCAATCCTTGCCTTTTTGAAATGGTATGACTGCCCTTTTAGTCCCCCTACTGAAAACAATGGTGTGTAGCAGACCAGCGCTTCCTCAATGGAGGCTCAGTTTCTTTCAGCGGGTTGGAAATTCCAGCCCTTTTTGTCACTGTACTTCTGGACCACTTTGGCATCAGAGCACGGGTTTTTCAATTGTACAAACCACTGCTCACTTTCTAAAGTGGTCCATATACAAAATTGGGAAACAAATGAGTTTCCCCCCCAGTCTTCTGCTCCCTTTTTGGTGCTTCTGCTAACATCTTTCCTCCTTCCTTCTCATCCATTAAAATTTGATCCCAGGAAAGAATCTAAAAACTCATTCACATTAGTCATGAATGAAGGATCAAGGTTATGGTAATTCTCATAAGTTATAACTCTTATGCTACGATGAAAATTTTAAGTCCTTAATATATTTACAAGCCTATAAAATTAAATGACTGAGCAGCAGTATGTGAAGTGGTTAAGAGTTCGGACTCAAAGGCCAAAATTTACTGAATTTGAATTCATATCCACTACTTATCAGTTATGTGACCTTGGGCAAGTTACTAAATTTTCTTATGCTTCAGTTTATTCATTTTATAAGTGATAATAAACTGACCTACCATATAAGAATATTACTAATAAGACTCTAATAAGTTAACACACTTTATCAAGTATATACTTCAAATTGAAGATCTTCCCACATTAAACATAAATTAAAATCTAATTTTGAGAAGCATATGAAAAGAAATACTCATTAAACCTCTAACTTGCCCTTCCCATATTTAGATGAGCTCATCTAACAAAAAATCTAGTCATGTTTTAGAATCAGATATAAAAAGATTTAAAAAATATTTATGGGTAAATAAAATATATGATACATTTTATAAAGATTTTCCATTAATGTAAAAATCAAGTGTGTTAGAAGCATATATAATTTTTATGTTTTTTTCCAAATGAAAATGACCGTTTCATTAGAAATATATTTAAACCTCTTTCAAGCATGGTATTTCACCACCTAGAAAATTTCTTCATTTTAGATTGCATAAAATGGATACTGAAATAGTAATAACTTTTGAAACAACCAGGGCTACCATGAAACAACATATAAATAAGGAATACCTGGAACAAATGTAATTCAGATAAAAGCTTCTAAGTAATATTTCCCAGAAGAAGAGAAAAACTTTTTTCTATAGTCTCTACAAACTATGAAGTAACTTGACTATGTTCTCTTGATAGTCAAAAATATTGGTTAATATCTGATTATTTTTAATTATGGAACATTGATTATTGTTAAATATTGAAATGTAAAACAGTTTCATATATATTATCTATGTAAAGAACATAAAAAACAATATTATGTTTTATAGAAAGGAAGGATACCCACAAATTTCAGTATAGTCATTACCTCTGGGGAGGAAGGGGCAGACTTAAGAATGGTATAAAAGATCTGTAATTAAAAGTCTTGAAAAGCAAGTATGGCAAAATACAAATATTTGTTATGTGTGGGAAATGTTCTCTATACTTTCCTGTATGTTTGAATAAGTTATAGTAATTAAAAAAAAAGAAAACCTAAAAGGAGACCCCTGTGTAAGGTAATGGAATAAACATAGCCACTTGGATCTACTGTCCAATTCTCAGTTAAATAATTGTAAAACATATAAATAGAAAAATCTGTATCAGCACAAGAGCATAAATATAAAAATTGATATTATATCTGAAACCTATGAAGTGGGACCAAAATTTTAAAAGTTTTTAATAATAAACATACATGACCACATCATGGGAAAATATGCAGGAGGAGGTCCTAAGAGAGCCACATCCTCACTGGCAGAAACTTACTTAGAAAATACAGGGGCACCTGCTAAAATAGTAAGCCCCTGACAGGCCTCAAACATAATGGAGAGAACTGTGGTCTTTTCTAAGGACTTTGATGTTTTGTTTACAGCCTAACAGCCAGGGCCATTTCAGTTTTCACTCTATAATAAAGAACTGGTTTATACAACTCGTATAGGGAAGGAGCAGCTTGCAGTGGCCTTTTCCTTATTTAATTGATCCCTATATATATTCAGTTTTTATGCTGCAGCAGAAGACAACACTTTGTCATAACATATCATGTGAAAACATGATAAGAAAACCTTCTCTAGAGGTTGTATTTCTTCATGTCAGAGGATACCTCCCAACAGTGGAATGAAACTTTTTGCTTAAATATTTAAAACGGTGGCACTTTCCACCCTCCGCAGTCTGGCCATGTAAGTTTCTATGTCTCACTTGAAATATTTGGCTAAGACCTTTACTAGGTCTGTGACAGAGCTTAAGGAAATCCAAAAATTCAAACTAAATTTTGGCATTGGGAAAAACTTATGAAAATTGTCATTAATATCAAAATATGTTCTAATGACATTTTTCAATTTTAAAGACCAATTAAAAAACCTTGAAAATATCTAAATAAAAAAGCAAAAGTAACAAAATTCATAAATTAACTATAAAGAAAGGAAAAAATAGGTTGGCTTTAGGCTTTTCTACTAGACCAAATAATAGAAGATAATGAAGCAACATCTCTAGTTTTGTGGAAAAATGTGATTTGAGAATTTAATATTTAAATTGGAAAATAAGCTCAATATTTAAATAAGATATTTAATTTAGATCAGTCTGACTTTACCACAGATAAAAGTTATAAATTCTTAAAAATATTTTTAAAAAACACAACCATTTGAAGCTACCAGGGAATGACCAAAAGCAGGTAGAAACTGGAGGGAAGCCGAACCTTGGAAGAAGAAATGAACCTTTAGCAGATGCAGTTTGTGTTCATGCAGCTTCAACTCTGGCTGATGGTGCGCCTCAGTCTACATGGCATGTGGGCAGATGGAATTCAAACAGAAAGTAGAAATATGGCTGGTTTGAGACTGTCAGAGAGCTGAAAAATGAGGGAGTGGTGGAAATCCTAGAAAGAAAAGGGCCACAGAGAGGGAAGCCGCAAATCTGCATATTGTAAGTTCTATTCAAACCCTTGGCTGGTATCTGAGTTTCTCATGCATGGGGGAAAGGGGGTGTTAGTAGGTAAGTGAAAAGGAATAGCTGGATGGCTGAAAGTACTGAGCGAAGATTTCAGTGGCTGACCACCACAGAAGACACACCATTTGGACTTCGAGTTCAGTTGAAGTAACAGCCTGCTTGAGCAAAAACTAACATTGTTCGGTGGAAGGTGACGGAATCCAGAGCCACCTCAAAGTAGCATTCAAAATTCCCAGAATACATTATAAATTACCAGACATGGAAAGAAACAGGAAATAGTGACACACAGTCAGGAACAAAATAGCCAATAGAAATCCATCTCAAAGTTATCCAAATGTTGGAATTACCATACAAGGACTTTAAGGCCGTTATTTTAAATATATGTGAAGACTTAAGAGAAAATATGATTATAATGGAAAAAGAGAACTTCAGAATAGAAATGGAAACTATAAAAAAGGATCAAGTGGAAATTCTTAACTAAAAAGCACAATGCATGAAATGAAATATTCATTTATTGGACTTAAGAGTAGATTGTAGATATTTTCTTTACTTTTATTTTTGAACAAAAGAGTAGACTATAGAACATGGATGAAAGAATAAGTGAACTTGAGGTGTAATAAATAGAAATTACACAATCAACAGAATGCAGAGAAAAAAAGATTGAAAAAAATAACAAAGTCCCAGTGAGCTGTGGACAATATTAAGCAATGCAATACATGTTAACTTGGAGTCCCAGAGAGAACTAGAACACAGCTTATTTGAAGAAATAATGATAAAAAAATTCCCAATTTGGTAAAAAACATCAAACTACAAAATTTAATAAACTTAATGATCCCCACGTATGATGAACACAAATAAAAGTACACCAGCACATCATGGACAAACTGCTGAATACCAAGGATAGAGAGAAAAATCTTAACGGTAGCTCGAGGAGAAAAAGGCACATTACATAGAATGAGGATCAGTAAACTACAGCCTGCAAGTCCGTTCAGTCCATGACCTATTCCATGTAGCGTGAAAGCTAAGCATGGTTTTTATATCCTTAAAGAGTTGCAAAAAATATTATGTGACAGAGACTATATGTATCCAACAAAGCCTAAAATATTTACTATTTGGCCCTCTACAGGAAAGGTTTCTGACCCCAGACGTTGTGGAGCAATGGTAAGAATAGTGTCTGATTCTCATTAGAAACAATACAAACCACAACACACTGGAACAATATCTTACTCGAAGGCTAAAGAAAAGTGAGCCTAGGAGTCTATATCCAGCAAAAATATCATTCAAAAATAAGGCAAAATGAACATTATTTTATATAAATAATCTTGAGAAAATTAATTGCTAGCAGATTAGAACTGTAAGAAGTGCCAATAGGCGTTTTTCAGTCTGAAGAGAAATTATAAAACCATATAAAAATTCAAATTTATAGCAAGGAATGAAGAGCCAGGAATGGTAAATACGTGAATAAATATAGAAGACTATTTTGAAGTCTTTTCTTAATCTTTTAAAAATGCATAATCATATAATCACCTCCACTCCTAACTATGATGGATAACGGGGGACTGGATTTACTTTTCTTTCTTAAACTATTTAAAAAATTGGACAAAATATATGAAGCAATGGTTTTCAAGTGCTGGACAACCGGCAGCACAGGGCAGGAATCTCCAAGAGAAACAAATCAGGGAGCTCTTCAATTGTCTCATCTTTTTGTCTCTAAAAAAGAATCTGCAGGCCCTAGTGCAAGTGGTGGGAATCCAACTGAGCTCACTGGTTTACTGAGCTGAGAAAATAAAACTCAGCATTGAGGAAGGCCAAGGCAAGCTAAAATTCGCAGGTCAGCAGAATGTAGGGAGACAGATACACACAGGGGGCATTCTGGAGAGCTTCATTAAGTTACCCTTGAATCTTTGCTTGAGGCTGGTAAAGAACCAAAGGAAGGAGTAAGCAGAACATTGCTTGGGGCTCACATAAAAGCTCACGTTCCAGACAGCCAGGTGGGAAACCTCCTATACACAGAGCAGGGGGTACAATACTAAGAAGGGTATTGCCTCAGTAGGGGCAGCTTAAAAGCAAGCCTTAAATGGCTCAAAATATTTCTAAGTAACTGGATTGCATCCCAGAAAAAACTAAACAAATATTTAAAGGAATGAAATAAAAATTCACCCAAAACTGCAAAGTTCACTTGAAAAGGAATTGATCATTTGAATAGCATTAGAAACAAGCTCGTAGATATAGAACATTTTGATGGTTGCCAGATAGGAGGGGGTTGTGGGTGAAAAAGGGGACGGGATTAAGAAGTACAAATCGGTAGTTCAAAATTGTCATGGGGATGTAAAGCATAGCATAGGGAATATAGTCAATAGTATTATAATAAGTATGTATGATGTCAGATGGGTACTAGACTTATTGGGGTGATCACTTTGTAAGTTATATAAATATGTAATCACTATGTTGCATACCTGAAACTAATATAATATTGTACATCAACTGTAATTGAAAAATAAAAAATTATTTTAAAAAAAGACATCTATAGACACCTGCAGCCAAAATCCATTTAAAGTTAAGTAACCTAACATTTTCCTCTAAGATCAGCAATGAGGCGAGGATTCCTACTCTCACCATTTTTAGGCAACATTTTCTTTGAATCCATAGCCATAGGCAAGTAAAATAAATAAAAGGCATATAGATAGATAGATAGATAGATAGATAGATAGATAGATAGATATAGATATATAGATTGGAAATGTAAAAGCAAAATGCTCTTTATTGTCAGATGACATGACTGTCCATACAGAAAATCCTAAGCAATCTAAAAAGGCTACTAAAACTAATAAGCAAAGTTAGTAAGATTGTATGAAATAACATCAATATAAAAATATTTTTGTACAGTGCTTTCTATATAGGAGTGAACAATCAGAAATTGAAATAAAAAATACCATATACAATATCATTTGAGAAATATGTGCAACATATGTAAATAAAAATTAGTAATTATTGCTGAGATAAATAAAAGAAGATATTTGCAAACAACACCTCCAATAAGGGGTTAATATCCAAAATATATAAGGAACTCATACAACTCAACAACAAAAAGACAAACAAGCCAATTAAAAAATGGGCAGAGGACATGAACAGAAACTTCTCCCAACAAGACATATGAGGACAAATGGCCAACAGATACATGAAAAAATGTTCAACTTCACTAGCTATTAGGCTAATGTAAATCAAAAGCACAATGAGATATCACCTCACACCTGTTAGAATGGCTATCATCAACAAGACAAATAATAAGTGTTGGAGAGGCTGCGGAGAAAAAGGAACGCTCATACACTGTTGGTGGGAATGTAAATTGGTACAGCCGCTATGAAAAACAGTATGGAGGTTCCTCAAAAAATTCAAAATAAAATTATCATATGACCCAGCAATCCCTCTCTTGGGTTTCTACCCAAACAATCTGAAAACATTTATCCATAAAGATATACATGCTCTGATGTTTACTGCAGCTTTATTTACATTGGCAAAGACATGGAAACAACCAAAGTGTCCTTTGATAGATGATTAGATGAAGAAGTTGTGGTATATATACACAATGGAATACTATTCTGCCATAAGAAAAGATGAAATACTGCCATTTGTGACAACATGGATGGGTCTTGAGATTATAATGCTAAGCAAAATAAGTCAGACAGAACAAGTTGAGAACCATGATTTCACTGATATGTGGTATATAAAATTGAAAACAACCAAGGGTTGTAGGGGGTGATATCTGAGGGTAAAAGGAATCAAATATATGGTAATGGAAGGTGAGCTGACTCTGAGTAGTGAACACACAATGTGATATATAGATAATGTATTACAGAATTGTACACCTGAAATCTATGTAACTTTATTAACAGTTGTCACCCCAATAAACTTTAATTAGAAAAAAAAACTGAAAGCAACAAAGAAACAAGACAAACAAATAAACAAAAAAAAACTCCTAGACACAGACAACAGTTTAGCAGTTACCAGAGGGTAAGGGGAGAGAGAGGATAATAGAAGAGGGTAAAGGGGGTCAAATATATGGATGGAAGGAGAACTGACTCTGGGTGGTGAACACATGATACAATATATAGATGATGTATTATAGAATTGTACACTTGAAACCCATGTAGTTTTGTTGACCATTGTCACTCCAATAAATTTTAAGAAAAAAAAAAAAAGAAGCACTAAATCAATGTGGAGATATTCTATGTTCATGGATTGGAAAACTCAATATTGAATTGACCTATAGCTTCAAAATTCTAGAGTATATACTTTAAAAACAGACAAGCATATTTTAAAATTTATATGAAAATAAAAAAATCTAGAATAGTCAAAATAATTTTTTAAAAGAACAAATTTTTTAAAAGAAGAACAAAATAAAACAATCTAGAATAGTCAAAATAATTTTTTAAAAGAAGAACAAAGTCGGAGGACTTACAGTACCTTACTTCAAGATATATTATAAACCACAATTATCAAGGTAGTTTGGTATTGGTATCAGTGGAACAGAATACAGAATACAGACATAGACCAACAAAAATATGATCAACTGATTTTTTGACAGTTTCCTAGACAATATAATGGACAAAGGATAATCTTTTCAACAGATGGTGCTGAACAATATGCAAAGAAAGAACTTCCCATACGCTTAGTTCCCATAATTTGCAAAAATTACTCAAAATGAATTAGAGACCTAAATGTAAGAGCTACAACTATAAACTATAAAATTACACACTATAAGGTTTCTAGAAGAAAATATAGAAGATAATCTTGGTGACTCTGGGTTACACAAAAAATTCTTAAATATGACACAGAAAAGCACAAGCTATATTGGAAAAAAAATGATAAGTTAGACTGTGTGGGAGGGAGGAATTACAAAAAAGCATGAGGAATGTTTGGGATGGTGGATATGTTTCCTATCTTGAAAGTTGTGATGGTTTACGGCGTTACACGTCAACTCACCACGTTTTACATTTTAAATATATGTGGTTTGTTGTACAACAATTAGACCCCAATAAAGCTGAAATAAATGATGCAGTTATTCGAAGCAAAAATAATAATACTACATAATGTGCGGTTATTATTCATGTAGATCTTCAAATACACACACACACACACGTGCACACACACACATGCACACACACGCGCACACACACACACACTCACACACATGCACACGCACACGCAAACACACACACACATATATATTTATATATATATATATATGACAACAAAGCATAAAGGACAAAGAAGAAGTATGGGTAACTATACTGTTCCAAGTTCCTACATTTTTAGTAAAATAGGACAATATTAACTTTAAGTAATATTTTGATAATTTAAGGACGCATTTTGTAATCATTAAGGTAACCTCAAAAATTACAAAGAGGTATAGGCAAATAGCCAATAAAAGTGGAATTTTAGCCAGTAATTAAAGTAGACTACTGAAAATATTTGATTAACCAAAATAAAGACAGGAAAAGGAAAATGAAGAACAAAAATCAGGCGAGACAAACTGAAAAAAAGAAAAAGAACAAGACAAAAATAAACCCAACCATATCAATAGTTATAGTGAATGTAAATGAAGTAAGCACTCCAATAAAAGGAAGAAACTGTCAGACTAAATAAAAAAACAAGACTCAACTATAGATTGTTTACAAGAAGTACACTTTAAACCTAAAAACACAAATAGATTGTAAGTAAAAAGACGGGAAAAGATACAACTCACCTTATAAACCACAAACAAAATAGAGAAACAAAACTCAAGAGAAAGAGAATTATCATAGATATGAAGGAACATTCCATAATGATTAAAGGGAAAGCATAATGTGCCCAATAACTTAAAAATACATAAAGCAAAAATCAACAGAACTAAAAGGAGAAATCATTCCACAACTATTGTTGGAAATTTTAACATCCCCTTTCAGTAATTAATAGAACAACTAAATCAAATATTAGTAAGGATACGGAATCAGAGTTACCAAAGTTTTTCTATTAAGGGTCAGGTAGTTGATATTTTAGGCTTTATGGGCCATATGTAATCTCTGTAGCATATTCTTTATTTTGTTTTGTTTTGTTTTTTTCTCAACCCTTAAAAATATAAAAATCATTCTTAGCTCAGAGGACACATAAAAGCTGGCTACAGGCCAGATTTGCTCCACAAGCTATAGTTTGCTAATTCTTGGTATTGAAGATCTGAATAAAGTTATCAAACACCTTGATCTAATTGAGGTTTATAAAACAACTGCAGAACGTACATTCTTATCAAGTGTACATGAAACGTTCACCAAGAGAGACCATGCATTGGACCATCAAGCAAATCTCAATACATTGCAAAAGATCGTATAGGGTATATTCTCAGACCACAATATTTTTAAATTAGAAATCAATAACTACAAGATATCTAAAAAAGTCCCAAATATTTGAAAATTAAACAGTACGTTTCTAAATAACCCATGGGTCAAAATAGAAATTATACTGAAAATTTGAAAATATTTTGAATTAAATGATAATGAAAATATAACACATCGAAAGTAGTGGAATGTAGCTAAAACAGTGCTTAATTTATAGCTTTAAATGCTTATATGAAAAAAGAAGAGAGAGAGAATGATAAAACAAATAGGGTAAAATTTAATCAGTTGGTGGATCAGGGATATATGGGAGTGCCTTATGCTATTCTTATCACTTTCTGTAAGTTAAAATTTTAACAAAATAAAGAGCTCCCGTAAACCTCTTAATTTTATGTTTAGCCAAGTTGTTATTCACATGTGAAAGTGGGAAATAAACACAGATATGCAAGACTGGGTCAGTATAGTAGGGTATCTTTCTTTTCTTTAAAAATAACAACTATGTATGAAGTTCTGGAAAACCCAGGGTAACAGAAAACAAGAAATGTCAGGTAGCTACTAAAAGATAGAAATCAGGTAGGATGATATCTATGGGAATAAGAGTGGGGAAAAGCACAATACAAATCCAAAAAGCAGTAATTAACTAATTAATAATTTTAGAATCAGAAATTAATTGAAGAATAGTTTTCAGAAGTGTAGGTTGAATAGGATAGTCACTCTTTCCCCTGGCCTATATCAAAGAAAAGTTTGAAAGGTATTTCTCTCTACACTAATGGTTCTTAACTATGCCTGAACATTGAAATCACCTGGGTAGCTTTCAAAACTACCGAGCCTGAGATTCTGATTTAATGGATCAGAAATGAGGACTGAGCACCAGAACTACATTTTGTATTGAAAATATGGTATAAACAAGAGAAAGATAAACTTGCCTTATAGTGCTTATTAATGTAGAGTAACTGAGAAGTTTAATCCTGGTGCAGGAATTTGGCATGTAGCTCAAGGAACACAAGAGAATACAAAAATACATCCAAGTGAATTGATATTTCAAGTAGCCTGCAAGTGTACTATTTAATAAATGAGCAATTGGAAAAAACCAAAACACTGAAATACAACTAACTTTCTCATAACAAAATAAAGTCCAAATGGATTAAAATGTTAAATAAAACATGGGAATAGAGAAAGTACTAGAAAAAAACAAGTAGTCTCATAATATTAGGTAAGTCAGTCTTGACAAACATGGCACAAAACTGAAACTCTAAAGAAAGTGTTATTTAAACTTAAAGAAAAAATATTTTTTAACACCTATTGGCAAAACACATTATTAATCAGTGAGCAATTTAGCTAAAAAGTAAGAATATTTGCAGTATATGTGAAAAGTTCCTAAAAATCATTATAACAATATAATAATAGAAAAATCAGAAAAGGACTTACGCACATATTTTTATAATGAAAAACAAAAATGTAAAGCAATATTCAAACTACTGTAACACCAATCTAAATCAAATGTTTTAAGACTCTCACCAAAGAATAAATCATTAGAAAATTCTGACAAATAACTTAGCACTCTTGATTTTGGCTATCTATTTCATTCTTCAGTTTATAATAAATTTACTTACAATTTGCTATGCGTTCTTGACTGATTGCAATCCTCTCCTGTAGAGATTTTAAGGGTGTTTTCTTGATACCATGTATAGTTGTTGTGGAGAGTTCTTTCAGTTTCCAGTGGGTCCAAAAACCTCTTTGAGGTTTTAAACCTGTTAATAGAAAATTTATGTTTAACCAAAGAAATTAGGATTTTGAAAATATCTTTTTAATTTGTCAAATAATTTTTACCAGTATTATACATTTCATTCTCACAGCAGTCCTGTGAGGATTGTCAGTCTCAAGTTTCAAATGTGTGAACTTCTACATAGAAATGTTAATGTCTTAATATATAAAACAGTGAATTAGAAAATAGCCAAAACTTGGTGCGGGGTTGCTTCCAGTCAAGATGCCAAAGTATGTAAAAGGCTGTGCTAGCCTCCACCCATGATCACATCCAAATTACAAGTAAACTACAGAACTAACATCATGGAGAACTGCTGGAAGTCTAGCTGAACAGAAGTACTATTACTAAGGATATACAGAAGAAGCCACCTCAAGACTAGTAGGAGGGGCAGAGATGCAGAGTGGGGTGGATCCCACACCTATATGTGGTGGTTAAAAATTGAGAGGAATATCTCAGGGGAAAGGTCCCCCTGAGGAGCAAGGGGTCCCAGCCCCACACCAGGCTCCGCAGCCCAGGATTACAGTACCAGGAAGAGAAGTCCTCACAACTTCTGTTTCTGAAAACCAGTGGGAATTATGGTTGAGAGAGACAGAGGGCTGCTTGAGTCCAGAGAGCTCCCTTTAAAGGACCTGCACATGGACTTACACCCTGACAAACTCACTCACTTCAGTGATGGGGCAGTAGCTCAAAATGTGCCAGAAACATAAAGCGGGGAAATTAATTGTCTGGCTTCAAGGTGAGAACAGGATGGGCAGCTTTCTCCCAGACGGAAGTGCTGGCAGAAGCCAATGTTTCTATTTTGAGCCCTCCCCAACCCAGACTGAGTCTTCATTAACCTAGCTGACACTTTCCCTGCTCTGGTGATTCCCTGAGTTCCTGCCCCACCCAACTTATAGTCCCACCCAAACCTCTTCCAGTGGCTGTTCCATAAAAACAGTCTGTAGTGGCTCATGCTACAGACTTTCCTAAAATCATTCAATGGTTCACAAACGCCACACAAGCAGCATCTAGCCTCGGTGTGCCCCATACCTCTTACTCAGTAGCCCCTAGCCCACCACGAGCAGCAGCTGGCCTCAGTTTGCAGCTTTACCTCTCCCAGGCACCTCCAAGCCTAGCACCTGAGGCAATTATCTGCAGATCACTTTATAGCTCATGCCAAGAGGGTGCAGTCAGGGAATTGGCAGCAGCTGAACTTGGCCTGCAACAGAGCCCCTCCCAAGAGACCCCAGAACCAACACATCTGGTGCCCAGCCTCAGACCACACCACAGCACCACCCCCATAAAAGACATAACCAAACAGAAGGCAGGGCAGGCACTAAAGCCCTACTAATGCAAATCCTACTCCATAGGGTCAGCCCCTGAACAACAGCTCCTCCACTGTAGTCATGGCCAGTCCTCACAATCAATCAGCCTAAGGGTCAATCAGTCCCACTGATATGCAAACAGCAACAGAGCTGCAACTATAATAGGAGGGCACACACAACCCATACATGAGACACACCTGGAGTACCCAGCTCAGGTGACCACTGAGATTGTGCCGCTGAGCACCACAGAGGAGCTACTACACAAGGCCACTCTACTAAGCACAGGACAAGAGCAGTTTTACCTAGTACATGAAAACAAAAACAGGGAAGCAGCAGAATGAAGAGACAAAGAAACATGTCCCAAATGAAAGAACAGAACAAAACTCCACAAAAAGAATGAAACAAAATGGAGACAAGCAATCCACCAGGTGCAGAGTTCAAAACACTGGTTTTAAGGATGCTCAATGATCTCAGTGAGAACTTCAACAAAGAGACAGAAAACAAAAAAAAGAACCAGTCAGAAATACAAATATAATAACTGAAATGAAGAACACACTAGAGGGAATCAACAGTAGGTTAGATTAAGCAGAGGATCGAGTCAGTGATTTAGAAGATAATGTGGCAGAAAACACCCAATCAGAAGAGCAAAAAGAAAGAGAATCCGACTATAAGGAGAGTTTAAGAGACCTCTGGGATAACATAAAATGTAGCAACATTTACATCATAGAGGTATCAGAAGGAAAAAAGGGAGAGCAAGGAATTGACAAACTATTCGAAGAAATAATGATGAAAAACTCCCCTAACCTGGTAAAGGACATGGACATACAAGTCCAGGAAGCACAGAAAGTCCAAACAAGATGAACCCCAAAAGGCCCACACTAAGACACATCATAATTCAAATGCCAAAGGTTAAAGACAAAGAGAGAATCTTAAAAGCAGTAAGAGAAAAGCAGTGTTACCTACGAGGGATCTCCCATAAGACTGTCAGCTGATTTCTCAACAGAAACATTACAGGCCAGAAGGGAGTGGCAGGAAATATTCAAAGGGATAAAAAGCAAGGGCCTACTACCAAGACTATTCTACCCAGCAAAGCTATCATTTAAAATTGAAAGAAATAAAGAGTTTCTCAGACAAGAAAAAGCTCAAGAAATTCATTACCACCAAGACAGTATTATAAGAAATGTTAAAGAGACTTCTTTAAGAAGAAGAAGGGGAAAACAAAAAAAAGATCAAATATATGAATAATAAAATGGCAATAACTACGTACCTATCAACAATTACTTTAAACATAAATCAATTAAATGCTCCAATCAAAAGATATAGGGTAGCTGAATGGAAAAGAAAATAAGACCCATATATACCCATATGCTGTCTACAAAAGACCTGCTTCAGATAAAAAGACACACATAGACTAAAAGTAAAAGGATGGATAAAAGATATTTCATGCAAATGGGACAGCAACAGCAAAAAAAGCTCGGGTAGCAATACATATATCAGAAAAAAATAGACTTTAAAACAAAAGCTATAATTAGAGACAAAGAAGGATATTTCATAATGATAAAGGGATCAATCTAATAAGAATTACATCCTTTGTAAACATTTATGCACCCAACATAGAAGCGCCTAAATATATAAAGCAAATATTAACCAACATAAAAGAAGAAACTGACAGTAACACAGTCATTGACATCAAGGGATACATTTTCCAGACAGAAAATCAACAAGGAAACAGTGGTCTTAAATGACACATTAGACCAGGTAGATTTCATTAATATTTTTAGAGCTTTTCACCCCAAAGCAGCAGAATATACATTCTTTTCAAGTTCACACGAAACATTTTTCAAGATAGATCACATGTTAGGCCACAAAACAAACCTTAATAAATTTAAGAAGATTGAAATCATATCAAGCATCTTTTCCAGCCACAATGATATGAAAATAGAAATCAATTAGAAGAAACTGAAAAACACACAAACACATGACGGTTAAATAACCTGCTACTGAACAATGAATGGGTTAGCAATGAGATCAAGGAAGAATTCAAAAGATACCTTGAGACAATGAAAATGAAAACACAACACCCCAAAATCTATGGGATACAGAGAAAGCAGTCCTAAGATGGAAATTCATAGCAATGCAGGCCTACCTAAAGAAACTAGAAAAATTTCAAATAAACAATCTAAGTTCATACCTAAAGGAACTAGAAAAGAACAGCAAACAAAGCCCAAAGTGACCAGAAGGAAAGAAATAATAAAGAGCAGAGTGGATGGGCCGGCTGAGTGGCGCGTTGGTTAAGAGCTGGCTTGGGACACCAGAGGGCCCCGGTTCAGATCCCACATATGAGGGCCAGTGACACTGCCCTCTACAGCTAAGATGCTGAACAACAGCTCAACCTGGAGCTGGGCTGCCGTGAGTCGCCGGCAATGGCGTAGGCCGCAGCCCCTGCTGCAGTGGGTTGCCATGGGCTACCGTGTGTGGCCAGCAGCCAGCGTGAGCGGCCAGCAGCCGCAGTGAGTGGCCATCCAGAAGCTGGCGACTGATCTGCCTCACCCGGGAAGAGCGCAATGATGGCGCCAACTTGGGCCAGTGAAGCAACGTCCTCCACAACTAGACTGAAGAACAAAACGACAGCAACTTGTCTGTTCCCCTTCCCCCAATTCCCCAGCACTGTTCCCATCCCCAATTCCCCAATAAAAATATTAAAAAAAAATCAGAGTGGAAACAAATGAAACAGAGTTTAAAAAGCAATACAAAACCAAGGGCTGGTGCTTTGAAAAGACAAACAAAATTGACAAACCATTACCCAGACTTATCAAGAACAAAAGAGAGGACCCAAATAAATAAAATCAGAAATGAAAAAGGAGAAGTGACAACCAACACCACAGAAATATTAAAAAAAAACAAACATAAGAAAATACTATAAGCAATTATATACCAACAAACTGGACAATGTGGAAGAAATGGATAAATTTCTAGAAGCATACAATCTTTCAACACTAAATCAAGAAGAAACAGATAATCTGAACAGACCAATTACTACTAATAAAATCGAATCAGTAATCAAAAAACTCCCAACAAACAGAAGTCCTGGACCAGATGGCTTGACAGGTGAATTTTATCAAGCATTCAAAGAGAATTAACACCTATCCTTTTCAAGTTATTTCAAAAAATTCAAGAAGATGTAAGGCTCCCAAACTCATTTTACGAGGCCACCGGTACCCTGCTTTCTAAGCCAGACAAAGACTTTACAAAAACAGAAAATTATATGCCAATATCCTTGATGAACACAGATGCAAAAATTCTCAACAAACTGTTAGCAAACTGAGTCCAGCATAAATTTAAAAGATCATACACCATGATCAATTTGGATTTATTCCTGGGATGGAAGGTTGGTTCAAAATCTGAAAATCAATTAACATGATATACCACATAAACAAAATGATGAAAATCATATGATCATATCAATAGATGCAGAAGAAGAGTTTGACAAAATCTAGCATCCATTTATGATAAAAAGTTTCAGCAAAGTGGGAACAGAGGGAACATACCTCAACATAATAAAGGCCATGTATGACAAACCCACAGCCTACATCATATTCAGTGGGAAAAGCTAAAAGCATTTTCCTTAAGATCAGGAGCAAAACAAGGATGTTCACTTCTGCTACTTTTATTCAACGTAGTATTGGAAGTTCTAGCCACAGCAATTAGACAAGAAATGAAAGACATTCAAATTGGAAAGGAAGAAGTAAAACTGTCATTATTTGCATATGACTTGATACTATATATAGAGAGACCTAAAGATTTCACCAAAAAGCTATTAGAATTGATAAATTTAGGTAAGTAGCAGAATATAAAATTAATATTCAGAAATTGACTGTATTATTATATACCAATAACAAATTATCAGAAAGAGAAATTAAGAAAACAATCTCATTTACAATTGCATCAAAAAATGCCTAGAAATAAATTTATCCAAAGAGGTAAAAGGCTTGTACTCAGAAAATTATATGGCTTTGAAGAAAGAAATTGAAGAAGTTACAAATAAATGGAAGCATATACCATGTTCATGGATTGAAAGATTAATGTCATTAAAATGCCCATACTACCCAAAGCAATCTATAGATTCAATGCAATCTCTATCAAAGTGCCAATGATATTTTTCACAGAGCTAGAACAAATAATCCTAAAATTTATATGGAACCACAAAAGACACTGACTAGCCACAGCAATTTTGACAAAGAACAAAATTGGAGGTATCACAATACCTGGTATCAAACTATACTACAAGGCTATAGTAATCAAAACAGTATGGTAGAGGCATAAAAACAGACACATAGATCAATGGAAAACAATAGATAGCCTAGAAATAAACCCATACCTATATGGTTACTTAATCTATGACAAAGGAGGTAAGACTATACAATAGGGTAAAGGCAGTCTATTCAATAGATGTGTTGGAAAAATTGTACAGACACATACAAAAAAAATGAATCTAGATCACCTTCTTACACCCTATATCAGAATAAACTCAAATAGGAATAAAGACATAAATGTAAGATCCAAAACCATAAAACTCCTAGAAGAAAACATAGGTAGTAAAATCTCTGACATTGCTCTTAGTAATATTTTTTTTCAGCTATATCTCCTCAGGCAAGGCAAATAAAAGAAAAAAATAAATGGGACTACATCAAACTAACAAGTTTTTACACAGCAAAAGGAAACCATTAAACAAAACAAAACAAAACAAAAGACAACCTACTGAATCAGAGAATTCACCAATGATGCATCCAATAAGGGGTTAATACCCAAACTTTATTAAAAAACTCACCCAACTCAACATACGCACACACAAAAAAAATGAATTAAAAATCCAAGTAAATAATCAGAGGACCTGAACAGACATTTCTCCAAAGAGGGCATACACATGGTCAGTAGACATATGAAAAGATGCTCAACATCACTAATTATTAGAGAAATGCAAATTAAAACCACAAAGAGATATCACCTTACACCTGTCAGAATGTCCATCATCAATAAATCAACAAACAACATGTGTTGGCAAGAATGTGAAGAAAAGGAAACCCTTGTGCACTGTTGGTGGATTGCAAATTGGTGCAGCCACTATGGTAGTATAGAAGGTCATCAAGAAATTAAAACTAGAACTACCTTATGACTCTGGCATTCCACTTCTGGGTACTGATCCAAAGAAACCCAAAAGACTAACTAAAAAAGACATATGCACCCCTATGTTCACCACAGCACTATTTACAATAGCCAAGTAATGGAAGCAACCTATGTGCCCATCAATAGATGACTGGATAAAGAAGATATGGTACATACATACAATGGAATATTACACAGCCCTAAAAAAGCAATGAAATCTTACCATTTGCAACAACATAAATGGAACTGGAAGTTATTATGCTGAGTGAATAAGTACAATAGAGAAAGACAAATATCATATGATCTCACTTCTATGTGGGATCTAAAGAACAAACTAAACAAATAAACAAAACAGAAATAGACTCATAGATGCAGAGAACAAACTGATGGGTGCCAGATGGGAGCAGGGTTGGGGGAATAGGTGAAAAAGGTGAAGGGATTAAGAAATACAAATTGGTACATATGAAATAGTCAAGGGGATGTAAAGTACAGCATAGGGAATATAGAATAATATTGTAATAACTATGTATATTGCCAGATGTGTACTAGACTAATAAGGGTTAGGCATTTTATAAATGCTATACACCTGTAAGTAATATAATATAATATAATATAATATAATATAATATAATATAATATAATATAATAAATTTTGAAGGTCAACTGTAATTGAAAATAAAACAAAAATCACAGAAAAAAAATAATTTAAATATAAAATAAAATAAAGCATAGGCAGTAATATGACATATTTTGAAAGGCAAAAAAATACCAATTTTTTGACTGGATCAGACATAATCCAAAGTAATGATCAATATTTAAATGACATAGTCTTACCTGACAACCAAAGACAAATATTATTCCCTAGATCTTCTTTAAATTCATCATTAAAGAGATGACTGGATTCTGGAAATGCTTCCTGGAATGTTGCATAGATAGCTTGTGCCAAACAATCAGGATACACCTACCAATAATAGTCATAGTAGATTAATTTCATACTTCATATAACATACCTCAACTGTCAAAGAAATTATTATTAAGTTTGTGAAATATATTATACATGTCCCTTTTTTTTTTGTTTTAGCTTGCTTTGGGCATTATCTTTTTATACCTCTAGCTGAGGAACACAAACAAAGAAGAGTTGAAAATAAAGTTAGTCAATTTTGCTATTTGTTAGCATTTTGGGAAAAAAATTTAATTTGGATAAAGGGTGAAGCTAATAATTAAGATAAGGTTTGATGATCTATTTATTTCACTTGACCTTACTATGGTTATCCTCTTTTATAAAGTGACATATACAGGTTATTATAATAAAAAGTATATATAAATATAATTTACATATAACATTCTGTAATTTTAATGTGTACAATGAGATGATTTGATAGTTCTATATTGCAATATGGTTACCACTATAGACTTAGCTAACACCTCTAGCTTGTCACATAATTTTTTTTTGTGGTGAGAATAAAAAGCATATTTTTAAATAATTGATATATTGTAATCACTATTGTATTATTTGCATATTAAAACTATGATCAGATATCAAAAAATATATAGTTCTACCAGTATTCTATTGGTAAAATTCTTAAACTACTAAGTTCCTTTCAAGGAATGACTAAACATAGAAAGATACCATATTTTTATATTAAAAATTAAAAATATTTATTTACTATTCTGGTACTCTGCATTCAGATAAGTATTTATAATCACACATTTAGACCTTAGTAATGTAAAATTTTAGAATCAGAGAGCCCTTTAAAAGTCACTGTCCTAATTCCTGGAACCTGTAAATGTTCATTTGCACAGCAAAAGGGCTTTGCAGAGATCATTAAATTAAGGATCTTGAGATGGGGAGATTACCTTGGACTATCCAGTGGGCCTTAAATGTAATCACAAGCGTCCTTATAAGAGGGGGGTTGAGGGAAATTTTATTATAGAAGAGAAGGCAATGTGACGGCAGAAGCAGACACGGGAGTGATGTGATCAAAAGCCAGGGAATGCTGGCGGCCACCAGAAGCTGGATAAAGCAAGGAATGGATTCTCCCCAGGGTCCTCTTAAAGAAACTAGCTTTGTTGATACCTTGATTTTAGCCTTGTAAGACTCATTGTGGACTTCAGGCCTATCTAAATGTAAAACAATTAGTTGCTGTTGTTTTAAGACATTTGGTTTATGGTAATGTGCTACAGCAGCAGCAGGAAACTAATGTAGTCACCTAATCCAGTAGTGCTCAGCTTTGCTGGTACTTGATGGCACTCTTTGAAGAACTCTGCGATTTTCTGTTTTGCAGGGAGGAGAGGGAGTATATTTTAATATATTGATATATTTAATTTTATTGAATGGGCCATGAATATTTTACTACCAGAAACAATCACATATTTTATTTGTGGTACACAAAATCACACTAATGATTAAAATTAAAATGTTGAACAAGGTGAATAAGGGGAACTTCTAAAAGTTTGTTGTGACTACCTCACCTTCAGGAGATTATGGGAAAAAGATATCACGTATCAAAGTGTGTTGGATAATTTTCTGAATGAATATCGTTGTACAATATTGGAAGAGAGGGAAGTAAAAACCATACTAAATATTTTTACATGCAGTTAATTTGTACTGAATAGTGGGATCTGAAGATAATTTTTTGATTCTTAAATATTAATAAATTTATCTTCCATAGCTAAGATAAATCAGATGAGCAAATAGTAACAAAACCCCCACTTATTTGAAAGAATTAAAAATAATGGAAATGGGTCAACGAGAGATGAGGCTCCACTCACACTTAAATAGCTCTGGAGGGGATAGACCAGTTGGGGGTTGGCCTGGTTCTCAAGCAGAAACAGGGAGAAGGAGCATTAAAAGAAGACTGAACACAGGTCAAGGGGTCAAATCACTAAGGTAAACATCTTATTTGTTCTCTAATGAAGCTTTGAATCTTGATTAAACAACTTCCAATTTCTTCTTGAAAATAGAGACCCAAAAAAATCATGATTTTTCTCAAATCAAGTCATGATTTGAAAAAGGTTATAAATACAATATCTATCAAAAGGCATATCCATCCCAGGGGAAAACATATGGACCATAAATGTAGGACTAGAAACTGGAGAATGGGGGACATGCAACTGTGCCTTCCTTTTTTTTCCACTCTTAGCCTTGAGAGCCCTGTATTAAAGCATGCTTGATTCCCTCAAACCATGTAGGCAGGCTAGACAATGACTAGGTGAAAGATTATAGGTAGGAGAAACAAGCGTTTTGTCATCTCTGCACAATGTAATTACCAAAATTCCTAAACATTAACTTTCTTCCACAAATAAGAAAAACATTCAATATGAGCAGAGAAAATTCTAGTCCAGGGGTCGGCCACTTTTAAGATGGAAGAGCTGCCAGGGTTCAGCAAACTGCAGCTTGCGAGCCACATGTGGCTCTTTGGGTACATACATGTGGCTCTGAAGTAAAATTGAAAATGAAAATAAAACTATCATAGTTTCATTTATAAAATTTTAAAAAATATTATTCATATAATGGTGATTATGTAAAAATATATTTATGGCTCTCGAATCGTTTTTAAATTATTGTGAGGGACATGATTGGCTCTTCCAGGGGTCGGCAAACTTTTGAGACGGAACGAACCCAAAGAGCCGCATGTGGCTCGCGAGCCGCAGTTTGCTGACCCCTGTTCTAGTCTATCTTTGAGAACAACATTGTTCTCTACAAAACAACAATTTATGAATCATGGATCTGATCAACCTCTTTATCTGACAGACAACCAGCTGTGGAACTGAGGGGCTGAATGTCTTGACAAGATCCCCCAGGTAATTAGTAGCAGATTCTGGATACAAAGCCAAGTCTCATCCCCGAGTCTACCACTGACTTCCTTCTACGACATGATATGTATATGTTTGTGAGTAAGATAGGTCAAGATTGAACATAAGTATTTGGCAAATTAGGTTTATGTTTTCATTGTGAAGGACATTGAGCTATTTTTATTTTAGGTTTGTTATACCCATGAAAACATTTACTGACTCCAAAATACTTATGTATTTCAGATTTACAGATGTCAACATAATGAAGTATTTGAATGTGGCTTCTGCTTTGAAATGTTAGATGTTTAAATTTAAAAATATCCAGTGAAATTCCTACAATCTTCACTTCACATTATTTAAGAACATAAATTATGTTAATCAACCCTATTCATTAGTTAATATAACAACAGAAAAGTAAAACAAACATTTGATTCATAAATTTGTCCACTGTTCTTTACTGTAACAGGTGCTTCATCCTCAGGCATAACATAAACTTTTCAAGTCCTCTTAGGTCAAAGGATACATTTTAATGTAAAAGAAAATGGATAATTTTGTAGATAAATAAATACATAAAACAAGAATATACATAGAATGAGCCAATAGTTTTCAAATTATTAATATGCAAACAGAATACCTACAGCACACTAAGGAGATTCTGTAAGACTTTTAGTCAAGGAAATACAATATTCTGGAGTAGAGGGGAATATAACTTCTAAATTATCATTAATTTCAGGAAATTTTGCTTTCAAAGTATCAAAATATGCTCTCATATGTTTTTAAATAACTATTTTTTTTAATTTCACCAGATCTCAATATAATTAGCATGACGAGTTAATTTCTATGTTTACCTGAAAGAATGCATCTTTTCGACTTAGAGGTATGCTCATGAAAAGTGTCACATAACTTTCTGAAATTCTGTCAAACAAGGAATCTTGATTTTCTTTGTCAGGCTTAAAAAATAAAACATGTATGAAATGAATATCATTAATATTATAATTTAAAATTGGAATTTGTTTGCATAATGTCAGTAATTTGATCTATTCTTAAAGGGCAGATCAGTTGCTATAGTGGAATGAGCATGGGTTTTGGCATCATGCAAACCTGAATTTAAATGCTGGCTGTGTTATTACATTAGCTGTGTTACCATGGGCTAGCTAATTAAGTCCTAGTTTCTTCATCTGCCAAATGTCAATAATATATACATATCTTAAAGTAGTATCTTAACATTAAATAAGGACAAGGATCTTGTCTAACTGTATTATTGCAAGCCATGAGCACAGTGCCTGGCACATAGAAAACACAAAAATGTTTGATAAATTAATGATGGTTCTTGCATAATAGTGGGCATGCAGAAGGCAATCAATGACTTAGTTACCTTCTATTGTTCTATATCCACTCTAATTCTTTAATTATCAGTAACTCAGTATGAAAGTAAAGCAATTACTGGAATGAAACAGCCATGGACAAAACTAGTAAAATTGTGACATGATAGCTGTACTAAAAACAAAGCATGTTGCAAGAAGGAAGAAATCTACAGATAATGTCAATATTATAGTAAAGACCTAATGTAGCATCTTGAATTCTTGCTTTATTATGCAATGAAGATATGAATTAGAGTCAAAATCCATGAATGAAGCAAAAAAGATGAAATAAAGAGCTTAATTTCATTTATGATGTCAGTTGTAGAAGCACACTGGCATTAACACATTTTTGGTAGTAAACACCAAAAATTATCAAATTTAGTAGTAGTCTTCTATGAAATTAGCAAGCCAAATGAGCTGGGATTTATAAATGCATAGGATCTTAGACCTAAAATGGAAGTTAGATGTCACCTACATTAAGTCCCTGTATTTTCGTGATTGCACTAGTACGCAGAAAGATTAAGAGAATCATGTAAGTTTATACAGTTAAGTAACTGAGAGCCAGACTAGAATCTAGTTCTCCTCACTCCCAATACAGCTCTCATGCTTTTGTATTTATGGAAGGAGATAACAGCAAAAATAATGATTATGTTACTAGTTAGCAATTCTTGATCACTTATGTAACAGGAAGTGGGTCTAAGATACAGGGTTGTGTGAGAATTAAATGAGACTTTTTACTATATAACTTACTAGTCACAAAAGTTAACATGTTTCAATAACACAATCTACATTTAACAGGTATGAAGACAAGAAATTTACCCAAACAGAAAGTTCCAGGATATGTCTTGGAGTAATGCAATTCAACCTAGAGTTCACACCATATATACCTCCACAGGAGACAGAGTAGCAAAATGGTATGGTCATTTTTGTAAATGTTTTGGTATGCTTGAAAAGAAATGTATCCTGCAGCTGTTGAGTATTCAGGTAATATCCATTAGATCACTTATTTAACATATGTTAAATCATACTTTGTTCCAGGAATAAATGACACTAATCAGAGAGTATAATCTTTATAATATACTGCTGCATTTAGTTTTAATAGTTATTTTGTTGAGGATTTTTGCATCAGTATTCATTAAAGGGAATATTGGTTTGTAGATTTTTTTGTTTCTTGTAGTTCTTTTGCTTTGATATCAGGGAAATGCTGGCCTCATAGTTTGAGTTAGGAAGTGTTCCCTCCTCTTCAATTTTTTCGAAGACTTTGAGAAGAACATTGTGTTCTATCTAAATAATAATAATAATAGATGTATCCACTGAACACTTATTGTCTATAGATATTGTATACCTAAACTGTATACCTAGCTCCATGTAAATCAACTTTACATATTCTCACTTAACACCTTCAATAAATATATAAAGTAGGTAATTTTTTAAATTTTATGAATGACTTAGAGAGATAAATAACTATTAAAGGTCATATAATTTACTAAATGGATAAACCTTTTGTTTTTGCCTTTAAGAATGTTTATTTTCACTTTCAGCCATTACCTTTTTTAAAAAATTTTAATAAATTATTAAATTTATTGGGATGACATTGGTTAGTAAAATTATATAGTGTTCAAGTGTACATTTCTATAATACATCATCTGTATATCACACTGTGGTTTCACCACCAGAGTCAGTTCCCTTCTATCACCATATAGGTACTTGATCCCCTTCTCCCTCTTCTACCACCCCTTCCCCCCCTTACCCTCCGGTAACCACTAAACTGTTGTCTGTAACTATGAGTTTTTATTTGTTTGTCCTGTTGGTTTGTTGCTTTCAGTTTTATATCCCACATATGAGTTAAATCATACAGTTCTCGACTTGTTTTGTCTGACTTATTTCACTTAGCATAATAATCTCAAGATTCATCCATGTTGTTGCAAATGGCAGTATTTCATTGTTTCTTTTGGCAGAGTAGTATTCCATTGTGTACACGTATTTTTGAAAGTCACATCTCTTAATTATTATATTGAATCCCATTTACATTTATATACCATTTCGGTTTACTAGGTGTCTTCTTATTCGTATCTCTTTAGTACACAAAATAACCCTAGGAAAACAGCAGGATATATGTTATTACCTGTTTTGTTTTGTTTTGTTTCTTTAGAGATAAAAGAAGCTCAGAGAGTTTTTTTGACTAGCTCAAAGCCTCACACTAACCACTGGGAAAACCAGATTTAAATTTTAGTTTTCGGGTTCAAGTATACCATTTTTTTTCTACTAGATCAAGTTACCACAAAATCATAGGCAATAAATAAAGAAAACATGCTTTTGTATTAATCATATAATAATTACTGAAATAAGTTTTAGTGTCAGCATGCTGAAACACGCTATATTCTAGAGTATGATTATACAGTTTTTCATATTATACTATTGGTAATCAAATTGTATAAGTGGCTCAGGGTTTAATTATATTCCAGTTGTAAAATCAGTATTATTTATTTTTCATAAAGTGGGTCACGAAGTAGATAGGATTTATGTGTTTTGTATTCATCTGAAAATGTAGGACAGTTTGAAATAGCTTACCTAACAAAACTGAAATATTCGAGGCATGGCTTTATTTCCACACAATGCTGGAAAAAATATGTGGGCGTCCCGCCACACTTATTTGGTGGATTTAGGGACCTAAGAGGTCATGTTATTTATCTAGTTCACTGGCTTCAATATGTATATTTTAAACAATGAATCCTCTTAGAAGTAAATTCATAGATGAAATGCAATGAACAAAACAGATGAAAAGAAAGTGCTCTGTCTAAATCATGGAAAAGTTGCTTCAATTTTACCTGGATCCCCAAAGTACACTAGAAGAACACTGATCAGGCTGAATGAAATATTGCTCCTCAAAACACATCAGAAATCAGAAATGATAGTGGAAATGTTATTAAATATAATATTTTAAAATTATTACGTTTAATTTCAGAAAGCCAGCAGTTTGTAGAGAATAGTTCAAAGATATAAAGGTTTTCTAATTCCTTCTTATTCCAAGAATAATCCTGTAAGTGTAGCAGGGCATTAATATTTTTGTGTCAAATCTGTGTTTGTTCAGAATAAAAAAATACTATTATGGCCTGACAAAATAGTGACTAGGAGCTTTGCTAGATTGTTTCCTTCAAACACGTGTTACATATAATCCTAACAGATTTAAGTGGAGAAGTAAAGGTTCTCTCTTGTTATCATGGAAAAACATCCATTCGGGATCCAAATCTAGAAAAAATAATTTAAGGTAATGAAACGCCCGATTTCTTAAATTTCCCTAGGTAATTAATTACCCTTGTAGAATTGATATATCACTGCCTGTGCCTCATCCAGCTCCTGATGATATCAGAAACATAGGCAGATACTCTTACCTAGAATTGCATTAATTATTCTAACATAAAGCACTAACAACGGTTTGTATATAAAATTGGTAACACCCATTTCTTCACGGTATGAAATTTCTGAGGATCCATAAGCAGTTTCCCCCGGGGAACCTGAGCTGGGGAAAGGTGGAGAGTTGAGTCCATCTTCAGGCTTCCTTGATGGGGCGGCACACCTTCATGCTTAGACTGGGGTCCCCTGGGTTGCTCTGCTTACCCTTCCTCCAGATTCGGAGGCCACGCAACAGTCACTGGTGCTCACCCACTGTTTCTGGGCTCACGTATTCTCTAACACAGGTTCATGTGCTGCTTATTTTTATTCTCTTCCTGTTTCCAAGATACCCACATCTTTCACATTGAAATCCTAATCTGAGTCTATCTTTTTGAATCGAGTGAGGACCTTCTGTCCATCTAACCTGTAGACTGTTTTCCAAATGAAAACCTTCAATGTCACTGATTTACAGTGGTTTTTCTGTTTAGTATTTATCATCACATTATAATACTGGGCAAAGCTACAACTTTATTATTCACTACAATGTTTGATTTCACTAATCTTTTTCTGATTAATGAAGACCCTGCTTCTTTGAAATCCATGTTAGAGTCTTTACCCCCCTGAAAGAACTCTAGATTTCAAACAGGATTTCTAACATGTGTGGAATACTAAGAAACTAAGCTCTGTCAAAGAATCCAGAAAAGCGTTTTTTGTACCAGTGCTACCTCTATTGAGAAAAAGAAGTGTGCTGTAAATCAACCTAAAAAAAGAAGCTTAAAACATATCACTATTATACCTTAAATTTATGGAGAAACCACCACCAAAAGGAATCGTGCAAAAGAGCAATAGAGGCTTCTGAGAGAAAATGAGTCTTCCAGATTTGAAGAACCTTTTCCTATGGAAAAAAAAAGACAAATGGAGATCATTTTAAACTACATTGTAAAACATGTTCATCTAAATAGGCTTTATGAAAAGTACATGTTCAATGGTTATTGACGATCACTCTTCAATAGAAATTTAATGTTGAGTCATATATGCAATATTAAATTTTCTAGTAGCTACTTTAAAAAAATTAAAAAGTAAAATGTGAAATTCATTTTAACGACATATTTATTTTACCAAATATATCATTTCAAACATATAATTGTAAAACTTATTAATGAAATATTTTACATTCTTTTTTGGTACTAGTTCTTTGAAATATAATGTATAATTAACAGAACATCTGAATTTGAACACTTTTTTTTTCTTTTTTTTAAATTAAAATTTTTTGAGGTGACAATGGGTAGTAAAATTACATAGATTTCAAGTGTACAATTCTGTAATACATCGTCTATATACCACATTGTGTGAACACTAATTTTCATCATAAATACTAGATCAGTATTTAGACTTCACAACATACATGGTTGTATTTTGTTCCAACCATAATCAAGAGCTTTTTTGATAACTGAATCAAGTATTAGTTTTCAAATGCATATATAAGTTAATTAAAATAAATAAAATAAATTCAGTTTAGTTGCACTAGCCACATTTCAAATACTTAATAATCACATTTGGCTAGTAGTATTGAAATGACATTATAGGCTAGAAGGACAGCAAAAATTCAAGATACATGCTATAATTTCCCTTTTGTGCTGAAGACATATCAATAATCATGGAATTCTATCCCAATGAACCCCATTATAACCCTAGATCTTACCTAAACATAGTGTTCTCTTTAGGCAATTGATTAAAATTGGCACATCAAGTTAAATCTGTTTACCATGACTACTACAAACTATAAATCTTGGTTTAAATAGACACATTTAATATATCATTTTATCTTAATATCTTAATTCAACTAAAGTTTTTAAGTGTCAGATTCAGTGGAGTTCAAGATTTCTTTTAATGAAATACATAGGTATAGATTCCTGTTCCTCAAGTACAAGTCTATAAAAGAAGACACCATGCAAACTTTTATACCAAGAAGATTATTTATCATGTATTCTGTGGGGGTACTTCTCTTTCACAGGCCACTTAGTACGCAACGCATTGGTAACAGCATCAACTTAAAGTCTGTGCTTCTTAATTACCAAGAACATATGTACAGTACATAAAGAAAAAAGTAGGAAATTGAAATAGCTGAGTAAAAGCTGAATACTTTTGTTTAAATTATTTGTAAATATGTTTTTTGGGGAAAATTAATTGCATGATTGTTTCTATTCTAAGTTTGGTTGATTTTAGTATCACTAACTTCCTTTTTCTTTATAAAAATAGGATCAGGTGATTTTATTAAGAGAGCAGACTAAGCCTTCCCTCTCATGAAAATCCCATAAATATATAAAAGAGAATTGAAAAACATTTGTATTAGCATGGCAAACAAGAGACAGTGTCATTACTGAATCATTCTAGGCGGAGATGTCAGTTGAGGTGTCCTGTGGTTTCCTAACTGAGGGACAAACAGGAGATCCAAATAGGTTAATCACACACTACTTCTTGGGACACAGCATCTTGAAGATGGAACACTAAAGAGATACACTTCTTTCATCTTGAAGAAGTGAAGGGCAGGAAATAATGGCTGGAATGGGTTAATCCAGGTTTAATGGTTGATTATGCTCCTTCTGATGGACTAGAGAGGACTATAGTAGGAGAAAAAATAACAATGATTTTTTTTTTAATTAAAGTGTTTTTTGGGGTGAAAACTGTTAGCAAAGTTACACAGATTTCGGGTGTACAATTCTGCACTATATCATCTATATGTCACATTGTGTGTTGACCACCCTCCTCCCCCACCCCTTACTCTCTGGTAATCACTAAACTATTGTCTGTGTCTATGAGTTTTAACAACAGGGAGTTTGTGTTAAGAAATAAAGAGCCACAGGAAGGCTGGGGGTGAGGGATAGGAAAAAAGGCCTACTATGGGCCAAGTCCATCTCAGAGAACTTCCTGAAAGGAATCTGCCTGCAGGTACAAGAAGCACTGTTTAAGCCTCCAGGAAACAGCATCTTGTTAGGAACTACCTATATTTAAGTTGGCGAGAAATCAATACCAGTGACCACCTGACCCTCGGCCTACCTCTGGCATTCAATGGCCAATAACCTTCTTATGCCTGTAGTTTTCATCAATTGGCTACCCTGAAGGCATACTACTCAAAAATTCGCCAGACAATGTGGAGGCTCAAAAGGTGGAGTTGTGGGGAAGCGTTCTCATAAGTTATTTTGGGGTCAAAATGAGCAGGCTGAAATATCCTGAGCTGACAGAGCAGGAAGAGGGAGGGGAAACATCTGGTACAGTCACTTGCCAAGCCAATGCACACTGGCAACCTCAAACACCTGAGGCAGGAAAAGGGTCTAATGCATTCTCTTCTGTTGGCCAGGGTGTTAAACATCACAGGTCCTTCCTGCTGGGCTTAATGCCCAAAGGATTAAATCTTGTTTATACACCTAATTTGTCAAACCTTTAAATAAAGGTCTGATTCATTAAATCATATTCTCAAATTTTACCATATAATAAAAATGAAATAATGTTTACATACATCAAAGTTATGGGTTTTTAAAATAAAAAGATAAATTCGTTCAGCATCCAAATGTCTGGGTAGTTGAGTGAGCTCATTTGTTTTGAATCCTGAAAAGTTGCAACCCTAGATAGAGGAAATATCACAGAACAGTAATTACTTCACTCTTTTCAGTTTAGTAGGTTCACATGACCACAAAAGACAAATAAATACTTAACTATAATTATTTTACTTTTTATTACAAAAATAAATGAACAATATTTATCTCACCTAAGAAAAATCTTCATATTTTCTGCATCTCCAAAATTAAGAGCCCTGGCATATTCATATGCCGAATCCAAAAGCAAAACAAAATTATACTTCAGGACTAATTTGATATAATTCAAATAATCAAAAATTTTAACTAGACTATATGGAAAGAAATGGACTAGGCAGAAAAAGAAAGCTTGTATACCTGTTCCCAACTCACTTTCCTAGGGCCCCTGTCTCTATTTATAGCTACATCTATATTATTATAAACATTCTTTTACTTCCACATAATACTTTGATACATGACCTCGTAAAACAAAAATTTTAAATACCTCTATATTCTTCTTTGTTTCCATTGCATCTGAAAGCTGGAAAACATTTAAAATAAAATCTTTAAAATTCTAAATTAAAGAGTTTGGATATTTGGCAAATTTGTTTATTTAATGTGTGTGCGCGCGCATGCGGGTGTCCAGTTGATGCCTAGAATGCTGTTGCTGTGTTAGATGCTAGGAAAACAAAGATGGCCGTTCCCTCAAGTCACAGTTCAAGAGAGGAATAAGAGAGGTATACAAACAGAACACAAAGAGATAAAGGCTATAACATAAATACGAACAAACAACTTCTTGCAGTTTGGATTCACTGGGAAACAGACCTGAAGTGGAGTTAGTGTTCAGAATATTTATTGGGAGTACCTTTACCTATGGAAGCATCTATGGAAAGCAAGGGGAGAGGCAGGATTGGGAAGATGGAGAAGTCAGCTATGATGCAAGTCTCGCAGCCTCAACTGACCCTATGAAGAGCTCTAAAGCTGAAAGGGCCCATTATAGCTGTCCTGCATTGGGTTGAAATAGCCAGGCCTTTCTGCCTCCAAATTTATCAGTCATTGGATACTGGTGGTTCCTGGAAGGGCATATATTAAGGTGAAGTTCTCTGTAGGTGAGGCAACCCCTAAAGGGGATGACAGCTGAAGGGTGCCCCCTAACAGCACTCTTAGCAGCTACGGCAACAGTGTGGCACATATCCATTTTCTCCATACCACTTTACACAGAGAATAAGTAGCTTTCTGTATATATTAATTTTTGATCATCTTGACATGTTGATATATTGTTTACTAATTTCTATATCCTCATTTCCTTCAGGAATAACTAATTTTACGGGCAAATTTTATATGCACACATTACATAATACACATATTTATAGGGGAGATGACATAGGAAAATATCTGAAAGGATAATAACAGATTGCTAACAGAAAGAGAATCGCATTATTGACATTTTATAAAGCGTGCAAAGGAATAAAAAGGAAAGACTAATTAGGAAAAGTGAGATCAATTATGATAAAAAAGAGGCTGTGTGCTTGAGAGCTTCAGATATAAATGGTCAATATAGATGGGGTCAAATTTAGAAAGACAGTAATGTTAATCTCAAAGTCCTGGCATTATTCTGCAAAAAGCAAAGAAACATTGGAAGTTTTTAAGGAGCAGAGTAATAATAACACAAAACTAGTTCTTGGTCATACAACCTGGAAAAGATGTCACAAAAATATAAATAATACATGTTAAAATCCTTATTTTAAAAATCCAATAAAACACATTTAACAATAAAAATAATTACTAAAACTTTTGTTACTATGTCATCTAAACGTCATTTCAATAGATTCTGATAAAAGTCAAGTCAATTTTTGAAATTTTTTTGAAAATTAAAAGATACAGAAATTATAATGAGTAATATAACTACCAGTGTTCCCATGTTCCCACAACCTGGAATCGATTGCTGTTGACATTTTAGTATTGCTTAAGTATGCTTAAGACTATTTTAAAAGAGAAAATATAGAGTTTTTATATAATTATATATAATAAAAGTTTAGATCTCCTTTTACAAAGATTTATATTTCTATTTGCGTGTTCCTCTTCTTGAGATAGTCACTATCATTGTTTGGTTTGTATCCTTTCCATTTCATTAAAATACTTTTCCATATATATATATCACATATATGTGATATATATATATATCATGTATATACTATATACTATATATTATATATATACTATATATCATTTCTTATATATAGTATATATATAAAATATAGACAATTTTGTGCTTTTAGAATGTAAAGAAATGGTATTTAATTATTGTAAATATATAATTTAATCTGATTTTTCTAATTTTTTTAATTAAAGAAAAATAAAAGTGACAATTAGATAGTAAGATATATGTGATTTACCTATAAATGATAAAATTAGGATTCTTATCCTTTTTAGTGTTTATCTATTTCTTTTAATTTTTAAAAATGATCACCTTAGTCATAATCAGAAAAAAACAATAAAAGTAATTTTGAAATTTAAAAAATAACATTTAATGAGGTGGCTGGACTAGTAGTGGAACTAGTTGTTATAGCTTTAACATTATATAATTTTAAATGTATTTTTGAAAAGGACTAAGTTTTAAAAAATAATTCAAGCCGATTACAATTCTAATAAAAATCTCAGAGTTTTTAATTGACCAAGTAATTCCAAAGGCAATAGAAAAGAATTAATTTTTTCTATAGGAAGGGAACTGATATGGGACCTTCACTACTAAGTATATGGTATAAACTATTAAGTAACAAGAGGATAGAATATATACATTAAAATATGTCTTTAAAGAACTTCTAGTGATGTGAAAATGCCAACACTCTAATATTGTGTGTGTAAAGAAGAATATGAGTCCGGCTGTTTTAAAAACACAGAGAGTTAGACAGACAGATGAAAAATGACTGAAAGGAAATTAAAAAAAGAATTATCTATGGAATTATAGTGATTATATTTTCTGTGGAAATATAATTTTTCAAGCAATATGAAAACAAATACAATACCCTTATCATCTTTTTCTTATGGTACTTCCTTAGAAATGCCTTGTATCTTTCCAACTTTCCTTGAGAACCTTTAAAAAAATGAGAATTCACAACATATATATATATGTGTGTGTGTGTATATGTATACATATATATATATATATATAAAATCTCCTTTAAAAGTGAAAAAAATTAATACTTCAAATAAATTACATATGAAACTATCCAATGGGATCAACTAGTTATTTTGATAAGCATAATGCTAGACACACAATCTTAATTGAATGAGTAAATAACTATCATATCTTCCATTTCTATTTTTTAGAAATGTCATGTTCCAACTAATATGTCTTCAGTAGTTATTCCTATATCTAGTTTTACCTCATCCCTTCCTACAGAACAAGCCCATGTTTTTCAAATAGCTTAGCCACTTGCATCGGTGGTTTCATGGTCATCTTAAATTCAATAAAGTACAGTACTTTGAAGTATAGTCCAGTGAAAGACCATGGGGGGGGAGGGGGCTCTGAAGTCAGATAACCTAGACTTGAGTCCAAGCTCTGATATTTATATATTGAGCACAATTAATATACATAAAATTATTTTTTTAACTGTGCACATGTGCTCTGTCTCTACATATATTTCAAAAATATTTTATATAAAAAATAATTTAAAATTCAGGAAGGAAATCTTTTAAAAAGTAGTAAATTTAATAGTAGTGTATTTAAACACATTCTCAGAATTTGAAAATTCAAGGTCCATACAAGAATATTAAACATCTAAAAAATACAACTACTTAAATTTAATACATAGAGAATGCTGTCTAAGTATAACCAATATAGGCAGTTTTAAGGCTTGTATATGACAAGTCTGCCCATTAAATCAAGAATAAGACAAGAATCACCATTAGTATCTAAAAACTATTCTGAAAGTGTTAATAAAAACAATTAGATATGAAAAAAGTTAGACAAATACTTAGAAGTAAAATTTATCATTACTAGCAGAACTGCTTTTCATGTAGTCTGCAGCTGTTCAGTACTGAATGCTAAATACGTCCCACAAGCTAACCAGCTAAGATAGATCAGCTCGCACCACTTTTACTTTGGGGTTTAGGCATTTCTGTTCATATATCCTGACTCTTGCTGACTTGCTTGTCTCCGGTACAGTATCAGCTGATGCAATCCTGCTTCCCTGATATTCGGCTACCTCTGCTCCAGTTTAACCAAGTCCACAACTATTGGAGGCTTTGTCCTAGCAATACTTTCTTTGAATCCACATGTTTATGTTCAACTAAAAAACTTTGTATTGGACCATTTTGAAGTGAATATGTTTTAAAATAAGATACATTTCTTTTTATGTTTTTAAATATTTTATACCTTAGGATTCTTTATGAGAATACACACACACAGAGAGACACACACATACACAACTGATTATTACTTCACTTATATAAAAGTATACCTCTCCCAGATATTATGCTGTCCCACTCAAATATTTTAGAGGCATGGTTTTCCAAAAGAGTTGAACATTCCTCTAATCTTGACTCCATGATCACGAGTGCATCATATATTCTAGGGACATTTCCCCAGAGGTGTGTATAAATTGAAGCATATGAACTATCTTCTTTTATTTTCCTCAGAGTGTCTACCCACGTATCATTATCTTTAAAAGAAATTTCCCTTGGCCAGTAATCCTGCAAAATGTGTGAGAGAATACAACTTAAATCATATTTAATGAATTTAAATAATAGAGTTCAAAGTCAATGAGCCAAAATTGAGATTTTATTACACAGCATTATTTTATATTAAATGTATTTTTTAAAAATTTTGAAACAATCATAAACCTTAGAAGTTTCAAATGCTTTACAAAAAACTTTTCCCCGAATCATGTGAAAATCAGTTGTTTACTTGACTGATGCCCAGTCATCCTTAAATACTTACTTTAGTGTGTATTTCCTAAAAACAAAAACATTTTCCTACATAACCAAAATATAATCCTCAGAATCAGGACATTGGCATTGGTACACTGTTGCTACATAATCCTCAGCTTTTATTCACATTTCATCAACTGGACCAATAATGCCCTTTACAGCAAAAGGATCTAGTTCAGTAATACACATCACATTTAGGCTTCATACTCATGTGTCTTTAGTTCCTCAGTCTTTTCTTGGCCTCTATATAGTTAAAACCATGATTTCACACTCATACCTCTAATTCCAATTCCAAACATTCTAGTTTTCTCTCTTTCCATATCCTAATTACCATCTCCAATAGTGAATGACCTAGCTGATGTTATCATATATGTATGTATGTATTCGCAATATTTTCAGGTGATTACTATCCAATCTCCCCATCCACTGACAGCCTCTTCTCTATGTATGCCCTTCTCATCCTGCTTAGGCTCTGACACCACTTGCACGGCTGCCCATTCTACAGGGACACCCTCCGTACCCCCACTTGGGCTCTGACTTGCCATACAGGCCACAGCCTACCACCCTACCTCCCAAACCACCCTCACCCTTACCCCTAGCCACATGTGGATACCATCCTTGCTCCCTTCGACTCTGACACCTTTTGGTGTCACTCGTACACCTTCCTCAGTGTGGTTGAGTTTGGAGAGCTTGCTCTGTGTTACGACGTTACATCCCCTACCCCTGCCAATGTGGACGGTTGCCTTATGTTGGCCCCCAAGTGACTTTAGAACGAAATTGTTCAGGAGGGGAAGGAGAGGAAGGAAAGAGAAGAAAACAAAGGGAAATGAATGGGATGGAAGGGGAATCATCAGATTCATATTTGTAAATCCAAATACAAGATTAGCTTTTAATATAATCAATAGCAAAACAAAGAAAGTTAGTGATGTAATTAAAGGTTTATGAGTAAGAGGATGCTTTCTGGAATGGTAGGAAACTTGCACATGATCAAACTCTTTAACGGGTAAGGCATTCTGGGAACTTAGCTAAATGGAAATAAATCTGCAGTCTGCAGATCAGGAATTTTAAACCTGCCTAGGTCTATTCCACTTCCTTTTTTCTTCCTTTAAAAGCTTACTAAATGCATCATATATGTGTGTATTTATGAACTGCACTCTCTAATGATAACAAGTACCTCAATGATACTCTGTTTTTAATGTTGGAAAACTTTCCCAGAGGCATCTAGGTCCCCCTGCCATTTTGTAACAAATCATATTACTTAGATACATAAGTGTCTTCTCCCAAATCCTAGAAATATACATCTTAAAGACGACACACAACCACCTGGGTATCATGTGTCAAAAAAAAATACAAAGATCTCAGGAGAATAAGATATGATCACAGGATACAAAACTTGGAGACAAACATTGTCAAATTAGAATAACAGCCACTTTTGAAAACATAGTCCTTATGGGGATGGATGGGTGGACAGACATATAAATAAAACAGCTATTCTCTGAATATAAAGAATGGAACTTAAATAATTATTCTCACTATCATAAAGAACCTTTAATCTGAGAAAAATCACAGTAGGGATCGCGTACCCTCCAGGTCTACATTATAAACCCAGAAGCCTGCTAACAAAAATTGACACCGATGCCCTAAGAAAAGATGAATTAAAGTAGTACCAGATAAAAGTCACGTGAATGCAAAAAGAAAAGACAAAAAGTAATAAATAAATGACAGGGAAGATCAACTGTGATATACAGAGAAGGAAGGAATTCAAACTAACTCTTTAGTACCTCAAGAACTGAAAAGGAATAAAAATGTGTGACAGTACAGAAATAGTGCAGAAGGATGAGGGTGATATAAATTCCAGAAGGGCAAGGATTTTTCTGTTTTGTTCATTATTGTATCCTCAGTGTCCGAACATTACCTGGCAGATAGTAGACAGCAAAGAAAAATCATTAAATGAATGAATGAATAGGATAAGTAAGAGAATTGATAATGATACAACACTGGGGGAACAAAAGGATGCTATAAAACTAAAACATAAAAATATTTTTACAAAAACAAAAATAGAAACACAGTGGTGATGAAGTGAATGGGGAGAAAGAAGACAAGAGAATGTGGAAATTGGTCACTGATGAAACGAGAAGAGAAATGAGTGAAGGTGAGAAGGTACACAGAACTATAACAACAGATAGGAAGAGGGGAAAGATAGGAGTAGAAGGTATGAAATATTAACATTACAAAAGACAGACAGTAATGGTAGAAATTGGCAAAAATGGGAGGGTTTTAGATGAAGCACAAGATATGAAAACTAATCTGTGGCATGTAGGTTCCAGGTACTGTTCTTATGCTAACGAGTAAGAGTGAGATTTGAACATCGGCAATCTGACACAAGAGCCTCCTGTTCTTAACCAGTACACAACTATGGAGATGCATGCCTTCGCTTTTACGTTTTAGAAGAAAGGATAACTAAACAGATAGCCTTTCCAGGAAGTCATAAGCAGTTTAGAATTTTAATTTCTCTTTTGTTTTATTCACTTGTTTATAATACGCCTCATCTTAAAAAGAAAGACAGCTCCAAGAAGGCAGGGATCTTTGCCTGTTTTTATTCATTGATATATTCTAAAAGTCTGTGTAGCTGGCACACAGTAGGTGCTCAAAAATATTTCTTAAATGCATTTGAGGAAGCTATTTTTCTACTATTGTCTATAAGACAGAAGTTTTATCCAGCAAACCAAAAGTTAAATATCCAGTCATTTTATTCCTGGATGTTTTAAAATATCCAATAGTTTGGCAATACATAGATAAAAATCAAACCTTCAAAAAAAAAAGCCACTGCAGAATACAAGTATTTGGTTGGGAAATTTAGACAATAAGAAAAAAACATACAGATAAACCCATAAATGACAAAATGGTACAACTGGATATGTTGTTTCACAAAACGTTATCTGATAAAAAATTGAAGGCTATCAATACAGATGCTATCCTTTGCATACAAAGATGGTGCTTTAATTTTGATTTTATTCTATCTTTGGTGAAGGGCTGGCATAATCCCGTGATCTTGATTTGATGAGTATCATTCTTAATTCGAACAGAGTGACTATGTATTTTCCACTTCAAATTATCAGAAATTTTAATCTGAAATTATAGGTCCTCAAATATGTATGATGGTATAGTCCAAATGTCGCCATAATTATTTGCTGAGTTTGGCTTAATGTTAACTATACTCCCTTTCCCTTGACATTAAAAGAGATCCTAAACATTATGATTAGGTTACAGCACATTTCCATCATTATTTAAATCAAAATAGTTGCAAAAAGCTTGTCCAGAAAGTAGTTCAAAATATTTGACTCTGCTACACTGATTGAAATAAACTTTTGTAAGCTAGGATTGTTTCCATTTTCTATTTGCTCCTAAAGGGAACTCAATCCTTTCCCAAAACATTAAAAAAACAAACCAAAAAAAACCAAAAAAAGCTTATTTAAACAAATTTAAGAACAGAAAATAGATGCTTAAGGACAGATATTTTTGAAACTCCATTGTCAACAGTTTAATCACAGCAAATTCTGTTTATATTTAAGCATAAGTAAGTGCAAATTAAAGTTCGAGCTACTCAAACTATGTATACACCTCATTTTTAAAAAGCCTCCTGTTCCTTCTGTCTTCCACACTAACATCTTTATCCTAGGTTTTGACATTCCTCAATGCAAAACAAACCTGATCTTCAGACTCACAAATGCATGAACCCAAGGTAAAACCCATAACAAGCCCAATAACTCCAGAAGAAGTCAGCAGTTACACATAATGGAAACTGGAGCTTTCAAAATAAAAGCACATTTTTAATACAAAGGGTGCCAAAAAAATGTATACACATTTTTAAGAAAATAAAAATATTAAAATTGTAATACTCGATATATACCAATAACAAAAGATGAATACAGTCACGTTTGACTTCTGCAATTATAAGAGGTGTTCCAAGTGGTTACCATCAGTGTCCAGACACTTCTGACTATGGCGAACTACTGCTTGAGCGACATTGACCAAAGTGTCCACATGTATACATTTTTTTGGCACCTCTGGTATATAAGACAAAAATCTTATATTAGCAAAATTACACAGGAACGTCTATAAAATTTTGCTGACAGGACATAGGACTAGAATTTTTTAAAAGTGAAAAAGAGAATAGAATATTGACAAGAAGAAACGGCTATAACATAGAGCCTACTCAAAGGAAATAAAGATTTACAAACATTTCCCACATTGAAATGTAGTTCTTGAATTTCTGTTCTTAAAGTTTTCCCAAGCCTTCCTCCATCTCCATAACTGATATTTTAAAAGATGTACTGTCACATGAAATATGATGCTCTACTCACCCAATTTTGAAACTTTAAGAATTCTTCAACATTCTTTGGAGGTTCTTGCATTTTCTAATGAAATAAAATCAATATTGCTCACTAACATAAATTCAGATTGTTTATGATGCTTATACGTAACTTAAATAAATAAACTTCAGATACTGGACTGAAGTTATAATTTTCAGAGCCATCAGATATTGTAAAATATTCATATTGTAAACTCCATGCACTTTGAAAAAGGACAGAGATCACTGTTTAAATTCTGAGCCTCCAAACCAAATTCTGTCGAAGGCTTCCCTCTCATATAGCACTCTTAGAGAAAATCTCCACACGAAATCTTCTGAATATCCTCATTTCAAATTCCTACAAGAGTTACAAGATATTTTGGATGGTGTCTTCAATAAATCTAGGGCCAAAAATATAATAACATGCTCCTCTTGCTGATGAAGTATTTAAAAAGCCACACTAGACATACTAAAAATACCTTAACTATTCCAGTGTTATAAATAGTAATCCTATTTTTAGTAGTAGTTTCTTTGTAAGTTAAAAATGTATTCTTTCATTAGACAAATTAATTTCAACTGAAACCACGTCTTGCTCTTCCTTGCCTTAGAGACATTCTTCCTTCTGCTTAGAAGGCTCCCGGTCCCAAGCCCCCTCCCTGCAACCCCTTGTAGACCTATATAAGTCTTATTTCAAATATCAAATCAAAAGTCACTTTTTCTAGGAAGCCTTTCTTGGCCCCCAAAACGATTCTCTGTGGTAACAGACGGATTTGTATCTCTATGAGGATATGAGATGATGTAATCACTGCTGAACTGTCCAAACTTCATACAGAGGCTGGCCCATGGTCAGTGCATAATAAGTACTTTCAGTGTGCATTAATTAATGACTAAATGAGTAGATGAATGTCAGAGTAATGTGTATGTATTTAAAAAATGTTTAAATAAACAAAAATTTTCTAGAGAAGGAAAAACCAATAAGACAAAAATAAGAGGAATCCAGAATAATGGTTTGATGATGACATGTCTGAAAGGATTACATTACATTTTAATTTACTGAAACACATATTTCACATCAATAGATAAAATGACCAAGATTACAAAATCACAAGGCCATGTTTTATGAAAATAACTACATATTTGTGGTTGAAGAGAATATTTCATTCTCTTAATGTTGTTTAAAATACATAATGCATATAAGTAAATATAAAACAGATAATGCAATAATGAAAAATAAAGGGTATATGTGACAATCATTACAAAAAACAAGTGCTCAGACGCGAAGATGCACAGAGCTGTCAAGGAAATTTTATGGCAAACATGGGATTCTAGGCCTACTCAGATTGAGAAAGATAAGAAATAAGAGAGGCAGTACATGTAGAATGCTTAGAGACAAAAAATGTTCATGATATAGTATCTTCAGGGATAGCAAGTATTGAAGTTTGGCTAGAAAGAAATTGTCAGTATATGTTAAAATGTACAGAATATAAAGGAACCTAAATAAAACAATTTAAGTCTTGACTTTTTTTCTTATAATGGCTGTCCAGTACAAAGCACTTCTAGTACAGACACTAAAAACAATACCCACATTTCAATTAAAGGGAATGACAAAATTAATTAAGGAAGTGAAGGAAGTGTAGGCAAGTTCCAGCTAATATCAATATAAAATTCCAAAGCTCTTGGTAGATAGGATGTAGAAGGATGCAAAACCTCTATGCTTCCATGGTAACAACAAGAAAAACCTGGACCAAATAAAAATCTTAACTTTCTATGGGGTTAGTGAAGAATGGCAGATGCTAGTAAGCACGTCCAACTACATAATTAGTGACAATTCAGAGTCCCTTGTTTAAAAATTATTAAAAATTTTAAGATGGTAATGTCAGACCATTAAACCAAGTGTAGGGCCCTCTAATCATGAAGACCTGTACAACCATACAGGTTGCAAGCCCATGAAGCTGCCTGATGTGGAAGCCATGATGACCTGAAATCCAGAGAGAAACACGTCCTTCATAAGTGAGCATAAAGCTGTGGTAACGTCCTTACCCTGCAGTGGAGTCTGCGCCTCCACAGAGGAACGGGTTCACCTGCCATGGTGCAGGAACTTTGCAGAGAAGAGAAATCAGCTGGGCCTTAGGCGTCAGTGTCAGCTTGGGGAACAAACCGGAGTCTGAAAGACACGCAAAAGCAAAAACAGATGAGTCAGCCAGACAATTCCTTCCTCGGCCCCCACACTTCACTTCTGAATTTTGCCAAAAAAGTAGCAGTGGAGGTGGGGCTGGAAAGTTAGAGAACTTATATAGATCAACACATTCTTACAGTACTTGGGTTCCAAGGCTCTGACAGAGTTGACTCCAGAGGTGAACCAAAAATATCCGAAACTTCAGTCCAAACTTGTTCCAACTCAATACTGACAAGATATACGAGATGGCTATGAAGAGGGAGGTTGGAGGTTGCGTTAGTCATAGGCGAACTCAATTGAATGAAAGCTGCCATCGACCTCAAAGCTCAACTCTAGTTTAGGAGGATTCCAAAAGATCAGCCTCTCACTCTCAATACCAAGGAGAGGAAAAGGCTCGTGCTCTCTGAAAACTAAACAACACTAAACTTCAGCCTCCACAATTTTTTTTCCACATAATGTCTAATACACAATACAACAATTACAAGACATACAAAGAGGAAGGAAAATGGGACCCATAATCAAAAGAAAACACAGCTAATACAAACCAATTCATTGACAATCTAGATATTGTAATTACAGACAAAAACTTTAAAATGACTATTATAAATCTGTTAAAGGTTTTACGATATAAATTGAATTATAGTACATGAAGAAATGGGGTATTTCAAGAGAAACAGGAATTCTAAAATAGAAACTAATGGAAATTCTAAAATCATACAAACACAAATCATAAGAAAACTGGTGTGAACAAACTAGACGTCAAGACAAGAAGTATTAAAAGACAAATAAGGTTAATTCATATTGATAAAAGATCAATTTGTTAATAAGACATACCGATACTAAATGTGTTTGCATCTACCAAAAGAGCTTCAAAATAAATGTAGCAGAAATTGATAAAACTAAAGAGAAACATAGGCAAAAACTCAATTATACTTGGAGATTTTAACACACCTCTCTGAGTAATTGATGAATCAAGTACACACACACAAATCAGTAAGGAGAGAAAACATTTGAACATTATCAAACAACTTTAGTGACATTTATCGAACAACTATGCCTCCCAACTGCAGAATACACAATCTTTTAAAGTAAGGAAACACGGAACATCCACCATGACAGACCCATGTCAAATTGTTTATGAGAAATATTGGCCTGATTTTTTTTTTCTTATAATGTCCTTGTCAAAGAATTAAGATTATTCTGGCCTCAAAAAAAAAAAAGAATTGGGAAATATTTCTTCTTCTTAATTCTCTGAAAGAATTAGGAAATCTGAAAGATCAATACTATTTCTTCCTTAAATGTTTGATCGATTTTGCTGGTGATGCTACCTAAATCTGAATTATGGTGAGGTTTTAAATTAAGAATACTGTTATAGATGTAACTGTCTTTCTCCCCCATCCAATTACTATGTTGAAGCCCTAATCCCCAAAGTGACTGTTTTTGGAGATGGAGCCTTTGGAGAAGAAATTAAGGTTAGATGAGGTCATAAGGGTGGGACCCTAATCCAATAGGAGTGTTGTCTTTATAAGAAGAGGAAGAAACCCAGACAGGTCTTTCTCTCCCTGCATGCACAAGGGCCATATGAGAAGGCAGCCATCTACAAGGCAGGAAGAGAGATCTCACCAGAAATCAACCCTGACAGCATCTTGATCTTGGACTTCTAGCCTCCACAACTATGAGAAAATAAATTTCCATTGTTTAAGCCACCCACTCTTTGGTATTCTATTATGGCAGCCAGAGCAGACTAATGCAGATATAATTTCTCAAAATTAATAAAGGATCATTCCGATAGTTTATTTCCTCTTCCATTAGTTTTGGTAAATTGTGTTTTTCAAGGAAAATAAAAAATGTCAAATACTTTGACATAAATGTTTATTTTTAATATCCTTTTATTGTTTTTACTATCTGCAGGATGTTTCCTTTTTGATTCCTGATATTTGTACTTTGAGGTTTCTCTTTTTTCTTGGTCAGTCCATCTAAGGGCTTATCAATTTTTTAAATCTTTTTAAATAACCCTTTTGGCCTTGTTGCTTTGTTTTCAATTTCATTGATTTCTGCTCTTATCTTCATTAGTGCCCTTTATTCTATAGATGTTTGAGAATTTTGCAATGTAAAAACTGACCCTATTATGAAATGTTTGCTTGACAATCCCTGTTTACACTGAGTTTTCTGTCACCATTTTAATCTTTAGCCTTCAATATGAATAGAAATCCAAGGATTAATAGATCTTTAAGGAATAACTGTAAAATTTTTAAAAAGATAAAAACAAAACAATCGAAATCTGAGAGGATACAGACAATATTGTGAACAGAATGAAACTTTTAAAATGCCTGCAAGATTCTTAGAAAGATATAAGGTAATTCATCCCTGAAACTAAAACAGCACATTGTAAGGTAATAGGGAATTTTTAAAAAGTACAAATATAAAGGTATAAGTTAAATAGTCAACAAAATGTTTGTGGAGGGGGGAGAGATGAAGAAATCTTCTGGAAACTAGAAAAGGTTAAAGAAAAGAATCAGAAGACAAAAGATAAGAATTTAGAAGATTATTCAACCTAGAAATTTAAATATAGGCAGACAATCAATTAAGTGTGTAGCATTTTTCAGATCTGCAAAGTAGAAAAAAAATTACCATTTCTCTCTGTATTAGTTTCATGTTGCTGCTGTGACATATTCCCACAGTTGCTTAAAACCACACGGGTTTATTATCTCACAGTTCTGGAAGTCAGAAGTCGGAAATGGATCTGCAGGGCTGTCTGTGCTCCTTCTGGAGGCTCTTGGGGAGAATCTGTTTCCTTACCTTTTCCAACTTCTAGGAGTCACACTCCTTTACACCTTAGCTCCTTCCTCCAACCTTAAAGCCAACAGTGTAGCATCTTCTCCCCTCTCTCACCTCTTGCCTCCCTCTTATAAGGACACTTGTGATTATGTTTGGCTCACACAGATAATCCAGTGTAATCTCCCCATCTCAAGATCCTTAATTTAACTGGCTAGGCAAAGTTCCTTTTGCCATATAAGGAAACATACTCATAGGATCTAGAGATTAGGATGTGGACATATTCAGGGGTGGTCACTACACTGTCTACCACACTCCCATTTACCTTTCCTCATAAGGAAAATACTAGAGGATACGTTTCATAAAAACAAAGGATCAAACAAAGAAAAAGGAAACAGGGACCCAACACAGGAGAGCATACTGGATTGGTAAAAGCAACCAATACTGAATGAACTAGAGGTTATAATGCTCTAGGACTATTTGGAAGGAAAACAAAATCTTCTAGATTAATTGATAGGTTGATTGTGATGTTTTATCACTTTGGCAGAGTGTTTGAGGACAACATGCAAATAAGTACATATGAATATGGCATTAAGACAAAGGAACTAAAAGGTTGATTTAAAAGTTAATGAGATCAGCGTTGACTGATATTTACAAAAGTTGACTTAAACAAAACTGTGGTATTGTTATATTGAGAGATGAGGGGACAAGAAGAGTGTGTGGGGTAGTTGGAGAAGGAATGTTCACACATTTAGGGGTGGTGTTATAAAACAGCTTTACCATTAACTTTCATAGGAGAAAGTCAATAATGTCTGAGATTTAAGAAATAAAAAAATTGCAGTGTAACCATGTTTTGAAATATGGAGTAAATAACAGAAGAAATATTAAAAAGACTTGAAAGAATTTTCCTTTTGAGAGAATTGAGAATAGAGTGGAGACGTTGGGGACCACAGGGATTTAGTTAAAAACCTAGAATGAGGCAAACTGTTAGTGCTCACCAATATGTGTATTGTTTCTCTACATTTCCCAGGCTCCTTTGCAGTTAAAGTGGGGGATCTTGGGACTAAATTCTGGCCAATAAAATGCGGGCAAAGTGATATGCACCATTTTTAGAGCTGACCTCTAAAACTTTTTGTGTGATTCATTATGCTTTCTTGTCAGGTAAGTTGTGGACTCCATGTCCTAGGAGACAGCAGAACCACTAAAAATAAAACTTGCATCCTTGAGTCTAACATTTTTTTTTTTTTTTTACTAAAGATTTTATTGGGGAATTGGGGGAGGGAAAAGCATTGGGGAATCGGGGAAGGGGAACAGACAAGTTGCTGCCCTTTTGTTCTTCAGTCTAGTTGTGGAGGACATTGCTTCACTGGCCCCTGTTGGTATTATCATTACGCTCTTCCCGGGTGAGGCAGTTGCTCACTGGCCATTGGATGGCCGCTCACAAAAGCTCATGCCCGCTGCTGGCCAGCACCACTGCAGGCTATGGTGACACCAGTGACTCACAGCAGCCCAGCTCCAGGTTGAGCTGTTGTTCACCATCTTAGCTGTAGAGGGCACAGCGTCACTGGACCTCATGTAGGATCTGAACCAGGGTCCTGCTGCTCAGAGCTGGCATCCCAACGCGCCACTCGGCTGGCCCAAGTCTAACATTTTATCTGACTAGTAACATACATAATGCATTTCTTGTGAGAAAAAAAACTTATTGTATGAAACCACTGAAATTTTGGGGTTTTCTGTGACAGCAGTTAATTCACTGTGTTGGTTTTTAAAAATATACCCAAAAATTCTCGACAGTCTTTTGAGAAGTGGCATCTATGTCCCCTCTTCTAAAATTTGAACAGGACTTGAGACTCATTTATTATCAAAAAGGATGGTGACACTGTGTTACTTTTTCAGGCTAGGTCAGAAAAGGACATGTAGTTTCTGCCTTGTTTATTGCAAAAGTTGACTTTGGAGCACTGGGCCTCAGCTAAGAAGTCTGATTACCCTCCTGCCATATGTGAGGAAGCCCAGGCCACACGGAGATGCCACACATAGGAGCTCTGCTAGCATTCATAGTCATCCCAGCTGAGTAATCAGAAAAAAAGCTGTCCTTCTGTGCCCTACTGAACACACAATTCATGAATGTAATAAAATGGTTGTTTTAAGCCACCATTTTGGAATAATTTATTACATAGCAATAGAAACACAATGCACACTCCAATGAATAAATCATATCACTAATTTTTTAAACTGTGCACTTGAACTAAAGTAGTTAAAAAAGAAAAAGATGTGAATTATTTATTCTTGGCTTGCAGACTTGGCTATTGCTATTCTTCCTACCCAGAAAGTTCATCTTTGCCCATAAAGCAGTGACTTTTAATATTTTTAAAAGAGAAACACACAGTAAGAAAAACATTTTATAAACAACCTAGTGTACACATACATGTACGTATATATGTGTGTGTATATATGTATATATATATATGTATATATATACACACACACACAAATTTTATATATACAAGATTTTAAACTCCATAAAGCAATACTTAAGTATATCAATTGCTATGAACTGATATTTCCACACTATACTATTTTATTTTCTTAAAGTGTGGTTTTGGCTTAATAGATGTCCTTGTGACACTAATGTGTCCCGCACAATCCCTTTGAAAAACACTACTCTAAACCATAATCATTCTTCAAGGCCTTACTCAATTCAACCAATAAGCCTGCATTGACCATTCCATTCTGAGCTCTTGAAATTCCTGCAATTTGTTAGTTATATTGTCTTTTCGGTACTACCCGTGCTTAATTCAATATCGTGAGCTCCTCAAGGACAAGGAAGGTTCTGTCCTTCATCTCTCACTTGCTAAATTCATAGTACTCAAATATATTGCTCAATATCTGGCCATTGTTTTCAAGCCTCACAATTGTTAACATGCACTCCTTCGGTTTGGATTTCTTTGGGGTGGGGCAAAAAAAAAAAAGGTTTAATAATCTAGTCACATGTTATGTTTAATTTCAAACTGGAAAAGTACATAAAGTAGTCCCACCTCTACACGCGTGTGTAGTTTTTAAGCAAACCAAATCATCAAGATACGATTTTTCTAACAGCTATGCATCGCAGGAAATACTTGTCTTGATATAACCATAAAAAAAAAATAATAGAACCAAGATATCACGACTGAAATATTTTGGGGATTGGTAAAAATGAAAAGGTGTTCTGTAGGATCAGCATTTTCACAACTCACTGTAACTACACCTTGGGAGTGTAATTCGAGAACCGGGTCACATTTATGTGGTCGTCGGCCAGTCTCAGGAGGGAACTCAGCGCAGGGCTGGCGGGGTGTGAGGCCCAGCTTCGCAGGTCCTGGCTCTGCTCCCGGATCCTGTCCCAGAAAGGCGACTTCGCCGGTGGCATAAAAAAGCTGGGGCGGGACTTCCCGTCTAACCCCTCCCCGCCGTCCTCCCAGCCAGTTACCTTCGCCGCGGGACCTGAGCTGCGCCCGGCCCTGGCAACGGCCCTAGCAACGGCCGGACTCCTCCCCCCGGTGTCTCCCCGAAAGCGCTCCGCCGCGTTCGTGCGCGACCACGGCCGGGCTCGAGCGTTGGCTCGGGCGGAGCGGAAGACGCGTGGAGCTGTGCAAGGACCCGCGAGCAGTGCAGGTCTGAGTCCCACTCTGATCCTCTCCTGCCCGTCATCGCGTCTCTGTGGGGACGAGTAGCCTGGCTGGAGCCGTGCGGCTGCGGGGAGTGGACGCTCCTCGGCCGAGCCCTAACGGAGGTCGTGCCGGGTGTCGCCTGTGAATGGGACCCTGGTCCCTGCGCGGGCGCTTGCATTTTGGGGATTTTGCGGGCCACTTGGGAAACAGGCTTTCACATTTTTCTTTAACATTTTTCCCCCCCTAACACCTGTTTTCGGTGCTTTCCGCCCCGAGACGAGTCGATCCTGACAAAGTTAGCAAGTTAGCCCCTTAGGAGCCCTATTTTTTATTTTTTAGTGTTTGGAAGATTTGCGGGGGATTGGTTATCACGGAATGTGAAGTTTAGCACTGACGTAGTATGTCATGCAGTGTAGTATTTAACATATTAAGATCACGCTTACATAATAAGCAAAGAAGTCTGTGTCTTATGTTTAAATTATTTTAGGGGCATGTAGGACAAATAAGGAAATACATTAACACTTTAAGTTGCCAATTCCATGGAGTTGGATGGTAAAGTCGCTGCTTAAAACCACAACATTTAAGGATTAGTTCTGTCTGGACCCCAGTGTACCATGAAAAACTAAGGCAAGACATTCAGCCTACCACATGGTGGTCTGGGAGGGGCCTTTGGTCCTGTATGAAAAAGATGGATGGTACAGTACCTGGGATTTTAAAAAAATGGATGTTGCAGCTGTATCTATTATGTGATCAGGTTCTAAAAAAAAAAAAACGACAGGAAGAAAAAAAAAATTGAAGTGGGTTTTATCGAAAACCACAGTACAGAATAGAGTAGTTTTATATAATGTTCCATTGGGAGGTGAATCAATTTAGGAGCCTTTTTCATTAGTATTGTTTTTGCAAAAAGAGGCCTGCAGGGCTGCCTCTTGTGCCAAGCTGCA
>NW_017731362.1:2254809-2265913 GCF_001890085.2 Hipposideros armiger
TGGGTGAGGCAGGGGAGGGAGCCATAACCATTTCCCTTTCACTGTCTCACAGGTTTTTATGTTGATTTTGTAGAGAAATGATATTTATATAAGGCTTTACTAGTATCCATTTAGTTATATGGATGGAAGCCCAAGTATAAGGGGATATTTAGGAGGCTTTTCAGGAGGAATGCATTTTGAGAGCCCTAGAAAAACTCCCCAGTAGTTTTCCATTGAACACCCAGGGAAATGGAGTCAGGTTGAATTAGTCTCGTCCAGTTTCTTTTTTAGGATGAGCCCGGTGATCTAGGTAACTCAAGACTATTACAGCTTGAAAGTGTTTCTCTGTAAGGATCTCAGGCAATACTAAAACAAACCCAAACCAAGAGGATTTAGGTGAAACATAATTAGCTTTGTAAGTGCAATGATGAGATCTCTAATGGCTATGACAATTGACCTTTGATTGGCCAATAGTTGTAGCCCCAATTTCTGAAGATTGATAGGATCTCCTCCCAGACTTTTAAGGCTGCTCCTGTCCTTAGAATAACTTTTTTATCTTAGGATTTCTTTGCCTGGATCTGTAGATGGGCTCTAGAGATATGCAAACCACTTGAAACTGTGAGCAAAATATTGTGTGCGTATATGCATTTTCTACAGATAAGGCCCAAGACTCTTATGTGATCTTAAAAGGATCTGAAACTCAAGAAAAGGTGGCAGTGTAATACCCTGCACTCTTCTGGTCATTGAGGGCATATTCACAAAGATACAATAGAAGCCCTTTTTAGTTAGGTGACTTGATATGGGGGTCAGAAGTAGATGTTTTCCATTTGTGAGGCAGGAAGAAGTGATTGGACAATCATTCTGAAGTAGCACTTTCTCTGAGAAACCCAAAATGTAAACCTGTGTCTGATAGTATACATAAAAAATATTTATTGTATAGTATTTTGATTTTCCCCTTGGGTGAATTTGGCAAGTATATTTTACTTTTCTTTCAATGACCAGCATCGTTTTTCTTTGCATTTCTTTTTTGGGTGTCAAGCTCACTGGGATTTACAATCTTTAAAAGCTCCTGATGAGTAATTAAATTAATATCACTAACTTCTTGTTAGAAAGTTATCTTGTATATTATGTTCCATTGGACTTTTTGTTAATTTTCTATTTGGGAGACCACAGAAAGTTTCTTGTTGCAGTCACAGTGTTTGGCCTGTGTGTTTGTCATCAAAGTGCCGGGAGCCTCATAGTAAAACACCACAATGCTGTAAAGCTTTTTAATAAGAGAATCGTTTTACAGCTTTGGAATGCATATCAAATCAAAGGACCCCAGCCTATTGCCCGCCTTCCCCCCTCCCCCCAAAGATGTGCTTACAGAGTGTTTGAATAACACTTTTGGCAGCCATCATCCTTCTTTGATGGAAATACTTAAGTGGGAAAGTTATTTTACTATCTTATCTCTAGAACTAAGAATCTGAATGGTGTATGTATTTAAAAAGCAGTAGGGATTCTTAGAATGAGTGGAGCATTAATGTTACTTTGTAAAATTTTAAATTTATAAGATCACACTTTATTTTTCTGGGTATATATTTCACCTTTCGGAATATTTTACAAATTATAATTGGAAGTAGATGCATCTTATATTTTAATGGATATTTAGTTATATTTTTTATGTGTGTTTTAATTTAAGTTGTAGAGGAATATAACTTTTAGAACATAACCAACTAAATTTTACTGATTTTACTGGAACCTTATATTTTCATTAAAGTTCAGTTTCAGATTAGATGTCATGTGATATCAATTCAAAGTCAGAGCCTACAAGGTTGAATATATTCCTGGCTGATACTAACATTAAGCCATTATTTTTCTAATATAAAACAAAATTGCTATCTTTGGAACAAAAAGAGTCACTGAAAAATGGATTGTTGGTACCTAAACTTTATATTTGAAATAATTTTCTAATAGAGCACCTTTCTATTTTTATGGAGGGAATGGTCCAAAAGGGTACTTTGTTGTTTTGAGTTTATTGCATCTTAATTTTGTATTTTAAAGTATGCTAATTTAGTGGCTTAAAAAACTTGTCAACTTTTGTTAATAAATACTAAAAAGAGCACACAGTTGTTTATTAAAGTGAGTAATTTCTTTGTGGAGACAGTGAGTAAAATGTTTTGTTTTTATTTTGCCCCCTCCCTTTTTTTTTCCAGTGCACCCCTGTTACGTGTTTTAGGAATAGGTGTTAAACTTTGGTTTGAATGAAAAATGTCTCTCAGTCCACCTGTATTTCTCAAAGAAAGGGAAGAAAATAATTCAAAATGTGTGGAAATACAGCAGTCACAAACTACTTCTATAGCTGCAGAAGATCCTCTTCAAAACTTATGCTTAGCATCTCAAGAAGTTCTTCAAAAAGCTCAGCGAAGTGGAAGATCAAAATGTCTTAAATGTGGTGGTTCAAGAATGTTCTACTGCTATACATGTTATGTCCCAGTTGAAAATGTACCCATTGAACAGATGCCAATTGTGAAGGTTGGTAAGAAATTTAATTGTTTGAAAGTAGGAAAGTAGATTTTAAAAAGATGTCTCATATATGCCTGTTCTATAATTGGTAAGGTTGATAAATAATATCATTATAAAAATGATTTATATTAATAGAAAATTTAATCCTATTGACTGGTAAACCTATTTGTTTTCTTGTCCCTGGAAAAGGAGACACATTGCCAAAATACTTGGAGTCTGAGATGAATGGTATTGTTTTTAATGAAATCAATTACTTTTTTATTAGCGATTATAATTCATTTACCACATATAAAAAATATGATATAAACGTTAATGCAACAACAGAAAAGTTTATAGACTGCCTGAAGGAGCTTCAAAAACTACCTCCAGTCCTTGGAGTGCACTTTGAGAACACACATTCTGAAGGAGCGAGGGTTGATTTTTGCTTAGGCTTTTGTAAAATGGCTTAGCCCCATCCTATATGTCGAGATGGAGCACATGTCAGTGACCAAAACAAAACTAAATGAAAATTGAAAAGACTTAAGACCTGCTTATTGGTCCATGTTATAACTGTAGTGCTATAAAGCCTGATTTTAAAAATTGATTTGAATTAATTGCTTACTTAATACTTTTGTTGCTCACCAAGACTACTCGTGTATAGTCATAAGGCCTGTAAACAGTCATGTCTACATAATCAAATAATTTATTGCATATATATTAACTTGTCTAGTAGTGACCCAAAGTTTAGGAATAAATCAAATAATGCATAAAATTTGACTGCTGCCTATTAGGATTTTAGTGAGACTAAACTCTACAAATGGACTCATTAGTACTGGTCAGCAAGAATATCATAACTATATTTAAAAACATTTAATATTATTTTAAGTTTCTTTAAATTTGAATAAAGAAAAATTCTTTAATACTCATATTTTGTTCCTTGAATTTTGTTCAGCCTGTATATCATCTTGGCAAGTCCATGGTCTTCTCATGGGTATAAAAATGACACTTACCAGCTATTGGAAAGTTTACAGGCCAAGAATAAGTAATCATGGACTCTAATTAGCTTTCTGGTTACTTCAGAAAAAATAAGAACTTGAGAACAGTAAATCTTTTTTTAAGTTTCCCATTATCTTATAAAGATGTCACAATTTCAAAGTATGGCTTTTGAAGTACATACAGAATTATTCTATCTTCTATTTATATCATAGCCACATAAAGAAAGCATCCTATTAAAATTTTATCTTAAGATGTGTGTGTTTGAAAAAATTGAAGGTCAGAATAATAAAGTCAATAATATATTGACAGGGCTAATATTTTCATAGAAATTTAATAATAGAGGATTATTTTCTAAATCAGCGGTCTAATGTCCACTATTTGATAGAAATGACTCAAATTACGAAGTCAGTATTCGATCAACTCTAAATGGCCTATTGATCTGTGTAGAGATTTCCTTAAGGGTTTATATTTTAAAGGCCATATATAAAGATACGTTAATATATATTAATAATAATAAAAACAACAAATTTTTCTAATTTTTACTTTATTTTTATTTTTACAAATCATTTAGCATTTGCTTTTAGATAGCCTACTTGGGAAGGGAAGATGACTACTTAATGAGTAAGTACTTCCCAAGCTTTAAATTTTAGTCTAGGGAATAAATTCATAAATACCTATCTTTATGCGGAATGTGATTTTTTTTTTTATGTCCTGAGAAATGAATAAGCAATTTTAAAAGGTGCCCTTGGTATTTGTTTTTTTAAAGAGGAAAAAAATCATAAGGTAAAAGAAAGCTTCATTTTTACTAGAGTCCTAGAATTTAAAAGGCTGTCTTTGAGCAAGTTGATAATCACATGGGGAAAGGCTTAGGGCTTCCTGCTAATGGCATTTTGATAAATTTGTGCAGAAAGTTTTGTGGTAAATCTCTTACAGGAGACACAGGTGTTAGAGAACAGATGGATGTTCTTTACATGTTTGAAAATAGAACATCTCTACATGAACTGCATCTGGTCAACTCTACTGGTGTTAGCCTGTCATTATTTAAGAAGCATTTTCCTTTAAAATGTGTGAACTAGAGTACAAACATACATTTCCATGATTTGTTCTGTGTCTGTATTTTTGTTTCATAGTATCAGATATTCCCAATTTAACTCACAGAGAACTAAAGAGACCTGGACTGGGTCCCAGGAATACTCCTTGGGCACAAATTTTGTGTAATTGTCTTATACTTATAGATTTTAGTTTATAATAGGCTAGGTGCATGATTTGTAAAATACATTAATAACAGTCCTGTGTCCTCAATATAAATGATCCTTCAAAGATAGCCATCTGATCAGAAATGTTCGTGTTTACCTTTGGAATTTTCAGCTCTACTTATCAGCCATATAAGAAAACTGATGTTATTAGTAATAGAATACTTTGTCGTGATCTGCTTGCTTTTTCTTCTTTTCTCTTTCCTACCTTCCCTGGTCTAAGCTAATGCTGACCTGGTACTGAAACACCCTGGAAAAAGGGAATATAGTTCAACTAAGACTGAGCATCATGAGGGAATTCTGATGTAGAGTTCAGCCAGAACTAGAGTGATATAAAATCATTTGTGAACTGCCTACTTAAATGGTAAATTTTCTCTAACTAGAGGTTGGCTTGGTGATTGGAAGCAATTGGCCATAACTTATTAATGATCACTAGGCCTAAGGGGGGAAGGTAGGAGACCTAGGGTTTGAAACCCTAAATTGAAAACTATTTGGGATACATATTTATGGCCCTTTTAAGGTATATACTGTCCTCTTTGCACATAATCATCCAGAAAGACAAAATGTATGCAATTGAGATCATTTAGTAGCATGCAGCAACTGCTCTTTTAAAAAATAGCTCTGGAATTAATGATACAACAACATGGATGAATCTCAGAATAATTATTTTGTGAAGGAAGTTAGATGAAAAGAGTACATACTGTATGATTTCATTTATATAGAAACCTAGAAAATACAGACTAATCTACAGTGATAGCAGATCAGTGGCTGCCTAAGGACTGTGGGTGGTAGTTGATGGGGAAAGGGAAGGAGGGGGGGCACAAGAAGACTTGAGGGTGATGGATGTCATTAATCTTGATCGTGGTAATGAGTTCAAGTGTGTAACATATGTTAAAACTCATTCGATTGTCCACTGTAAATGTGTGCAGTTTATTTTATCAATTTTTTTCTCTTTAATAAAGTTGTTTTAAAAAAACAAGAAAAATAGTTTTGTATTCCAGGGTAAATACCTAGAATCCTGCCTGTTTAGAGTAGTATGGGAATTGGAAAGAGTGATTATCATAACAAGTAAATATGAGACAGTTTCTTATATATAGTGGGGGAGCTATGACTTGGTTTTCATTTTCATAATCATGGCTAATGCAGGACTTGCACAGGCATTGTACAGAAAACTAAACCAAACACATCAGTGAAATAATAGAAAAATCTAACTGAAGAAATGCAAGAAAATACTATGGTTGCATAGAGGCAAGACAAAATCCATAACAATTAAATAATGAAACTTTAAGGGAAATAGGCAAAGTGATTTTGAAAAGAGTTATTTTTCATATAAAGAGTGTACCTCCCAGACGTATTCTGTTATTGATTTTTCAACTAATAATGATTTCATTTATGCTGTTAAAGGCCACGTCCGAGAATCATGATGTTCACTACTAAGGATAATACCTTTGACATCAAAAGATGTGCAAGGAACAAAATTTTACCTTGAATTTTAGACCTGAAGCTTTGCCCAAACTTTTATTTCCTTTAAGTATATCATAAAATTAACAAACCTAAGGTGTTAAAATTCCTAAAGTTTATAGGAATTATAAAAAATGTTCTTGGCACAAATACTGAAATGCAAGGAGTTGGACTGAATGCCTGTGCAACTTAAATGAAAATGACATTAGCTTTGCTTTAAGAGCAGATTCTATGTTAAATGAGTTGAAAATAGTTGTTCTATAGCATAATTAATAATATTGAAGAAATTTGGTTTACTTGATGACTCCTATCATTCTTAATATTCTGGTTTAGAAAAGTATGACTTTCAAACCAGAAGTATATTTGTAGGAATGTAATGTGCACTTGCTATTTAAACTTTAAAGACCATTTTTATTAACATAAAAATAGGAATTTTTATATTTTCTTTGTTCATTTGTCTTTTTTTCAATTTTAGCTTCCACTGAAGATTGACATCATTAAACATCCAAATGAAACAGATGGCAAAAGTACTGCTATACACGCAAAACTCTTAGCACCTGAATTTGTAAATATTTACACATACCCTTGTATTCCAGAATATGAAGAAAAGGACCATGAAGTAGGTGGTTTATTTTTTACAACTCTTCACATTGAACCAAAAAAATGAATTTTAAACTCCAATGCCTTTCTGAACTTACTTGAACAAATATAACATTTTTCTATTTAATGACCTAGGGTTATCCTTATGTAGCAGCACCAAACAATATACAGTGTGCTTCACTGGTGTCTGAAAAGATAAAATAATCCCAGATTGTTAGGCTTCTTTGAGTCTGTCTTTCCACTTTTTATTGTTTTTTGGCATTGTTTCTTCAGGTTTTTACTCCTTGCCAGTATTATCATGCTTGCTTTTACTTTTTCCCCTCTCCCTTTTCCTGCCTGTACTACACGTTAATGGTCTAATTTGATGCAAACTGAGAAAACAGATTACAAACATTGTTGGAATTTCTCTAAAAGAAGAAAAGAAAGACTGAATTAAAAGGATTTTCAGAAATTCTCCCCAAATTAAGAACTTTAGTATATGGCCTTTGTGACATTTCCTTTGTCTGTTTGGAGGCCTTTCTTGCTCATTCCTAGATTCTTAATTGGTTTTCACATAGTTGGAATTTCACAATAGTGAGATTTTAGTGGTCTTGTTGAAGAGTAATATTGCAATAGATCTCAAAAAGATTTAGACCTTCGATACTTCTTAAAGAAGCTTGTAAACCCCTTTTAGGTTACTTGGGGACCATTTTTTGTGTGGTTAATTTAGAAACAAAATTAAAAATTAGTATACTCACTTGTGCTAGAAAGGACTTGGTAAGTATTTCCTCTCCTATCAATATTTTTTTGGGTTGAGTTTATAAAGTTGTGTTTGTAAATAATATCTTGAGTTTTGGATCTAGGAAAGTATTTGCGTTTCCTTCTCTGGTCAGCTAGGTATCATTTGTTAATTAAATAGAACACAGTGCTAGATTCTATAAAGAGACATGATCTGCTTATAATCCAACAAAATTAAGAAACCCTGGACTTTGCTAATTGGGTATGGGGGAAATATTGGCAAGCATTATGAATGCCTGAGAAACTTTTATAACTTTGAAGTTTATAAATTGAAGGGTTTTTGTTTATTTTTATAGTGTTTATTTTTTCATATTAAAAATGATGCTCATTAAAGAAAATGTGGGAAATAGAAAAAAGTATGGGGGGAAAATACCCATAATTCTACCAACATTTATTCATTTCACAAATATGTACTGGGTGCCTGCTTTCTGGCAGGAGCCATTCAGACCTTGGAAGTTCTAGCAGTATATAATGTCTCAGTAAAATGCTGAAAGAAAGGAAGTACCGTAATTTACAGAATTATTCCTTGAATGTTAGGTTTTTCAGTTTTAATTTTTTCACTGTAATAAATATACTTTAACAAATATTCTGGGTATTGTATGTGGGTATTTAGGATTATTTTATTAAGACGAATTCCCATAAGTGAAATTATTTGGCCAAAGGGTGTGAACATTTCAAGACCCTTGATTTAAGTTGCCAAATTGCTTTCACGAAGAGTTATACTATTTAAACCTGCCATGAGTGATGGCTATGAAGCCCGTTACACCATATCCTTACCTTTAACTGTATCATTTGTTTTGTCTTGGCTTATTATATAGATGAAAATGGTATTTAATTATTAAGCACTTTTCAATGGTTCCTTTACAAAGTATCACACACTTTGCCTTTTATCTTATGAGATATTATAAAGTTTAATTTTTTGATTCAAAGTACAATTAAGTTGGCTTCTATCAACAGGTGAATAACTTATTTTGAAGTATTACTTTTAGGTAGTATATTATGATTACAAATTACTCAGGAAGAGCCAAAAACTTTACCATACATATTAAAATAGCATGTAGAGTACAAGCTAATGCTTGTTTCTCAGAAAAATCAACATATATATTTTTTCTCTTAAAATTTTGAGTCACTCAGAATTTATTCATTTTGAAGATCATATTAGCACACTATTAACTTAAGTTTCTTTGCTTTAGGTTGCACTTGTTTTCCCTGGACCTAAGTCTGTCTCAATAAAAGATATTTCTTTTCATCTGCAAAAAAGGATTCAAAATAATGTTAGAAGCAAAAATGATGACGCTGACAAACCATCTATTAAACGCAAGAAAACTGAAGAGCAGGATTTGAAGGACAGCAAGTGCAAAGTGACAACACTGAAAAGAATTATATTTATAGATAGCACCTGGAACCAAACAAACAAAATATTCACCGACGAGAGACTTCAAGGTAAAAAGACATTTTTTTTTTTTGCATTGTTCCTTCCCCCAACTTTCATTTCATAAAACTTCAAACCTACAGATATATTAGAAGACAGGATGCATTGACTATCCATACATTTCGCCACATTTGCTTTATTTCTCTTTCCCTATTGTATACTTAGATATATATCTATATATATATATAGATATATTTTGTTGTTGTTGTTGTTGTTTGTTTGTTTGAACCATTTAAAAGGAAGTTGCAGGCTTTAAAACACTTCACCCTTAAATACCTAAGTGTATATACATCTTTTAAGAATAATTGCATAATCGCAATACTATTATCACTCTGAGAAAATAAAAGTTCTGTCATGTCTAATATTCAGTCCAAATTCACTTCCCTAATTGACCCAAAAATATCTTTTGTAGCTTTTTTTCCTCTAATGTAGCATGTAAACTCACATTTCATTTGGTTATGCTATCTCTTTAGTCTCTTAATGTAGAACAGTTCTCTGTTTTTGTTTTTCGTGACTTAGACTGGTGTAGAGAAGATAGGTCAATTGTCTGAATGTTTCATCATGATTAGATTCAGTTTAAATATTTTTGTAAGGATACTTATAAACAAAGATAAATCCAGGGTTGTCCATGACAATTCCAGTTTATATCTATTGTTTTGGTATATTTATTAATAGCATTCCCTTTTACTCTCAGAAATGAAGCTGTTTAGCTGATACATTATATGATTACTCTATTCATAGAAAAAGTTGTATACTTATTATTGCACCAAATTGGAGGCATATAATGTAAGTTGTTCTATTATTGGTGATACCTTTAATTACTTGGTTAAAGATGACTGCCAGATCTCTCCCATTACAAAGATTGATTTTCTTCCTTGAATTTAGTAGTAATCTGCAGGGTGATGCTTTGAGACTGTGAACTATTTCCCAACTGCTTTTCACTGAGTGGTTTTAGTATTCATTGATGACTCTTTCCTAAATCACTTATATTGAGGATTGCAAAACGATGGAATTTTAATTTTATTATTTCTTGTACATTTAATAGCTGGCATTCTTATGTAAAGAAGAGCTTTTGCTTTTTCCCTCTTCTTTTGTTCTCTTTCCCCTCTCCATGCCCAATTATGAGATCACTGTTGTCTGATAGATATCTTTTTTCAGTATGTTGTAATCCATCATGATTGTATATTTTTTGATGCCCAAATTACCTCAAAGTTTGCCAGTGGACACCCTTAAGCCCTTTGTAGCATGGCGTCATTAGTCCTTCTGGTACAGCACTTTTTTCCTGCCCCAGACCTAGAATCAATCATTCAAAGTTCACTTGTCCTTTTTTCCTGCCCCAGACCTAGAATCAATCATTCAAAGAAGATGTGGGTTTTTTTTAGTAGGTAATGATATTAGAAACCAAGACCTGGTAAATTTATTACTACTTGGATACCACTGCTTCAGTGCATAGAGCCAAGAAAAATAAATGTGTGTGTGTGTGTGTGTGTGTGTGTGTGTGTGTAGTTCACATGGATGGTTCCAATTCAGATTTAACATTACTACGAATTTTCTTTCTTTTGTTTTATGTTTGTATCTTTTTCTCTCTTAGAGTGAAAAGCTTAGTTTCTAATAATAATGGTTTAAAAAAGTTGCTTTACTTGCCCAAGTACTACAACTGGTAATATGAAAACAGGAGCTCATATTACCTCTCATGTTCCCTTGTACCTTACTCAGTTCTTTAGGCTTGCCCAGTTTTTCTAAAAGCTATAGGTTTATTTCCACCTTTTCGATGGCTTTGTTTGTGTACTGTGTATGATTAGAAGGCAAGAGAGCTATCTAGTTCATATTAGGAAGTCGCCGAAACGGTTTCAACCTGGGAAAGCGTCTCCCAAGCTATTGTTTAAAATGTACATCATCTAGAAAAGAAGGATTATGACACTTTTTAGAGTCTGACTTCCGTTGATTAGTACCAAGCTAACGTGAGTGACAATACTAGATTTAATTAGCTTAGTTTATATGGTTCATACCTCTGAGATCAACATACATGTTAGTAAGCTTTATTATTCTGATTATGTGTGTGTGCTTGTAGGCATTTGTGTGAGAAAGATAGGCAGAGAGATAAATGATGCGTGTGTGTGTG
>NW_017731362.1:2266082-2276623 GCF_001890085.2 Hipposideros armiger
AAGAACTTTGTTGCAGATGTTTAATAGAGAGACAGGGCCCTAAGGCCCTGCTCTTTGGAATACTGCCTGCCACATTACCTTGGATGGTTACAGCAGCAAAGTATTCCTCAGTTTGAAGATTTTTCCGAGCCGTTTTTCTTTATAATTGCCTTATTTGGTAATTGAAAAGATCCAATGAAAGAACATAAGTGAAAAAAACTATAAAAGGAATTATTGAGGGACAATTCAAAATCTGCTTTCAGTGTGTCCACATTTGTGCTTAAGGCTTAAAATTTGATTTGTACAAAAAAATTTCTGTTATTCCTTCCCAGATCACTTAGAAAGTATTATATATTTCAATTCTGGGCTACATCATCATTTTTATAAAGGATTTCTTAATTATTTCAAAACCCTGAAATGAACAGATTTCTAATCAGTCTTCTTGGCATGTCCTACGTCTGGCTCTTCATTGCACACAGAATATTTAGGGCTCTGTGCATATTTGTAACCTCAGTATACGTGAAATGCTAGTTTCTAGATAAGACAAATTACCCCCATAAGAAACAATCAATGTTTGTTATAGAGCATTGCCTGTAGGTTTTAAAACATTTTGTTATTCAGTGGGATTTAAGTTGAACAAACCAACTCTAAACCTCCATTTAAACCCTTAAATGTAATGTATTAGAAATTATGCTTCTGTTATCTTACTCTGAATGCTGATGTTAAGAATCCCCTTCACAATGTAAAATCATATCATTTTTCCAGACTTCACAGAGAAATAGCTCTGGTTGTTTTACTGCTGTTAACCTACTAGTGAAGAATGACCTCACTTTCTTGAAGATTCAGCAGAGGAAGAGTTGGGGGGATGCGGTGGGGAAGGATGGTTCCTTTCTGTTAGGGAGGAAGTCCACATTATTAAAACTGCAATTATATCACAATATGTTTCAAAAATTAGCCAGCTCTATCCCTTCACTTTGACTATATTGATACAATGTTTAAAGTGACAGCTTTGTTCACATTATTAGCATTTCTTAAACTGTACTCAGTGTGTCAGTGAATGTGTGTCATATACGTGGTCTGACAATTAAGTTCACGAACTCACTCTAGAAAAAGTGCTACATGCCTCATTGCTGAATATCACTATGGTCACCTTGAAAGTACTCCCCTTGGGAAGCTATGCACCGACACCAGCACCTAGTCTACTCTTCAAAGCAATTTTGGAACTTTCTCTGGAATGGCCATCAGAGCTGTTGTGGTATTACCCTTGATGTCCTGAATGTCATCAAAATGTCTTCCTTTCAGTATTTTCTTTACCTTTGGGTAAGGAAAGAACTCATTGGGGGCCAGATCAGGTGAGTAGGGAGGGTGTTCCAATACAGTTATTTGTTTACTGGCTAAAAACTCCCTCACAGACAGTGCCATGTGAGCTGGTACATTGTCATGATGCAAGAGCCATGAATTGTTGGCAAAAAGTTCAGGTCGTCTAACTTTTTCACGCAGCCTTTTCAGCAGTTCCAAATAGTAAACTTGTTTAACTGTTTGTCCAGTTGGTACAAATTCATAATGAATAATCACTCTGATGTCAAAAAAGCTTAGCAACATCTTTGCAACAAGTTCACAAACATAATTGTCAGAACTCGTACTACCTCATCAATCCTCAAAACAACTATATGAGGATAGCACAAGATTTTCATTAAAAGAAATTCAGGCAGTAATTTTGGAGGGAAAGGCCATTTATAATTATCTGCTTTAAAGTTTTACTGCTAAAAATTTTTGCATATTTTATCTTAAAGTTATTGACTGACAGAAATACTAGCAAGAGAATTTTTTAAGTGTATATATTGACTTTTTAAAAATAAATATTGTCTAGGTAGTCTCATGTCTGTAAAAAGGTTCTATATACTTCTAAGCTAATCTTAAACAGGATGGATTAGTGGTGATAAGCATTAAATCTTGATTTTTATATTTAACATTTTAGAACATATTAGGTGTAGAGAAGACTGACTCTAGAAATCTGTTTATTTCAACATTTTGAAAGGATTAATAAATACTTAGATAGAATACTTTAAAGGCAGATGCCTGTTTTGATTTGTCCATTCATTCAGCAATATTTGTTGAACACCTCTTCCTGGACAGGCAGTGTCCTAGATTTGAGGTCAGATATGAAGGAGAATAAGGCAATATCTCTACCCTGTGGTTGATCACAGTGGCTGTTAGTTAGGGTTGTGTTCAACTGTAGGAAACAGAAACTTGGCTAGAATCTTAAAACAGTTTACTTTTCACATGTCGAAGTCCAGAGGGTAGTCCAGGGCTGGTTCGGGACTTCACAATGCCTTTAAGGACTCAGACTCCTGTTTCCCACCTCCATCACTTTCATCCTCACCCTTGTAAGATGCCTGCTAGTCCCTGAGGCATCCCATATGTATTCTAGGCAAGGCAAAGAGCAATATGTGTATACCCACTGAGCTGGACTCTTTTATTAAACCAACCAACCAACCAACCAACCAATAGCTTTCCTGGGAGTTCTCCTTACGAGATTTCCTTTTTCCTTTCTTTAACCAGAACTGATTCACATGACCATAATCATTCTTTTGCTTTTTAAGATTAGTTTTATTATATACATGTACTTTCATAAACTTTGTATTATTTAGTTTTGCTTTATTTTGATCTGTGTGTTTTCTTGGGACTTTCATTCTAAACTCACCATTTTGTTTCTAAGGTTTATCCATGTTACATGACTGTAGCTATAATTTATTCATTTTCACTGCTATATAATATCTGACTGTGTGAATATACTACAGTTTATCCAGTCTCCTGTTGATGAGTCACTTGAGTTATTTCTAATTGGCAGATCTCATATATGACACAGCATTCACTGACACACTGAGTATAGTTTGGTTCTTTTAGAGAATTATACTTTGCACATGTAACTTAAAAAAATTCAAATTCAAACATTATTTTAACCTCTCCTTTTGAACACTCTAAGGACTTAATGCACTTAAACTTCACTCAATACCCTCTCCTAGTTCACAATGTTATTGTTTTCTTCATTATTTTGTTCTGTTCTTTCATTGGGTTTTTTGTTGGCATATGTTCAGTTTTTGTTTACCTATTAATGTTTTTCACTCTGTTCTTGATGTGTATAGTTCTGCTGGGTACCCAACTTTAGGTTGCCAGTTATTTTCTCTTGACACTGTGAAGACACTTTATTACAGTGTCTTCAATACTCTATTGTTGCTAATGAGAAGTTTCCTGTCATTCTGATTTCTGTTCCTTTTTATGTGATCTGCCCATTCTCAGTGGTTACTTTTAAAATCTTCTCTTTATCTTTGCTCTTTTGCAGTTACACTCCTATGTAATGGACCTAGGCACTGATTTATTTGTATTTATCCTGCTTGAAATACATGATTTTATGTATCTGTGGCTTTGCATTTTTTAAAATAGTTTTTGAAAAAGTCATAGGTATTATCTCTTTAAATGTTATCTTTTTCCATTTTCTTTATTCTCTCCTCTGGGACTTCTGTTAGACATTTGATCCTCTATATTGCTTAATTCTTTTTCTAGTATTTACTTCTTGTCATTCTCTGCTACATTTCCAAGGTCGCATTTAGGCTAAAGTGAAGCATGATAGTAGGAAATCATTGATGACTCAGGGTTCCTCACCTGGGTTAGTGGGCCAATTTTGATACTACCTTTTCCCTTTTATTTCTCACTTTAAAATAAAAGACGCTTTAAAAAGTATAGCAAAATAAATATTGGGTTGTTGGAAAAGTCATGACATATTTTTTCTGTGTTTTTTGTTGCAAAAATGCATCATGACTTTTCTGACAACCCAATATAATATGTGTCCAGGTATTGGTCTAAGGTGCTAAAAGCATTCTGGGTTTGTATGTTGACATCTCAGTTATAAAAGGTGAGAGTACCGTTCTATGGTTTCACGAATTGTTTCCTCTTACATGTACAGGAGCAAGGCATTTAACTGTGTCATTGAGGCTCTGCAACACAGATGTGACAGAGCTAGTGAAACAGCTCTAGATACTCTGTTCATAAATACAGAGCCAGAAAGTGATAATCTAGAAGTAAACAGTATTAAAGACCATTAATCTTCCTATCGCTCTTAGTGAGTTTCAGAACAATGTTTTCAGTGTCAGTTTATCAAGGAAATGAAACCCTTCTGAAAATTGGTGAATTTCCTGTCATGGGTTAAAATAAAAAAAGACAGTGATAGGTAGAAGATAGAAAGAGATCAATCTCTTAAATGGTAACAACTTTTCACCCATTGATAGAAGGTCCAAGACTTACAGGTAACTGTCATATATAAGAGTTCATTCTGTTTTATATTGCTTCTGTATTTACCGTGATGCATTTAAGAAAATATTTTAAATGGGGATTGTGGGAGTTTATGCTCTTTTTAAAAAAATCCTTAATTAAAAGAAATCATCATTATTGTACCACACCCTGTGGTTAAGAAGAAATATTTATACTTTTCTTGTTTGTTTTTGGCAGGGTTGTTACAAGTTGAGTTGAAAACAAGAAAAACTTGCTTTTGGCGCCATCAGAAAGGGAAGCCAGACACCTTCCTTTCCACAATCGAAGCCATTTACTACTTTCTGGTGGACTACCATACTGATGTATTAAAAGAGAAGTACAAAGGACAATATGACAATCTTTTATTTTTCTACTCTTTTATGTACCAGCTGATAAAGAATGCCAAGTGCTCTGGAGACAAGGAAACAAGAAAACTTACTCATTAGGTTTTAAGAAGCCACTTATGTCATTTTATTTTGCTAAAATCAATAAACTTGTAATTGTGCTTTGTTTATTCATAGGAAACACTCATGTGTAATGTCTGTAAGACGGCTTGGAAAAATAAGGCTTCGTTCGTTTTACCTCATGTATTTTAAAAGGGAGTTATTTCTAAGGGGATTTTCAGAGATAGTGTTGAATGAAAAATTAGTTTCAGAAGTTATTTGCTCAAGTTTGGCATATCTCAGTTTTATTACTATAACATAATGTATTATATTTATATCTATGCAATTAGAAACATTTAGGTATTTGTTTAGAGATCTTCATATCTTTCCACCTATGCTTACTACCATGTTTGGAGGTAGATGGGATCAGAATCTCCTTGCTGAAAATTTGCTTGAGGTTCATAGGCAGAACTAGAATTGGAGCTCCAGTCCCTAGGGCTATTTCTTTAAGTCCACACTGCCTGTGATGGACATTTGTTGCTTTTTACATCTGTCTGGTACCTTTCTTAGGGAGAAATTGCTAGCAATCATGGGGTCCTGCCATATTTCCTACAGCATCCATACCCCTTATCAAAAAGGATGCTGGGTCATGTGCTCATCCCTGAATCAATCACTGGGTACGATGTTTGCTAAACTGGGTCATATGTCCTAAAATTGAGTGATACAGGTCTTCAAGATGAAAAAAAAAAAGCATAAACTGAGGCTTATCATCAAGAGAATTCAGAGTACCACAGAGAGAAAATAACCAAAGTTTTCAAAGAGAAGAAACAGGTCACATAAAGACCAAGAATCAGGATGTCAGAAGGCTTCTCAAAAACAACATTGGAAACTAGAAGACAATGGAGTAACGGTGTCAGTACTTTAAGTGAAAATAATTTTCTGCTTGGAAAAGCCTCTTTGATAAGGCAAAATGGAGCAGAGACCTGAGAAAAGAGAACGTGAGCCACGCAAATAACTAAGACACTATCATTCTAATGAAAGAGAACAAATATGTATAATGGTCCTGAGGCAGCAACATATTTGGCATGTTTGAGAAATAGCAAGGAGGCCAGTTTAACTGGACCAATGTTTGGGAGGGAAAAAGTGTTAGAAGAAAACAGTGCAGTGGGGATACAGAGGCACATCTTTAGTGCTTTGGAGATCATGGTAGGATTTTGGATTTTACTCTGAGTGACATAGGAAGCCATTGAAGAATTTAAACAAAGGAGTGACAAGATTTGAATTATATTTTACAAGGATTATCCTGGATCCTTTGTGAAACATAGACTGTAAGAGGGTAAGGAGTAAAGTAGGAAGATCAATTAGAGTACTATTCCAATGGTCCATCTTGTCCATTTGCTTGGACAAGAACCATCCTAATAGGAGAGGAGTGGTAAGGAGAGTGGTGAGAAATGGTCAGATCCTGGATACATTTCTAAAGTAGAGTTAAATATGATTTGCAAATGGATTAGACACTGTGGTAGACATGGAGACGTGCTGCCTTGATCTGCTTTCTAAGAAAGACTTGATTAGCTTCAGGGCATTTGGAGAAGAGAAATCTAGCTATCAGCACTTCATCTGCAGCAGCTGTTGAAAACACTTCACTGGCCATCATTCCTCCCTAGATTTGAGGACTGAGCACCTGGGGATTTAAAGGCCTTGCCATTTCAGGCTAATTCACATTATGTCAGGCATAACTCACTTCGGAGATTCCTCTGTTGCATCTTGACTTCTTCCTCTGCCCAATCCTGCTTTCTCCTCTCCTTGACAGGTGTTGTTCTCTAATAAACATCTTGCAACCCAAACTCCATCTCAGGATCTTTCAGAGAACCCAACCTGTGACAGTTGATACCAGGAGTGGTCTGAGCTGCCGATGGGGTTTCCATCACGTGTAGCACATGAAACAAGGAACCCCTAGTTCAAGGTGATGACTTTTACTAGTTGTGAAATGAGAGGACTTATCTATGGAAGAAAAACTAGTGGGTACAGTAAGTGGTATTTCAGGTTCATGAAGAAACTAGTAGATTTAAGAATAACAGAATTGGGGGGCTAAGTGCCACTGATACTCTACAGAAAGAGGGCTTCCTTGGTCGCTTACAAAGCTCATTCAAAACAATAGTATGAGTGACTGAACTGTTAGTTGTCCTGGAATAAGAATATAATCAAAATATAAGCTGCAGCTGCCACCTGGGTACTTTGGACTCCCTGTGTCTGGAGATCAGGCAAGTAAAGGATCGCTGTCTTGCCAGGGATAACTGACTGTGGTCTTTGGGAAAGGCAGTGATCCTGTTACACAATTGGGGCAGGATAGTGTGGAGCCCAAGTGATACACTTGCCAAAGTGTGAATAATGAACAGGTATAGCAACCCCACCCTGAAAAATACATGATGGCAGAAACTCAGGTCCCTCGGAATGAGGGTCTGGGTTACACCACCAGGTAAGCTACTGACGGCCGTGGAGGCGATAGTGGAGGATGGGGGCAATCTAGAGTTGATAGAAGGAGTGAGGAGATGATGAGCATTGACTATTCCCCAGCCTGAAAAAAACCTCCATATTTGAAGTTTCCCTCAGGAAAAGAGGCCCCTTCGGTCCTATTGGAGCCTACACATGCATGAAGAAATAGATCTGGGGCGGAGCATGGGGTGAATCGTAAGCAAAGAGATATGCTGCCCAGATTCAAGAAAGGACTTGCTGCCCAGCTGCAAGGAATGAAGTCGGCAACCCCCAGCTGTCAGCTTCTTGAGTCTTCCTCAACTGCAGAGAGCTACTTTGCTTGAGGTCGAGCCCTTCCTACATCTGGTGACTGATTGAGGTCAGCTGATGTCAGCTTCTTGAGTCTTCCTCAACTGCAGAGAGCTACTTTGCTTGAGGTCGAGCCCTTCCTACATCTGGTGACTGATTGAGGTCAGCTGAATGCAGCTGCAGAAGTGACGCTAGCACACAAGGGTAGCAAAAACTCTAAGCAGTTAAACAATTGTGAGAAATAATTATCTTAAAACACTTCATGTTGGGGTGATTTATTATTCAGCAGTAGACAACAGAAATTGGTATCTGGAGTGGGGTATTAAATGCCACAACAAAAAGCTAAATGTGGTATTGGCTAGCACTAGGTGGCAGGTATTGGGGTTGAAAGAGTGACAAAAGGACTGTTAGGGCAGTGTGTAGGCAGAATAATGGCCCACAGAGATGCCCACATCCTAACCCTCAAAACCTATGAATATGTTGCCTTACATGGTAAAAAAATCTTTGCAAATAAGTAAGGATCTTGAGATGTGGAGAGTATCCTGGGTTATTCAGGTTGGCCCAATATAAGCAGAAGGATCCTTAAAGTGGAAGAAGGATACATAAGAGGAGGTGAGAGTGATGAGAAATGAGGACTTGATCCACTGTTGCTGGCTTTGCAGATGGATAAAAGGAACCACAAGCCAAGGAATGTGGGTGGCCTCTAGAAGCTGGAACAGGCCAGGAAACAGATTCCCCTCTAGAGACTCTAGAAAGGAATACAGTTCAGCCAACATCTTGATTTTACTCCTGTGAGATCGGTGTTGGACTTCTAACCTACAGAACTAAATAGTAATAAATTTGTATTGCTTACAACTGCTAAGTTTGTGGTGATTTGTTACAGAAATGAGAAAAATAATACCAGTGGTTATGAGGCTATTAGCCAAGGCTTGAAGAATAGTGAACAAATTCTAAGTAAAGGGTGGAAAGGCAGTAAGGAAATTATTAAATGCAGAAGAATGTTATGCAGTAACAAAATGCTTGGCAATACTTTTGCCTCTATAACACAGAAGATGGAAAATGAACCTCATGAGTTTATAGATCTCTTAAGGAGATTTCCAGGCAGAGTGGTCAAAGTGCCAATTCGCTTTTTCTATCTGGTAATAATGTACAAGAGAAATGAGCGAGAAAAGACCTGTTCGATTTTAAAGAATTTAGAGGAAATATTTCCACCCCAGCATGTGTCTTTTCTTATGGAAAAGGAAGAATGACTGGGGGTGGAGCCAGAATCCCAGAGGGAGGAGCCAAAAAGCAAGATGAGTGATGGATTAGGAAATCACCACCAGAGAGATGAACTCTTGAACCACAATCAAGGCCATCCCTTGCCTTTAATGTAGTGGCCCTGACAACAATTTTAGTTTTGTTTCTTATTTCCAAGACCCTCTTTTTGGGAGTGTCTGTGTGCTTTTTTTATCCTAGGAAAGTGGACTGAGCTGAGCAAAGCTGCTCCCAAGTAGCTACACCTGAGAAACAATACCTGAGGAGTTTTATCTATACCTGAACCTGATTTAGAAGATATAATACTGAAGGTAAACATATGCCATAATGAGATGAGACTTTTAGAGTACAGTCTCATCATGAGTATATTTTGTGTATGGGTGGGACAAGAATTGTGGCCAGAGGGTGAACTGTGATAGTCTTCAAAGATTTCTCCCCCACCCCCCCAATTTCTCTCCTCCCTGTACAAGCATACCACTTTTCCCTTCAAAGGTGAAGTCTATTTCCCTTCCGTTTTAATCTGGGCTGGCTTTATAACTGACTTTTACCAATAAAAGGTGGTGAAAATAAGGCCTGACAGTTTCTGCTTTTATGCTCTTGGATTCCTGAACCATCATGTTAAAATTCCAGGCTATCTTGCTGGAGAGAGGGACCATGTGGAGAGTCTCTAGAGATGCCAAATGGAGAGAAAGGCCACAGAGGGAAGAAATGAGATTCTCTAGTTAATAGCATCAAGGCCCCAGGCAAGCGAGAACATTTTCCTTGAAACTTCTAGCTCTGTGTAGCCACCATCTGAATGCAGCCAAATGAGTTATTCCAGCTGACCTGATTTAAAGTGGAAGAACAACCAGTCAATCCACAGAAACATGAGAAATTTAAAAAATCATTGTTTTAAGCCATTAAGTTTGTTACATAGCAATAGATAATTGATACAGCAATCTTTTTGTTTTCAGGGGAGGGGTTAAGAAAAGGACAACTATGAAGGAAAGACCTGTAAGAGAGTTGGGGGCCTAGAAACCTCTTTTCATTTTGAACTGCCTCTGTCACTTTTAGTTGACTGATGTATCTTCATCAATATAATTCTCTTAAAAAACTGTGAGCCTTCTATAGATAATTAATTCATCCCATTAGATAAATTCCACTTCTGTAAGTCTTTTTTGGACAGGCCCCTTCTGCCTTTGGCTAAGAATCAGAGTGCTATAGAAAATGCCCATATAGTATTCTCTAGTCCTCAGGACCCATTCTAAAATCTTGAGGGATCTTACAGCCTCTGATTTAGCATAACACCAAGACCATATTTTACTATTGGCACCCTGGGCTTTTGTCTTTGCTCTGAGACTATTTATAACATTGAAAATATTTTTCTGGCTGGTAAAGTTAGAAATAAAAAATGGTAACAAATATTTTAAAGACTGTTCTGAATGTGATAGGAGGAGATGACATCTACATGTTTTACTTTGTAGACTCATGATAGAAAGCTTTGAAAAGTTAATAATAAATTTTTAAATTTGAATATAAATAAAACTTACACATAATACCTATTTTATTAAATGTATTCTAAACATTTCTATTCATGAAATACAGTGTAATCATGACAAGCATCTATGAATATTTAACAAACTATTAATTTCTGAAGCAGGAAGGTACATAAGTGAAAGTTCTTGTTAAAATTTTAAAGCTATTTATTAGCATAACAAATCTTTTATGTCTGATTGTCTCATGTAAAATTGTTGATTACACCTGGTCCTGTGCTGGGAATTAAAAAATCAATTCAAAAACTTATAAAAGAATATTTATCTTATTTACTGTTGAACACTAATAACTTACTGTTTG
>NW_017731362.1:2277535-2283915 GCF_001890085.2 Hipposideros armiger
ACCACTTGAAGCAACTGTAGAAAATAGTTAAAGTGGATACTACATAACCTCTATATTAAGCACCTAGGTAGTTGACTGAATTTTTTTCATTGTTCAGTCAATGATTCTATAGTGATATGAAAGTAGCCATGGTTGATAGCCTTTACTATATACAAGACAACTGAAGGTTTACCAATCACTGCTTGATTCCCCCAAGTTGCTGACATTAGGTCTTTAAATTTAATGTGCTTCTAGCTATCTAGCTTATTCTCAGCTGCGACTGTCCATGAGTAATTGTTCTACTTTCAAGGATATCAGACCATTTAACAACACTCAGAATAACACCTTTGAAATGTAAATTTGTTGAAAGACAAAAATAGAAGACATTTGAAAGACAAGCTGCACACTAATTTGTCCAACAAATATTTATTGAGCATCCTCTATATGCCAGATATATTCACTTTGATTGTGATTATTTTTTTTAAATTTTGATTTTCAAAATATTCATTGTTGTATTTAGAAATGTGATTTATTTTGTATATTGGGCTTGTATCCTATGAATTTCCTAAGCTCACTTATTAGTTATGTGAGTTTTTTTTTTATATTCCTTGGTATTTCCTATAAAGACAACCACAACATCTGCGAATACAGACAGTTTTCTTTCTTCCTTTCCAGTAAGTATGCCTTTTATTTCTATTTCTTGCCAATCGAATCAGCCAGGACTTCAAGTGTAATGTTGGATAGAAGTGTGAGAGAAGACGTCCTTTCCTTGTTCTCAGTCTTATGAGGAGAGACTTCTAACCTTCATGATGAAGTCTGATCTTAGCTTTGAGTTGTGTGCACACATGTGTGTATGCACAAGTTACCCATTATGAAGTTAAGGAAGTTCCCTGTTTGTAGTTTGCTGAGTTTTTTACTTTTTTCAACAATGAATGGAATTTGAACTTTATCAAATGCTATTTTTTTTTAATTTATGAGGTTTTTCTTCTTTAACCTGTTGAAGTAGTGAAATACATTTTTCTAATTGTATTTTCTAATGTTGGAAGAGCCTTGCATTCCTGGGATAGACTCCACTTGGTTGTGATGTAGTATCCTTGTTATATATATCTAGATTTGATTTGCTAATATTTTGTTGAGGATTTTGACATCTCTATTTATGGGGTATATTAGTCCATGGTTTTTTGTTCTGTCTTTCTCTAGTTTTGCTATCAGGGTAATACTAGCTTACTAAAATGAGTTGGAAAGTGTTCTCTCCTCTTGTGTCTTAGGGAAGAGTTTGTGAAGATTTGTATATTTTTCTTTCTTAAATGTTTGGTAAAATTGACCAATAAAACCATCTGGGCCTGGAGTTTTCCATTTTGGGAAAGTTTATGAGAAAAATTCAATTCCTTTAATAGATACAGCAGAATTTAGGTTGATTATTTTTTCTTGAGTGAGTTTTGGCTGTTTATCTCTTTCAAGAATTGGTCCAACTTATCTGACTTGTGAAATTTATGGGCATTGAGTTGATTGTAGTATTCTCTTACTATCCTTTTAATATCTATAAGGTCTATAGTCTTCTACTTTTTCTTGTTTGATTTAGGTAGATGTTTATCAATTTATTTATCTTTAAAAGAAACTTTTTTAACCTTGATTTCGTCTACTTTTTATTTAATCTCCTTTATTAATTTATGCTCTTTTATTTATCATTTCCTTTTTTGCTTTGAATTCAATTTGAGTTTTTTTAGTATTTTAATACTTAAACTAGATTATTGATTTGAGATCTCTCTTGTTTTCTAATATAAGCATTTAGTGCTATAAATTTCCTTCTAAGCGCTGCTGTAGCTGCATTTCACAAATTTTAATATGTTGTGTTTTCGTGTTCAGTCAGTTCCCAATAATTTCCAGTTTTCTTTGAAACTTCCTTTTTGACTCATGGATTATTTAGAAGTGTGCCATTTAAATTTTCAAACATTTGGGGATTTACCAGAAAATTATTGTTAATGATTTCTAATTTAATTCCTTTTGAACAGAGAACATACTCTGATTTCAATTATTTTTAATTTGTTATGGTTTGCATAGTGGCCCACAATATGATTAATAATCACATGCACTTGAAAAAATCATATATTCTGCTATTGTTCAGGTTTCCTTTAAGTGTCAATTTGGTTAGGTTGGTTGATAGTGTGTTCAAGTATTCTGTAATCAGTGGGAGAGATAAGTTGTAGTTGGCTTACTGTGTCTTAGGCAGCAGTGGAAATTTAAGCTGGATTTCAAACCCAAATTTTCCTCACTGCTATGTGGATAGTCTTTCCATTATGTCATAAAGAAGCTCTTAAAATTTTTAAAAGCTCTAAGAAATCATTTTGTGTTATGCAACTTAATTCTTGATCCTAAATTTACCTTTATGCTACACGTAAACTTTATTTTGCTTAAAAGGAAAAAATCAAAATCTGCTTAGGAAATGTACAAGTTTTCCTTGTTCTTTGCAAACAGACTTTAAACATTTTATTTCATTGTTCATTGTGAATAGGCTTTACATATATTTCCTAGTACAGTAATACCTGTTTTGTGAGCATAATTCATTCTGGAAACAAACTACTCGTGTTGCACGACATCGCTCATTTATCACATTAAAATGTATTAGAAATGTTTGCTCATCTTGCAGAACACTTGCAAACCACGTTACTCGCAACCCAAGGTTTTACTGTACATCCAATTTTTAAAGGAAAGCACTTTAAGTATCTCTTTTAAAGGATAATAGTGGGATTCTTGTCCTTTTGGAGTCAAAGGGATACTTCTCCTTAGCTACAGAGGGAAAAATGAGGCATGGTGAAGGAAAGAAAGAAAATGACTGTCTCAGGTGTTGAATTTGAGCTTTTATTTCCTTTTGGCTGATCACTCTTTGTGGGTTCTTTCATTCACTGTGAGTTAGAGAGGCAGGTAAGCGCAGTGTTTCTTAGTTTAAAAAAAAAAAAGAAGAAAGAAACACAAGAAAAACAACAGCAAAAAATATGTTCTATTTCCACAAATATGAATATTCAACACTTCCTTCTATTACATTTAAATTTTCTAAATAAATGAACATTTTGTCTTACGGAGAATTTTAAATAATAATTTCAGATTTTTTTTTCAAATTTCTCAGGTTTTCCTCTCCTGAGATTCATATACACTACCTGAGGGTGAGACCACTTATGTTGGAGTGCATATCATTTCTCCCCACCAGATTAATCTATACCTGTCCTCTTGGGGATCCTTTGGCAGTCTTCCTGTTCTCTTCAAAGTCTTGTTCACCCAAATTGGTCAGATTGGCTATCTGTATGTGCAGAAATAGACCAGGCTTCCCCAAACACTGTCTCTTCTGTTTCCCCCTGTAAAGGAACACCTTCCAGAAAGGAGCAGGACACAAAGAGGCTAGCTATTTTTTTTCAGAAATATACAGAGTAATCACCTGTGTGATAGCCCATGAGGGCAACTAGTGACAGGTCAGAGATGGTTGGCCAAGGGCTGACGGCTAAGCAAACTCTTTGGGGCAGAGGAGGCATCACTAGCATGTCATTAGTAATGAGAAACTCTTTTTTTTTTCTGTCATGGCAGCGAAACCGTATCTGGCTCCACTACCAAGTCTGCCATCATTTAAACAGGACCAGCACAGAGACCACCAGACAAGTCTATTCTTTAACAGGTATGTTCCCTAAGATACTTATAATAATGGGAAAAATTAATACAACATATTATTTTAATGGGTTATATTAACCCCTTTCTTTTTTCTAAATTGTTTTTGGATCTTGTGTAAATCAGCTGTGGGGTGATGCAGGATATTTTTAAGGATTCTTCCTAAAATATCTATAGTGTTATATAAAGTATATAACTTTATGAGAATGGATAATAGGAGTATGGAGAAAGAAAGGCAATAATAAAAATAGAAGAGAGGGAGCGGGCCAGAGATGGGCCAGGGTAAGAATGAGAATGTCCATGAGACTAAAGGGTTGGCATATTTTAAGGCTGAAAAAACATTGTTTCTTAATTGGTCTTCTTGCCTCCATTTTCCGTAATTGATAATTGAGCCTCTTCTATACCAGAATCAATCTTTAAACTGCAAATCTAACCATACTGGTCCTTTGCTTGAAACTCTTCAGAGGATGAAGTCCCATCATGATCTGATGCCAACTCTGTGTTCTTCTCACTGTGACTCTTTACCTTTTGCTTAGACAATATTCATGTCCTTCAAGTTCCTGAGGAACCCAGAGCTATATCATTCCTCTGTGCCCTTGTGTTTTTTATTCCTTCTCCCTGGCACATCTGGTCCTTGTCTTCGCTCACCAGTTATGCTGTAACACTCCTTTTGTGACTTTTTCTGAGACCATACATTCTCTGAGATAATAATTTTCTTCTGCAAAACATTGGACATAGTGCTTTCATTATAACAAGTAATTGTTACATGGTAATTATTGGTTTTGAGTTTGTTGTGCTACTGATCTCTGAACTCCTTGCGGGCAAGGACAAAGTCTTATTTGTCATTTTGTCATCTATTTCTAACACTGTGCCTGCTATAGCATCAGCTCTTAGAGACTGTTGGTTGAGCTAAATCAAACAGAGTTATAACAAAACGTCAGCATACAGCCTTTCCCTTTGTAGAGTTTTATGTTAAAAAATGCAGCTGTGTTGTGCTATGATGATAGATAATGTGTCTGCTCTAGAAAAAAAATGCAAAAGCATTATTTTAGGCAAATAGCTCAGTCAAGAAATCATGCTCTTTTTTTCCCCACTGGAATAAGGATATCCCAAAGGAAAAATACAATGACAGAAGCCTCTTACATCAGTTTTTTATATGTAGTGGGGAAAAGGATTTGGAAATTTTTCCAAAAGCCAGTTAGAAAAATTAAGACCCTATGCAATGTGATACTTTTAACAATAATGCCCAGAGGAACAGCAGTTCTAGAGAATACTAACTCCAAGTGTGGCGAGATTCCATCTTCATTTTGGAAACAGCCACAGCTTTGGCCAGCCCAGTCAGACTGTGGAATGCAGTTGAGGATTTGATATGGGGGGAAGGAAAGGAAGCTAGGTTTCTCGCCCTGAGGCGGTTGGCACATAGTTCCTGTTCCCACCTCTCCCCCCGCATCTTCTGCCCCCAACCCTCTCCTCATCACCTAGGAAATATATTGGTGATTTGGGGAAGATGTGGCATGTGGATTCTGTTTGTACTCTTGGGAATAGTGTGGTAACAGGGTCTTAAAAAAAAAATCGAGGATGACAATATTATACTGTACCTCGCTAACTCTGCCCAAGTGTGGACAAGTACCAAGTTAAGCCACAGAAAAATGCTTTCCGTCTTTTTTTTTTAATGTTCTATAAATGGTATTTTGCAATTTATCTGAGACAAAAGAAGCACAATAGTTCCAACATCATTAAGCTGTTCTTCCCCCAAATATTACAAGATCATATGCCAGCTGAAAATGGCACACTGGTCTTAACGGACAATATTTTATGGGGAAGATAATTTCCAGTTCCATCGTCTGTGTCAGCCTTGTACTCTATTCATCTTTTCCACCATCCTCTGTTAAATCATCAAAAGCTCATATGGCAAAGATGAGAGAGCATTTAGTGACTACATGGAAGAAGCATGTCTACTCTGTTAAAGGGCTACGAGGAAAACGAGTCTATGGCTGTGTTAGTCAGGATAGTGGTTGCCCTTGGGAGGAAGGGTTAGGTAATAACTGAAAGGGGGCATGAGGAAGACTTCTGGGTGTTGCTCAAGCTCTATTTCTTGATTCAGGTGCTGGATACATGGATGTGCTTAATTTGTGAAAAAACAATTGATCTATACCTTTCTACTTTATACACTTTTCTGCATGTACATTTACTTCAATAAAAATATAAAATAATAATGATAATCAAAGGTATCAGGCCCATCTTGGTTAAAAACACCACTGAGCACAAAGAATGGAAAGACCAGTAAATCCATGTTTATACAATAGTACACCATGAGTACATAATATAATAATATAATAGACGATGGATATACCCAATAAGAGCATGTGGAATATATATTTTAGTAAGAGGTCATTTGTTTACTTTGGGAATAGGAGACCCAGAAATCCAGCTGGAGAGGGCTGTATCTCAGTGAGAAATAAGACAGGAAAGGTCTGTCCAGCTCCTGCTGCTACGCTGCCCAGACCTTTTTCAATTATCTTTGTATTGTTACAGGACAACCCTTTGGGAAAGACAGGGCAGATATTGAATGGTCTTTTAAAAAGAGGAGTTTAAGCCATGTACTAATTTTTTTTTTAAGTGGGTGTTTGGTACATTTTTTAATTGTGGTAAAATACACATAAAATTTACCATTTTCACCATTTTTAATTATACAATTTAGTAAGCCATGTGATAATTTAATAAATTGTTCAAGATAACAGAGAAAG
>NW_017731362.1:2285425-2286404 GCF_001890085.2 Hipposideros armiger
ATCACTAGGGATGCTTGCCTTTCTAGATGCCATCACTTGCTTTCAGCACAGGGGAACACACACTGAGAAAGAGATTATCGAAGAGCTTTATCTCTGACAAGTACTTTACCAGTATGATATCAATAAATCCTCACTTCAACACTAACAGGTGAGCAGAGACCTGGAGAAGTTAGGTAAGGTAATGTCTTAGTTATTAGACATTCATTCATTAAACAAAAATTACTATGTACTATTCTAGGTACTCAGCATACATACATGAATCAGATAGACTAAAATCCTTGTTCCCATGGAGCTTATATTCTGCTGTGGGAGAGAGACAATAAGCAGTGAGCATAATAAATAATTAACTAATATATCATGTTAAAAAGAGACAAATGTTATGGGAAAAATAAAGCAGGCTTAGGGGTTTCAGGAATGTGCATGTGTTGGGGGCATAGTGCAGGTTGCATATTAGATAGGGTGGTCAGGGGAGGCCTTGAGATGCATCATTTGAACAGAGACATAAAGGAGGTGAGGGAGTTTCCAAAATGTGTAATGGAGGGAGAGGGGAGAATTTCAAGAATGAAGAAAGAATTTGCAATACCCTAAAATGGAACCAGGCTTATTGTTAGTACAAAGATCCTTTGTCTCCTAAAACACTTCATTGCCACTTGACAGAAGTGTGTAGCAGTAGATATGCACATCTCTAATGACTGCAAAAGTGAATGATATTCTTCCACAACTGGGTACTGCAAACCTGTACAGCTTACACAGCCATCCGTTGCAATCCTGGTGCTGGGCATATCTGAGGAAGAGCAAGAAGTGGAGGGAGCCAGGGGAAGATGCAGTCAGAGGGGTCAGGCAAGACGCTGAAGGTTATTGCAAGAAACCTGGCTTACACTCAGAGATAATGAGGTGCCAATTGGAGTTTTCCTTAGTGAAATAACATGACACAGCAAGTTTTAAAAGCATTACTCTGGCTACTCTGCAGAAAATACAT
>NW_017731362.1:2294824-2298193 GCF_001890085.2 Hipposideros armiger
TAAAATAACACACGTCATACACCTACCCTCATCATAGATTGGAAATTAGTCCCTTAAGGTCTGAGTGCTAAACATGGTGTGTTGGCTGATTTTCAGCAGTTACCACTGACACAGTCCTCTCTTTGCCACTTGCAATGTGTCTTGCCAAAAAAAAAATTATATATATATATATATATATATATATACACAAAATACCCCATTAAATTTGAATTTCAGGTAAACAACAATTATATTTTTAGTATAACTGTTTCCTAAGTATTATATGGGATAAACTTATATTAAAAATATTCATTGTTTATCTGAAATTCAAATATAAGAGGGCATGATGTAATTAATTTTATTTGCTAAATCTGGCAACCCTACCTTTCTTAGGTGTTAGTAGAGGACCCTCTAGTTGTTAGGGTTAATAAGTGGTAAACAAACACTTTAAATGATTTCCCGAAACTCTGAATTTTTTAGGTTCAAATCTCCCAATTTCTTCCTCCCTGCTTTCCAAACTCACTGATAATTCTATTTAGAATATTGTAGCGTATAAACAAAATAATAACAACACCATACAGCACACACACACACACACACACACACACACACACACAGAGTGGTTTAAGCTTTGGCTCTGGAAGATTCCACTCTCATATATCCTACAATCTCACATATTATATACTGATGGTCCAAAGCATCGTTTATCCACTCAATGAATAAACACAGAAACCAATTGCTTCATGTTAGTGATTTAGTTATCTGTTTCATTCTCCAACTCAGTACATTAGAATAAACAAATATTTGAAGGATTTAACAAATGTTGATTGGTTCTGAATATGGATTGCCAGATCAGTTCCGTCAACTGAAATTTATCTGGATAGAGCACATTTCCACATGTTGCCTCTTTCAGGCATTTTTACTTAAGAAAAAAAAAATACCTGAAACCTTAATAAGTTTCAAATGCCTGATGAAGACATAGTGGGGTAATCCACAAACTAATCAAAATAATGAGTAGCATGAGGGATTCAAAATCAAAATTAAAAAAAAGCAATGATTCCAACTTTTCGTGACTAACTCTATGTCCAAACAGGCAATGAAAAAATGACCTCTCATTCAGCTTTTTGAATCTATAAGTCAGTGATAGTCTTTATTCTAATAAGAAGCAGAGGCTTAGTGATGTGTAGGCAATCTTTATCAGAAGCTATATTAACATCTGAAATGGGCACTATTACTGATGGACTGGCTTCAGATGGTCCAATAGCACGTTTCTTAGTAACATGGCCACAAGTGTTATTTGGGTAAAAGCAAGAAAATTCCTAAATCTGAATGCTTTCCTTGACTAAAAATAAGTATGAATCCAAAATTGCAAAAACAAATAAATAAACAAACCCAAACTCCATTTCAGTCAAGATTCAAAACCACAGACTTAACACGGCTGACCTTTTCTCATGGTAACTGACATTCTATGCATATGTACTACATTTCTACGAATGTATTACTGCATCTACATTTGGTTGAGCCGTTTTCCTAGCTGAGGATTTCTGGCAATTTGCATGGGAAAACTGTTCTAAAGTTCTTTAAAAAATAAATTGTAAGTATTTTATGCAAATTTCAAAAGAATCCTGACTGTACACCTGAAGCTGATGTTGTATAATATTGTATGTCAACTATAAGTGAATATATATATATATATATATATATATATATATATATATATATANTTTATATACCTAAAGAAGTGATCATCATAGTCCAGGAGCCATCTGACACTGTACTATGCTATCAAAGTATTATTGACTACGAGGTCAGACAATTAAGTTTGTGAACTCATCCTAGAAAAAGTGCTACATATCTCATTGCTGAATATTGCTACAGTCATCTTTGAAGTACTCTTTTTGGGAAGCTATGTACCAATGCCAGCACCTAGTCCACCCTACAAAGCAATTTTGGAACTCTTTTTCTGGAATGGCTATCAGAATTGTCATCATATTACCCTTGATGTCCTGAATGTCATCAAAATGTATTTCTTTCAATATTTCCGTTATCTTTGGGTAAAGAAATAAGTCATTGGGGGGCAGATCAGGTGAGTATGGAGGGTGTTCCAATACAGTTATTTCTTTACTGGCTAAAAACTTCCTCACAGACAATGCCATGTGAGCTGGTGCATTGTCATGGTGCAAGAGTCATGAATTGTTGGCAAAAAGTTCAGGTCGTCTAACTTTTTCACGCAACCTTTTCAGCACTTTCAAGTAGTAAACTTGGTTAACTGTTTGTCCAGTTGGTACAAATTCATAATTAATAATCCCTCCGATATCAAAAAGGTTAGCAACATCATTTTGACTCTTGATTTGAACTGATGGAACTTTTTTTGGTCGTGGAGTGGAGAATTGGCTGACTTCCATTGTGCACTTTGATGCTTTGTTTCAGGGTCATATTGGTACACCTATGTGTCATCATCAGTGATAACATGGCCTAAAACATCATCTTGACTCTCCAAAAGGTCTTGCCAAACTTTGACACTCCTTTGTTTTTGTTCATCAGTGCACTCCTTTGGGACCATTTTTGCACACACCTTTCTCATGCCAAGGTTTTCAGTTAAGATTTTCATAATTATTTCTCTATCAATGTTTACTTGGTCTGCTATGCAATTACCCTTCCAGGAGAATTCATTGTATATGTGAATCACCACTTAACAATTTCTACCAGGTTTTAAAGACATTGGTTTCCAAAGTGAATTTTCTATTACCTAAGAGTGACAGTATTTTTAAAACATATCATGGAATGGACATTGCTGGTACCCTGCAGAGACGCCCTTCACCACCTATAACAGACATTCTACAAGTGCTAATAACTCAATGCTATTTCTTTTTCCAGAGAATTGTTCTCTGGAGGAAACTATTCTTGCTTCACTTAGTTCCTCTGCACTATATGGCTTGTCTCACTCCCTTTCCCTTGACGGGACTCCTCCAATAAATCAGTTGATCAAGAATACCTATTGCAGGCTTTGCTTCTAGAGAACTTGACTAAAGACACATCTGCTGTTTAAATGCATACAGGTCCCCAAACATATTCATTATAATTTAGTAGAGAATTTAAGGTGCTTAACATACTGGGGTGCATGTTATGGGAAAACCAAAAACAAGCACTGGAAGTATCCTCACTTTTTGTTGTGGGGTGGAGAGGTTTCAGTGCTCTTACTTACTCTCCACTTAGGAGAGTAATGTCACTCTTCATGCATCGTGACCTTAGAACATTTCCTGAACCCTACAGGGCCAGTTCTGGTCAGATCCTTAAAGTAGCAACTGCTGTGGGTCAAGGTAGCTTTATGTTGGATCTATTTCTTAGGAACAAAGTGTGTGGAACTTTGTTGGCAGAAGTTTGAAATTA
>NW_017731362.1:2300568-2301678 GCF_001890085.2 Hipposideros armiger
AGTGCAGTCTTAGTTGCAGGTGGGCATAGCCCACCATTGAACCAGCAGTCTTGTTGTTTGGAGCATGTGCTCTCACCAGCTGAGCCATCCTGCCACCTATTGGCAGCTCAGTGGCAGCTCAGCTCGGGTGCAGCCTTACTGGCCCATGTGGGAATCGAACTGGCAGCCCTGTTGCTCAGAGCTCACACTCTTAATCCAACTCTTAACCAACTGAGCCACTTGGCTGGCCCCAAAGGTAGAGAATATTTGATCAGCCTGTTATTCCTAACTTTGTTTTTACTAATAGCTTTCATACTCCCTTGATCTTGGCCCAGAACAAGATGGCTGATTAGAAAGATATTTCCTGCAAAAGGCCTGCTCTAGACATAGCTACACCAAATCAGAATGCTTGAACACCATCCAAAGGGGCAGAAAATATATTCTGTGTTATTAAAAATGCTGGACTTGAGGTACAAAGTAGTTCGCAATAAGCGAGAGCATGTTTTGTATCTGTGACAGGATTTTTTGACATTGGAGGCTCAGACTAAAAGCAAACAAAATGGAGCAGCAGCAGGTCCAGCCTTTGGCTTTGTGAAAATGCCAGGTTGTAATCACATCGTATTTGTTTTTCAAGATGACACAGCAACACAAGAAAATGTAGTCCACAAGAAGATTTCAGAAACAGTGCATCAGCAATCCCCCAAAGTATTTCTCACTGGAGGCAGTGGAAATAAAAATGGAGGTGAGTAGGAAAATTATTATGGTCCTTGAGGACGAAATACTGGTAATGAAGTAAACTTCTTTGGGACTTTAATGGCTGCTCAGTGTTATGCCCACTCACATTAGAGGCCAGTGAGTTCTCAAAGGCTGGTTTCTGAAGAAATAAAGGGACTCTACTTGAGCTTCCTGAGACTAAGACTCTCCAAGGGAGGTTAAGTATTTAAAGGAAAACTTATATGAAAATTTGAACTTGGGTTATTTCATAGTATCCCAGTTAATCAAATACTACAGAGGAGAATTTCCCTTTGGAGGTCTGCAGCACTGCCCTCAGGATAATTAACAGGGTTTGAGATTTGTTCTGTTCACTGTATGCTGATCAACAAATCATACCCAATTTACCTTCTGGTGTTA
>NW_017731362.1:2304823-2358021 GCF_001890085.2 Hipposideros armiger
AAAAAAAAAGAATCCTGAGACCAAATAAAAGAGAGGGGGAGGAGAATGAAACAAATGTCGTTTTAAATTCTGATCATTAGATAGGTTTCCTAATGGCCTCCTACACTTTTTACTGCTGTATTTTTAAAATCTGGGGGAAAAAATAGTCGAGCATATGAATATTATTAAAGTAGAAAGAACACACAAACATTAAATGATCCCTAAATGGCATTATATCCTCCTGTTCGTCACTCTGGCATGTTTTTGATGCCTGTGTTTTTTTATTATTATTAGAAAAAAGAAACAGTAGGAAAAAAAATATTTCTTTACAAAAGAAGAAAAATCAACTTTTTTGGTATCAGGTCTATAATCACCTTCTACAATTACCCTGGCACTTTTGCTTAGCACATTAAGACCTAGTACAATTGTAATGCTAAAACTATTAATTTGCTTAATTCCATGCTTTATTCCAAGGAACGAGTTAAAGTAAGAAATCTTTGAGACCCTGGAAAGAACTTGCTCCTTTCTATCTACTTTCTATAGATTTCCTGTGACTTTCCTATCTTCTTGCAACCCAACAACTAGCTTGACTAATTTTCAATGTTGGGTTTGGAAAATAATCTGCAGTTGAATAAACACAATCTGAATCATCTCATGGGTGAGGTTTAAACAAGATCAGAAGGGTCAGCTATTTGTGAGTTTTATTTATACATATGATAATCATGGCCCTAAAGAGTAGTGGGAGAACTGACCACTCACCTTGCACCAGCAGGGGCAATAAAGGAGTTGTTCTCCTTTCAGTAGCTTAGTGGGATATTGTTAGGCACCATGGAAAACGTGATAAAAGAAATTGATTATTTTTAGTAAGTACAGATCCAAGGGAAATGTGTTACTTAAAATTTTTATAAACCTGGACACTCAAAATCCTTGTATTAGAGAACTTTGATCTATAAACTAATAATGATTAAAGATCTTGGAACCTAAAATGCTAATACTTAAGAATGGGACATAGTTAACTCAGAATTTCAAACTGACAATAAAAATTGCTCACACACACAAAATTGTAAACATACTATTGCAAAGTTAAGAGCACAGATTTTTATGCATTATTTATTCTGATTTCTCATTTTCCCCTTAAAGGAGAAAAAGGCAGGTATCTTTTGTTAAAAATTGTTTTCACAAGTATTTCTTAGGTTGAATATTCTTCTGGATAAGCTTAACCCTGTTGATGATAGAAATTTTGAAGGTAAAATACAAATTATGAAAAAGTGCAGACTCTGTACCTGTCTGCCTTCCAAGTGACTAGAGGAAAAAAAATGTACTTAAGATGCTTTTCTAACTTTTGTTCATTAATCAGATACCTGTCCAACTGAAATATGAAAATGAGCAGAGATAGGAGAATCCATTCTTGATAGGCGTACGATTATTGGCTTTGGACTTAGAACGTTGAGTTTAAAAGTAATAATTGAGATATCCTTGTGGAAATATGCAGCAGACATAATAATATTGCTTTGTTATCAACCATCTATCCAAGGGAAGCAGAAAGAGGATGGAGAGAAGGAAAAGCAGAATTCCCAGAATTAAAACATGTAAAATATGCACATTTAGGCTAAAACAATGAAAATCAGAAGGTGCAAGATTTGAAAAAGATCAGGATAGCTGAGTATTGTAGAAGCGAAGAAGAAAAAAATTTTAAAGAATAAGGAGGGTTTCAAGAGTGTCAAATAGTGCAGAGGACAAGAACGAAAACTGAGGAAAAAGATGAGGAAACCATCATTGGCGATCATTGAGTGACTATCGAATGATCTAATGAAGGTAGAAAACAGGTTCTTGGATCTGTTTCATTTGGAGAACAGAACCATTCTTGGGGAGATCCTCATATGACTTCCTGAGATTTCAGTTACATAGGAAACCGTGATATTGGGTTATGTTTGTGCAAGAGAATGCTATCTATAAATCAGGGATCTAAGGCCATATTTTACCATGGATCAGAGACCATGGTAAAGACCATGGTAAAGTAACCTCAGTTACCAAACTGAGGTAACTCTTGAGTTCTTTGAACAACTTTGTTTGAAGTAGTCTAGTGTGTGAATAAATACTTATTTACTCCTGATGATACACAAAGATAATCAAGCATTAGTATTTTTTGTCTAATTTTGCTCAAGTTCTTTAAAGACATTTTGTGAAATTAAGGACCCAGTTCTATCAATTCTACTGTGTCCTGGGTTCTGAAGGACAATGAAAGGCACTTGTAATCAATAGAGGAGAGAGGGAGCATTGTTGTACAAAGGCAGGGACTCATCTCACCCTTCAGATAGACCCTTGTTGGCATTTACTATGAAGGGCTTGGGGTAGGATGCAGGGATGGAGTGTCATTTGTCTGAGAGCTTTCCTTCTTGGGACCAGAGTGGGAGAAAACTAGAAGAAAATATTAAGGAGAAACTGAGTAAAAGTAAATCACATGGGGAAAATGTGGTAAAACAGGATGACGATCAAGGAGCCTGAATCAGAGGCAAACTGGGACAATTTCCTGAGCTAAATGAGTGGCTGTGAGGGGTCGTTATAGAGGTTTTGGGTGTTACCTAAATAGTAGCCATCGAAGGACCTGACCCACTCTGGACAGGGATGGAGGCATGAGAAACTTTGGCATGTTCAGGGATCTAAAGAGGTCTCTGAACTGGAGACCCCATGACTGGAGCTTAGAGAAAGATGAGAATGGTGGTTTGGAGAGGCCATGAAGAGCCTGAGATTCTATACCAAGGAACGTGGGCTTTCTTATGTAAGAATTTAGAAACCAATGAGACAGGAGGTGGGGGAGAGAGTTGAGGAAGTGAATGATAAGATGTGATTTAGAAGTATTATTTCTCTGGCTTTGTAGAGAGCAGATAGATAGGATTGGTAGAGAGACTGGAAATAGTTGAGAGTAGTTTTGAGGCAATTGCAATTGTCCAGAAGACAGATGATGCTGGCTTGAAATAGGGCAATGTTTGTGGCCGTGATGATGGAAAAGAGAGAATATGTTTGAGAGATATTTAGATCATACACAAAGCCAAGGCTGTTAACTGGTGCGGAGAACAAGGGCAATGGAGAAATTGAAAAGTCCTCATGTATTTCTGGTTTGGGTACATGATGATGCCACTAAGAGAAGTGGAAATTAAGAGAAAGAACATGTCTTACAGAGAAGATGTTGGGCATGTTGAGATTGAGGGATCTATGACATCGTGGTGAATATGCCTTGTGTACGTTCTGATATATCAGTCATGAGTCCAGAGGAAAATATGAAATTGGAAGTATAGGCTATTGTTTCAATTCTACAAATTGTATTCTACTCATTATTTTCATAAGTATGATGTAAAGGGAAAAGCCACTTCACACACTCCAAGGATAAGGATATAGTATTTTAATACAAACTCATGTGTTGGTATTGGAAGGACTATTTTGAGTAGCTCGGCACGCCTATCATTCTATTATGGGTACAGCCTGTACTTGGAGAGAGAGACCCCTAATATAACTTATAAATTCATCCAAAACTTAGGAGTGTTTGTTTGCAGTAGTTTTCTGACTTCCTGACTTGTGAACTTCTGGGAGAAATTAGGGGAAAACTCATTGCACCCTAGGACAATGGGCAAACTATTGAATAAGCCCTTACATCATGGAAATTTAATTAAAGAGAGCTGTATGCATTGAAAAGTTAGGAGTCACACAGTGAATTCAGAAACATTCCCAGAGGACCCACTGCACATGAAAGAATGCTTATTCAAATATAAAACAACGTGTCTTTCTCTGTCCCATCCCCTAGTTGCATGACAATCTGTCAAAACTTACCTATCTATTGAGAAATGTTTTATTTCCCTCTTCTCCTGAGGCAAGCATATTAAGGAATGGAATTCAACAACCACCCAAGATTTGAAATCTGTTTCAAAAATTTGTTTTATCTTGTACCCATTTTTAAACCTTGGCAAGTGGAAAAAAAATAAAACTAACAATAAGCGACAGACAAAAAGCCCTGGCACAATGATGTATCATAGACCTGACTTGCCTCTTTTAAATATTTCAGGGTAATTCCAACTGAAAGCAATGGAAGTTGAAACTGAGGTTCGGGGCAGAATTTTGGCTGAGTTTAGTTCTCTTAGGCTGATATTATTTTCATTGCCTTATCTTGAATTAAAGTGAAATCATCTATATGTTTACTTATTTGAAATTTTTGTCATAGTGACCCTAACTTAGAGACATTTGGGCTGTGACTGTTGCTCAAAATGTGCTCAGTAAAATACAAAAAGTCTTTATCTGTTTGCAACGGGATTTGAGGAGAGAAAAGAACTGTATATTCCAGAACTTCCACTAAAAGTATATACTGTTACAGTTCTCAGTGATTTGCCACATGTTGGGGTCTGATTTAGGGGGAGTTGGCAGCAGGAGTGTGGGTGCTCATGTTCCACCAACCTCCATGGTATGTTGCTACTTTCAACCTACACAGAAACCACCAAGTCCCTAAGAAACTTTGAGACCAGCATTGACATTGACGCGTCCTAGCTTCTAGGGCTCTAGAAATAATGGGCTGCAGTCAACAATTATCAGTTGTGATTCAGGCCCAAGCAAAGCGTTGGGACCTCAAACTCAACATATGTAAAACTGAACTCTTCTCTTCACCTTTGTCTGAGGGAAATCTTCTCCTTCCGTGTTCCTGGTCTACATAGATGGTGTCACCATCCACCTGTTACCCAAAAGTGGAATGAAATCCGACTCTTACATATATAAAGGCAATGCAATATAATGGTTAAGACAAAGGATACTAGAGCCAAACTGCCTGGGTTCAGATCCTGGCTTTATCATTTAGTGTGACCTTGAGCAAAATTCTTAGCCTTTCAGTGCCTCGATCTCCTCAGTCAAAGAAAAGGGGATGATAATATTAATAATAGTACTTACCTCAGAGTGATGGTATAGTTATAGGGGATGAGGTAATATTTATAAAGTGCTTAGACCAGGGCTTGACACATAAGTGTTTTGTGTTAAATAAATTCAATATATATTTGTTATATTTGTTAAATAAACTCTAATATGTGTATGTTGTCCTCAGGACCTTGTCAATCATCTGGACTCTGTCTAATAGGCTTCTAACTGGTTCCTTTGTCTTTATTCTTGTTCCTTAAACTTCTCCTTCATACTATGACATGAAAGTTTTCAGTGAGTATCTTTTAATGGGCTATACGATAAAGTCCTAATTCGGCCTCATTTCTTCTTACTCCTCCTCACATACCTCATGACCCAACATAATTTCATGTAGTTTTCCCTTTTCCTAGAAGGTGTTTCAGTCATTGTCTACCTACCCAATTTCTATTTAGTTTTCAATACCAAGTTCAAGCATTCCTCAGCCCACTAGACCAGTTCCCTCATCTAACCCAGGCACAGTTAGATATTCCCTTCTCCGCATTCTCATGGTCCTTGGCATACATTCTATAAGCCATCATCCTGCAAATATCCATCTGTGTTTCTCTCCTCCACCAGGCTGGAGCTCCCATGGATATCTCCAGTTCCAAGTTCAGAGTTTGTCATGAAGGAAACCAAAATGTTGCCACCCTGAAGCTGCTTTTTGGGATATTGATTGTTTATTAAGAAATAAAGCTCAAGAGATTCAGACAGAAAAACCTGCTTCTGAAATCTAATACTCCCTAACCTCCTCTTTTCTCCTGTGTCCAAAATGTCTTATACCCCAGTGTTGCCTCACCATCTTTGGAATTTTCATGCTTATGTGAATTCCTCACATGCATGTATCAAAATTTTTATTTTCTCCGGTTAATCTGTCTCTGTTAGTTTGATTGTTAGCCCAGCTAACAATTCTTCTGAACTTCGAAGGTGAGAGGAAAAGTATTAATTTTTTTGGCCCCCATAGACATATATTTGGAATGGAAACAAAGTGGATGAAGCACACAAAATCTTACCTATGTCTTTCCAAGGAATCTAGGAGTCTACTGTTGTATGTTTAGGAGATGAAAAGGCAGAAAACTATATACCATACATGATGAAAACATGCAGGAATTTATTTCATATGTGAAAGCTAAAGTCGTAGCTCTTTGTGAGGTTGAGATGACCTAATTAAATACAGACGTGACTAATAATTAACTAAGAACAAAATGAAACCAGCAACATCATCACAAAATCAACAAGTATTTAATTTTTCAATGGTCAGTGTCATCACTTCCTGACTAGTAAGAAAAGACCTTAATAACTATTTTTTACACAATATGTGAACTGTACCTCGCCAAAGCTTATTCAGCTCTTACACTGTACCTGGAATGTACTAAGTACTTTACATGAATCTACATGAAGACTCCTGTAGATATTCCTTATAAAATGTAATAATTGAAACAATATTAGTTATAAAGGGTGAATCCAAGCCTAAAGCTCCTCAAAGAAATGCTCACATATATTATGAGGAAACAATGAAAATATTAATGTAAATAGGAAAAAAAGAGTGCCACATATTTTAAAAACTGGCTCTTTTCTTCCCTGGCTGAAGAAACTCTTCAGGGAGTCAGAATGTGCTGTCCCTCTGGCTCAAAGGAGAGGGGTATGCAGATAACACATAAATAACCTATCAACCGTGACCCTCTTGCCACATAACGTTAATAATAGAACAGCCACACCTGTAACACTAATACATATGTATTAAGTGGTGATGCATATTTAGAAACATGTGAATTCATTAAGAATTGTATAAGCTAAGTTTTTAATGTTTCATTAAACAACTTTCCTCCCCTTATTGCAATTCTAGTCCACTGGTATTCAATAGTCAATTGCAACTTTATATTTTCCCTAAATTACCTGTCCTTTGGACAATATTTCCCTGCCTTCCTTGAAAACTCCATTAGATGAAACTGACTTTTCAGGAAACAATGTTCTCTGTGGAAGGCGCTCATGAGGAATTAGAACATTTCTAGTATTCTTTTGCAGGTGAAAACATACAATTTCCAATACACCTCCTTTGAGTTTTTGCTCAGTGTTTTGCTGATTCCTCCATAGATTGGCATCTAACTTCATATATTTTCCAGTGACTAGTTAGAAACCACTCTGAGTCGATAAGAAAATCTTTAGCCAAAATATTTCTGTTCGTGCATGTAAATATTATTGAAGCAGATCTATTCTTCATCCAATCCAGCTGGGATGTTTTTATTTCTTTGGAACTTACTTCAGCTCCAACACTTGCCCACTCCCTGGAATGAATGAGCTGTTTCAAAAAAAATGCCAACTCTCCTTTCTCCTACCCGAACTCAGAATTAGAACATCTTTCATATATGCTGACAATTTTCCTAAATTATCCTGGGGTATTACTAATTGTACCAAAATAGAGTTTTTCTTGCTTGTGTACCAGTTACAAACTAAAAATAAAACCAAGAGTGCCTAGCCTTTACCAAATGCATCTCTCACTTTTAATCAATTTGTTTATTCAGATTTTTCTTGAGTATTAAAACCCAATAAATGAAAAAGTAATATCTGTATATTTAAACCAGAAATTGGATATCTGGTTCAGTTAAACCTAAATAGTTACATGTTCATATTGTATCTGAGAAGACAAGCACAACTATCGTTTCATTCTCATTTTCCATTATCATTATTTCTCTGATGATCTGATCAAAGCCTCATTTTTTGGCTCAAGGTGAAAATCATCCTTAAGTGGAGAAATAGTTTTTAATCAATTCAAGATGCAGCTGGAATAAATGCTACTGGCCTGAGTAGCCATTGTTCTCTGCAAATTCCTCTAAGCAATAAACAATGAACACCACACCCTCATGAGAAAAGGGGCGAGGGATGGGGATAGTTATTGTTCTCATTTTATATTGCTAAATATTATTATGGTCTATTTATATGCAGTGGGGACTGACATGTAATATACTTGATCCAGAACAATCAGGATTTCTGAGTTGCTGGAGACAAGTATTCCAAATGCTTAGTTTAACAAGCTCTGCTTCAGTCATGAAACTAATGCTCATTACAGAATTTATTAAAAAACAGAACATTTTACCAATAAGCCAGTAGAATGAAAATTTTGGAAGCTAGTCAAGGATTGAGTATATAGATCCATATAGTGTTTTATTTAGAAAAGGAAAAAAATATGCACAAGCTTTGAAAACATTCATTACTTATCCAATACTTACACAGCAATGCGTGTCTTATCAATTGTTTTCATTCAAATATTAAAAAAAGATTTCAATAAGTGATGCTTTTATAATAAGTATTTTTGATGTATTTAAAACAACATTTTGCATTCCCTATCATGTTAAAATCAATATTTGTGGTCCAACGATGATGGGAAATCCAATTCTACACCCTGAAATACTACATGGATTTGAACTTTGGAGCCTATGCCTTAATAAAATTCAGAAGATTTTCTTGTATCCTTGGCACAGTTTTTACATTTTTGTGCTTTTTGTTGGTGATTTTTCTACTTAAAATGGCTGCTCTGAGGGATCAGAGAAGGAGTGAGGAGATGATTGGTGCTCTTTTCCCTCTACAACCTCTAACTCTTTACTCAAACTAGTGTTATCTATTAAGAGGGAATAATCTTTTTTATTTTTAGAGCCCTGATTATTCAGGTCATTTTTGTTTTACTCTATTTGTTCTCTGTTACAACCTTCAGGCACTTTATGGGAGGCCCCTGGGAACCATGTTTGAGCCAGAGCTGTAAATGGATTCAGTTTCTTGTGTCCATACAATGCTATTGAGCCCACTCTCCCCATTTGGTGGTAAGTGAAATCTGAATTAAAACTGCTTTTACTTTACTACAAAATAGAATTTCCTATACTCCATTTTTTTCCAGTTTCTCATGTATAGTTAATATCCTGGAACTTATCACCTCAGCACCTTTATACCTCTTCCCTCTGCCTAGAATGTTTCCCTCTCTTTCCACTAAGTTGCATAGTCTTTTAATTTAGGACTCAGCTTAAGTATCATCTCTTAGAGAGGCCTTCCCTAGCCTCCTATCCAAAGTAAATATCCCAATATTCTCCATCATGGCAACCTGCAGTTTTCTTCTTCACATTTATGGCTGTCTGTAATTATTTTTCATTTGACACTTGTTTATTTGGTGGCTTCTACACCAGCATCTAGGTAGAAACTTGAACACTTTGTTCATTGTATTTTCCTCATTGCCTACACCTTTGATTAATATAGACACCAGTAAATGAATGAATGAATGAATCCTATTACATTTTGTTGATTTGAATCTTCATATATATTATTATTATATTATTTTCAAACCTAAACAAAATTGCTTATTATCTGGGATGCATTCCCTTCCACTTTCTAATAACCGTTTTTTGCATCATCCAGCAAAAGATAGGTTAGGTCACAATTACTTGGAGAGAGAGAGTCAATGGACTTTTACCAACCTTGCACCCTGTGCTCAAGGGTCCATGATATTTAAATACAGCATCTCAGATTCTAACCTCTGAAGGGAACCAAAATTTGGTCACGCATTTTGGATGCTGCCTTTTTGGAGTATTCATTTTAAGCTGTTTATTAAGAAATAAGATTCAGAAAGAACCTTTGACCCTCCTCCCATTTCATACCCAAGAGATTCCGACAGAGAAACCTGCTTCAGGACGGAAATCTTAGAACGCTGTGTTAGCCTAATTTAAGTTACGTATGGGAAATAAGAGGACATCAGCCAAGTAGGTGCCTGTTAGCTAGAGACCCACTGTGTCCCATTGTTTCTGAGTTGCCCAGCAAGAAATTTCCTGCCATGTATGTTCAGCTCTTTCCCAACTACCTGTAAATTGCCTGTTCTCACTTCTTGAAGCCACTTCTGAAATCTAATACCCCTTCTTCCCCTTTTCTCCATGGTCCAAAGCTGTCTTATATACCCAACATTGCCTCACTGTCTTTGGAATTTTCATATCTATGTGAATTCCCCATGCACATGTATTAAATTTTGATTTTCTCCTATTACTCTATCTCTGTTAGTTTGACTATTAGCCCAGCTAGAAGAACTTAGAAAGTGGGAGGGAAAGTATTATTTTTTATCTCCTACACTTGATTTCCCAAATTCCTACCATGTATAAAATTTCAAATAAACTGTCATTTGTTGATAGGCCAAGTAGCAAATGAGTTTCTGCATTGGAGAATCTAAACTCTAGACAAATATAATATATGACACAGTATAAATGAACACTGTTCCAAGAAGCAGAAAACATGCATCATAATCTTTGTTCTGCTACTAACTTGCTGCATGACTTTGGGCAATGTTTTAAATCCCCATGGGCTTCACTGTCCCTATCTGTAAAAAATATGGGTTTGTACCAGCAGATACTATAGTTCCTTCAAGCTCTCTATGTCCATAAAAGCTGAATAGAATTCATTCTCTATTATTTAATAGAGGAAGAGATGGTGGAGGTCCAATAACAATTAAGACTTGCCAGGTCAAGTCTCTGACTGGAAGCACCACAACAGACTCCTGCCAGGGTCTGCCACATGTGGCAAGACATTGCATGGTGAAGGCACCTTAATGCAAGTGCCCAGGGAGGTCACAAAGAGGAAGACCAGGTTTTAAAATCTGTATAGCTAGCTAGTGCTTTCTATTTAATAGGCAGGCCTGCATGGGAACCCAAGTTATAATGAGGATTGCTTAGTGCGTATAGAATTATAGCAATGGAGCAGGGAAAAGAAAGAAGGAGTTTTTTCCATGTTCATCCACATTGTGGCAAATAGCAGAACTTCCTTTCCCCGTTGAGTGTTCTTGGCTCCCTTGTCAAATATTACTTAACTGTGTATGTGTGGGTTTATTTCTGGGCTCTCAATTCTGTTCCATTTGCCTGTATTTTTATGCTAGTACCATACTCTTTTGATTACTATAGTTTTGCAATATAATTTGAAGTCAGGAAGTGTGATGCCTCCAGTTTTGTTCATTTTGCTTAAGATTGCTTTAGTTATTTGGAGTCTTTTGTGGTTCCATATGAATTTTAGGTTTTTTTTGTTTGTTTTTGTTTTTTACTCTCCTTTTCTCTCCTCTATGGCTGACACTCTGATATGTCTTCTTTGGTTTTATTAATAAATTTGTTTTGTCAAGCTCTACAAAAACACAGAAACGGTTTCAAGTATTTACAATGAAAGGGTTTTAATTCAGGGAAATAGTTACACAAGTAATGTCATAGCTAAAAAAGCAAAACGAGAAGTGACTGTGAAGCAAACCAAAAATTAGCAATAGCAGGAAACCAATACCACCAATAGGTGAAGTACTGTGCTGCCTAATTGGTAGCCAGCCACACCTGTTTGTTGAGCACTAGAAATGAGGCTAGTCTGAATGGACATGTGTTCCAGATTTCCTCACTGCCTAGACTTATAACTTTTAACTATAACTATCAGTGGCCTGGATACTTATAACTTTTCTGGTCTTTGATCAAATGAGTTGTCCTATCCTCTGTTATGTTCTTGACCTTTCTTGACATTGAGTATTTGAATTCATTGTGTTATCTTGTTTTCCTAATTCCTAGTGTTCTGTCTAGAATTTTCACTCAACTCTTTACTCAGTCTCACTTACAGTGTGTGAACCATCTGTGGTACCAAACAACCAGCTACTTCCCACAGAGTATCCACTACTGTTGCAGGCTTGCAAACCATAAGCATCCTTTCTCCTTTCTTGCTCTCTCCTTCCTCTCTGTAATACACCGCCACATGAGACCAGTGCAGAAAAAAGTTGACCTCAAGACTCGTGGCGTGAAAAGATACCTAAAAGGAATTGTGCAGATCCTGAGTCTACGGGTGACACTTCCTGGCCAAAAGGTAATTCTCACAAAGTGTTTACCTTGGAAAAGTTTACTTTTTAGGCCTGATAATGATCCAGTTCATAGAGAAATATGGGTTTTTATCATCAGCAAATATTTTCTGGGTGTAACTATGATGTGTTGGGCACTTTTCTAAAAAACAGAATACAAAGATGAAAAGGCAAAAAACTCTTGGAGGGCAGATATAAGAAAACATGAATAATCTATGAAGTTGTGACAACAGGTGGCCCAAATAATAAATGACCTAGGATTTTAGGTGAAGAACTACCTTGTGTCAGGGGCATTTCAGAGAGGAAGGGATCCTGACCTGGGCTTTGAAGGAAGGTAAGAATTAGATAAAGTAGAAGGAAAAGTTTCCATGAAGAGAAAATTGTATATATATACAGGAATATACAGAAGCAGGAATAAATTATTCCATATTGAAGTGGAATATATTATGGTCAGGAAGCTCAAGATTTTCAAAAAACAGTTTTCATTTAAGTGAGATCCCAGAGCAGTTGCAGCCTGAGTGAAAGACCTTATAACATTTTTTTAATTAAGATGAAAAATATGGCTGGAAAGTGAAGTTTGTTAGGAGGTGGAGTGGGTCTCTCTCATGGTTAGTACTCTATACTACAGTGTGACTCGCTCCCACTTTGGACTGTTTAGTCCCAAGGCATGGACCAGAGTAGATGCTCAGTGATTACATGTGGAATGAATGAATGCCAGTAAATGGTGTGATAGTGCATGAGCCCATGGATTGAGGAGACCCAAGGCAGCATTAATTCAATATTGATGCATTCCAGAATAGAGTTTAGGGAATTAGAAATGAAGTTAGGCATTGTACTCCAATTACTAGGAGAAATCTCTTTAGGGACTTTCGTTGTTGTGTCCCCTGGGACACAGTTATGGGGGATTCAGAAATCCCAGTGAAGAATTTGATCAACATGGCATGTTATTAGGAGATGATAAAATTTATGATATAATTGTCACCACCCATGACATTGTAATAGTTTCTTTTATGGTGATACCCATTAAGGCTGACTTCATTAGGCTCATCTGGATTCAATTAAAAGGTATATTAGATTCATTCCAGAGCTAATATTCCAAAGACCAGATCCAGCAAGCCAAGGCTATTTTATTAAATAGTGAGATATCAAAATAGATAGGTTATCATCACAGAAGCCAGAGAACTATAAGGATTATTGAAAGTCTTAGGGGAACAGCATTACATGAAGGAGAGTTTTGAGGAGGTTCCATTCTATTCACTTAGATACCAGGGAGTGTTGCTGAATATCAAACACAGGCTGTATGTTAATCCAAAACTACCATATGGAGGCCATATGGCTGTTTAGAGTGGGTGTTGTCTCTAGAATCAGCCAGAGTTGGATTCAAAGCCTGGATTCAATACATATTACTCTATAAACTTAAACAAGTAATGAGGATAAACATAGTGCTTACACCATTGGATAGTTGCAATAATTCAATAAAATATGCAACTAAAATGCTCAGCACAGTGCCCATCACAGAGAAAGTGCTCAGTAAATGTTAGTTCTCTCTGTAAGAATACTGGAAGTGCACCTAACACCCAGGAGTCTTTTGTTTCCAAAGAGGAACAACTTCCCCCACACACACACCCACACACACGTCTGGGAATTAATACAAACCAACTGCATACATGCCCTATTTCCTATGCTTTACCCCAAAACATAATTCATTCAACACTTTACCTACTTTGGTCTTGGGTTTGCCCGTGAATCATTTTTCCTTATGCCCTTTCCCCAAACAAATGCTCCTTATTCTGCCTCCAGCTCAGCCCCTGTACTGGTTTCACCTCATTGACAAGGTTTTGGCACATGGACCTTGCTCTCCTTAGCATCTGACCTATGTTTGCCCCCATGTCCTACTTCCATCTTCCTGATGGCTCATGGTGACCTGCACACTACTGCAGAGCTAAACATATTTCACAAGGAAGAAATAAAGTAAATAGCCTTAAATTTGAGGAATAAGTGACTGAGAGCCAATTGTTTTCTAAGAGCAGCTTTTGATGAGGGAAGTGAATGACAAGTGAAAAGAACAGAGCCCGAGATGGCTGCCTCTTGGCTGGGGATGGGAGAGAGTTGGATAGAGAGTTTCCAGTGGGGAAGGTACACGGAACACACTTTCCCTACCTTATGATTTTTGTCTGGGGATTGTGACAGTTGATACTGGCTCTGGTGACAGTCAGTAGGCCTTAGTCAAGAAGCTACTTAAGCAGCAAATCTCTTTACCCTTAAAAATACCCTCCATTTCTCCACTTTTAGAAATGACAAGAAAAAGCTATTTCTGTGGTTTTTCAAAGCCCTGAAATTGTAGTTTGGGTAGCTTGGGTCTCTGCCAATGTGTTGCTTTATAAGCCTAGAACTAGGCATTCATCTTTAGGGAAGCCAGGGATTTGGAGGTAAGCCATGGTGGGCCCAGGGCCAGCTCCCAGACTTGTGATGTCGTTGGCATTTACAACTCACCACTCTGCCTTGAAACCATTGCCTCAGAAGAAGGGGACAAAGGGTGTGCCTTGGGAAGAACCATCCCAATCAGGGAATGGTTCTACGGATACCAGCTCAGTTGTGGGAAATCCTGCGTTTAAACATTGGTATAATTCAACAGGGGAAGACTGGAAGAAATGGATGCTAATAATGATTGAAGTTTCCATTTCTGACATCTTAGATGCAAATAATATAAGCCTGCAAATCTCTCCCCGCCTCTCCACTTATTCTTTTCAGAACCATTAAGGCAATTTGGGGGCCATGAGAGCTGATTGTCTGGCAACACCAGGCTGTGCCCACAGAGAAAGCTTTTTTCCAGAAAGTACAATCTTTTCCCCCAATGCTTCTGCCCAGTCCTTCTTCTCCCTGCCAGTACGCTGCCTCCCCATTGTTATAATATTCCAGGACATTTTTGTCTAGGTTATATTCAGTAACACAGCTCAGGGATCCCCTTCCAACACAAAATATGGCATGTCTGACAGTTTTTAAGTGCCTCCGAGGAAAATGAACCATGATTAGTGAGATAGAAAATGAGGTGTTGCTCTTTTATATTAGTGTGGCCAGGGGAGGTATCTTTGATAAGGTGAAAGTTGAGCAGATAGTTGAATAAAATAAGGGGTGGAACTTGGACGCATTGGAAAAAGATTATTCTAAGCAGAGGGAACAGCCAATGTAAAAGCCCCCGAGGAGGCAGAGTGCTAGGCGTGTAGTCAAGGGAAAACAAGAAGCCAACTTAGCTGGAGCACAGCAAATACGAAGAGCAGCAGAAGGCATGCCACCAAGCTGTTGGCGAGCCAGGTCACGTAAGGTTTTATAGGCTTTTACTCTGTGACAGATAGGAAACCGTTGGAGAGTTTGAGCACAAGAAAGACATGCTCTGAGTTAAGGTTTAAAAGGTTGTGTTGAGAATAGACGATAGTGAAATAAGAAAGGAAACAAGAAAGCCAGTTAGGAAATTGTTGCAATAATCCAGGTGAGAGATGACTATAGCTTAACCAGTGTCATAGCAGTGGATGTGGGTGAGACAACTGGAACAGAAAAACAGAAAGAGATGCTGAGAATTGGTAGTATTATGGATATATTTTTAACGTGGAGTTAACAAGATTCCTAAAAGATTGCTAATGGGGTATGAGGGAAAAAAGAGGCATCAAAGAAAAGTGCGACGTTTTTGTCTCAAGCAACTGGATAAATTGTTACCAATAGAGATGAGGCTGACAGGAGAATTAGAGTGGAAGGGAAATTCAGTTCTGTTTTGAACATGCTGACTTTAAATTTGTATTAAACATCCTTGTGGAGATTTTTAATTGACAGAAATGACTTCAGGTGCGAAGTCCAGGCTGACCTATGACTTTGTGGCATATAGATGGCATTTAAAGCCATGATGAGACCACATGAAATTGTAGATATGTAGAGATATCTATAGATTGAGCCCTGGGGCAGGACAATGTTTAGAGGTCACGTAGGTATGGAGAAGTCACCGACGATGACTAAGAAGGAGCAGCTTGTGATGTAATGGGAGAACTAAGAGAGAGAGCTGTGCCAAAGCCAAGTAAAGAAAATGTTTAGGAAGGAGGAGGTGGTCAATTTTATTGAATGCTGCTGTTAAGTCAAGAAAGATGAAGACTGAGAAATGACCAAAGTGGAGAGTTGGAAAATGGAAGTTGACTTATAGTTGAACATTTAATATATTTCCTCTTAAAGAAAAAATTTAAAAGACCCTAATACAAGTATGTGAGACACAAATATTTGTTAATTTCCACTATAAACTTGCTGACCAAATTTTCCAAACACCAAAATTGATACAGGTGGCATAAATAATAAGCAATGTATTTGAAAATAAGATTGTTCTCTAAAACTCAAGCCATGTTTACATTAGACCAAGAAATAACCCTCAGCAGAGATATTGGCTCACTCTATTCTGAAACGCCTTTCCACCCCACTGAAAATCAATGACTCACTCATTCATTTATTCCTTCATTTTATAAAACACTGGTATCTATAGGTCTCTGTATATTTCTGTTTCTTTGTTCCTCTATCTGCCTATCTAACCATGTTCTACCTACTTACCTATCGACAAAAGTAATGCTGCTTTAATAGAAGATAGTCTTAGCACATAGGTAGAGTTTTTTCAACATGATCAGAAGAGTCCATAATATTTTATTTTTTAATATCTATAGAGGCTATAGAGGATTATATCATTATTTGCTGCAAGAAAAAGAACCACTTTGAGAAAACCATCCTAACATAATCGTTAGCAGCTTATGTCTCTTAGTGTACAGAGATTGGATTCTTTTTTTTTAAATTTATTTATTCATTTTTTATTGGGGAATTGGGGGGATGGGAACAGTGATGGGGAATTGGGGGAAGGGGAACAGACAAGTTCCTGTCCTTTTGTTCTCTCTAGTTGTGGAGGACGTTGCTTCACTGGCCCAAGTTGGCACCATCATTGCACTCTTCCAGGGCGAGGCAGATCAGTCACTTGCTTCTAAACGACCGCTCACAGCGGCTGCTGGCCGCTCATGCTGGCTGCTGGCTACACACAGTAGCCCATGGCCACCCACTGCCACAGGAGCTGCAGCCTAAGCCATCGCTGGCGACTCACGGCAGCCCAGCTCCAGGTTGAGCTGTTGTTCAGCAAGAGATTGGATTCTTTATGGGGAATATCAAGAGTGAGGTGATGGGCCGGCCGAGTGGCACATTGGTTAAGAACTGGCTTGGGACGCCAGAGGACCCTGGTTTGGATCCCACATATGAGAGCCAGTGACACTGTCCTCTACAGCTAAGATGCTGAATAACAGCTCGACCTGGAGCTGGGCTGCCATGAGTCGCTGGCGACGGCATAGGCTGCAGCCCCTGCTGCAGTGGGCTGCCATAAGCTACCATGAGTGGCCGGCAGCCAGCGTGAGCGGCCAGCAGCCAGTGTGAGCGGCTGGCAGCCAGTGTGAGCTGCGAAGAGCCACCATGAGTGGCTGTCCAGAGGCCGGCGACTGATCTGCCTCACCCGGGATGAGTGCAATGATAATACCAACATGGGCCAGTAAAGAAATGTCCTCCACAACTAGACTGAAGAACAAAAGGACAGCAACTTGTCTGTTCCCTTTCCCCAATTCCCCAACGCTGTTCGCCTCCCCCGATTCCCCAAAAAAATCTTAAAAAAAAAAAGAGATGATTCAGGATGCAGTAGTAACTGCAACTCTTCTCAGAATGACCAAAACATTACAGTAAGGATAACGAGGATATGTTCAGTGGAGTCTGAAGTTCCTAGACGATGTTCAAGAGCAAATGTCAGGTGGGAAGGGATATTGGATATATCGGTTTGGATAACAAGAGGGAAGTTTATTTTGGACAAAGTTAAGAGTTTGAACCATTGTAAGACGGAAAATTTTGATGTAGATGGGGTCATAGAGAGACTGCAGGGTCTGAAAGGAGAAGAGCTGAATAATTGTGCTGTTAAATTGTTCAGGGGGCCTCACTCTCTTTCATAACTGTGATTGATCAACATTAGAGCATTGTTTTTCTCATAAAATGCCATTTTTCATTGTATAATTGTAAAACTAAATTGTGAGAGATAGTCATAAAAGCAATCCATCGTCAGTCTTCACATCTCATTAAAGGAATGTGCTGAGAAGTCTCTTCTACTCCCCAATGCCTCCTGCCCCCTGTCCAACTATTTTTGGATTCTGGTTGTTCCTCTATCCTGTTAAAGCCAGGGTTATTTTCTTGGGGACGTTTCTGGATAGGGATATTCAGAGCAGAGCAATCTTTCTCATTAAAACAGCAGAACATAAAGCCTTCAGAGATGGAATGTGTCTAGATAATATCTTGGTTGTTGTTTCATTTCTTCTGAAATATAATGTGCTTTATTTCCATTTGTAAGCACCATGAGAGCAGACATGAAATGGCTCTGAAAAAGCACTGCTATTTCTCATCTATGCAGCTTATTACTTTATTCTTAATTCAAACAATAGTGACACCATTTGGACTTTCTATGGTAAAGCTGTTTCTTTTAAAAGTCAGGTTTAATTCTACAGGTATTCTAAATCAACACACTGACTACATCCTGCACTAATTCAAGTTCCTAATTATAGAACTATCTTTCCCTGGTTTCATTACCGCCTTTTTGATTAGACTGGTTGTGTGCGAGTGTGCGTGAGACATCTACAGCCTAGCATCTTGCAAAACAGAAAGATGCATTTGCATAATGACACTGACTGGCCTGGAAAAAAAGTATTGAAAATCCATGTCTCAGGCTTGCATTACTAGAAAATTAAAAAATGTATATTTTAATACATAGGGATGTTTAACATTAATCTAAATATATCAGTGAACAGAATTATAGATGCACCCCTCCATTCAATTTCCTCTTAGCACTTCAATTCAAGATGTTTTCCTAATTTTTATCCCTCAAGAAATTTACTTAAACCTTTTGATACAATTGAAGCAGCAATTGTTTTTTGATCAAGATGAAATTCATAAACAACATTTACAATATGAATAATATACATGGAAGTATATTAAGAAAATGTGTATGCTTTTGTTAATTTGCTGAAATAGAAGATTCTAAACAATTAGAAACCTAACTTACCAAACTGAGCACTGAAAAGTTGGTTTGGAATGAACACATTCAGGCCAAACAAAAGTTGACAGAATGATGGGAGTTGGGTAGGAGAAGAACAGAGGGTGAAAACAGCCTTCTGCAGTTGCCCTCTTATGGCAGTCATTTTGATGTGTGGACATTTTCACACAATCCCAAAACAAACCATATTAAAATTTCAACTCCCTTTAATGTCAAGAAGCGTGTGACATAATCATCCTCACCCCATCCTTTGGCAAAGAAACTTGTAAAGGTCAGGCAGGGGTAAGGATGGGGAGACACCCAGAAAGCATCTGGCAGGCAAAGTACAGATAATTAAGAGGCATGTATGTACCAAACTCATTTCAGAAAAGGCCATCAATTATTTTTAACTAAAACAACTGTACATTTTCTGAGAATTTACATGAATAAATGGTCCAAGTGTCAAATTCTCTTTTAAAGTTGTAATAGCCGTATTAATTTACTTTAAACCAATACAAAGAACTTCTGTTTAATAATGATAGCTTTTTTTAAAATTTGAAAATAAAGATAGGCATGTATGCTTTTTTGGGTTGATACATATAGTATTTGGAAAAGGGAGGATATTTGAGTGGTAATTTGTTTCACTAAGATTAGCTTCAATCTCTGTGAGAAATCCTTAATTGTATACTTAATGATTCTCTCAATACTCAATCAAACATATATGTTAATATCCTTAAAATGAAAGTTTGCCTGGGGTTAATTGTAAATATTTCTTGATAATTAAATACATGGGGGAAATTTGTACAATAAACACCATTTTAATGCATTTTGACTCAGGTGTGCCAAATGGTTATCTCTACTAAATGTGTCAAAAGAGCCTTGAGAAAGTGACCTTATAAAGTTTTCTTGTTTCAAATGAAAATTTAGGGATAGAAACTAATTTGGACCTATAAAATGTGGACAACTTTATTCTTTTAATTAAGAGAAAGTTGGATGAAACATTTTCTTTCCTTCATTGCTTTGGAGGATGTGTAATATGCCTTTTGGAAACCTCCAGGCCAATCTCTTATTTTCTACTGTAGCAAATGTCAGATACCCAGGATGCTTGAGAAATGGTGAAATCTGGTTAACTTGCTATTTTATTTTTCTGATATTCAAGAACTTTTTTTCTGTGCATGGTTGTTTCAACAATCACTTTAGGAGAAGTAGGTACAAAGAAAACATAATAAAATATATTATTCCCTTTCTTCTACCTTAGTTGACTTTTTATTCATTCAACAAATATTTACTGATCATCTTCTTGCTAAGCAACATTGGATGATGACCTGTGCTGGGGATGCCAAAGAAATGTATACATGACTTGCATTCATCTTTTGTTGTTGATATATATTGAGTATTACAATTTTAATACAGTTTTTTCCTTTCTTAAAATGTGTATACATGTTTTTGGCACACTCTGTATGTTTTTTCCCTCTAAGAGCTCACTGTTTAGTAGGAAGAGACTGGGATACAAATACAATTACATAGTATATTAGTCAAAATAGACCAACTGCTTTAACAAACGATGTTAATTTTCAGTGGTTCAACACAACAAAGTTTTATTTCTTGGATACCTTGCCATCTATGGGGGAAAATGCAGAGAATATGGGGTATGGTTTCTGCTCCATACAATCATGCTGGCTTCTTTCATCTAGTGGCTATGCCATCTTTTTGATCATCAGAGAGCTCAAACAGATTTTCTACATCTGCCTAGCAGGCCAGGGTAGAAAGAACATGGAGTATTACAAGGGAGGTCTCATGGGGCAGGCCTGGAGGAGCCATCTATACACATTCCATTGGTCAGAACTCCGTCCTATGGTTGCACCAAATTTGAGTGTTTTGATTTAAAGGGCTTTAAATTTGTTTAAGAATGTATATATTTGTATATATGTGTCAAGGTCTATTTCTGGGCTTTTTGTTGTGACCCATTGATCTATTTATTTATCCCTGTATCAGTACACACTGTCTGTATTATAAGTCTGTTACCTGGTAGGTGGAGACTCCTTACTTTGTTTTCTTTTTGCAAAATAATACTGGTAATTATTGGCCATTTGTTTTTCTATGAAAATGTTGAATAACCATATAAAAGTTCCATGAAAAAGCTTATTCTACAAAATGTTTCGGTTTAAATTGCATTTGATTATAATTGTATTATTACTAGAATTAAATTTGTATCTGATTTACATAGGACTTTATTACATTGTAGTTGCTCAATTCCCTTTTGCTAGACTACTGTTCTACCTTATTAGCAAAGATCATTTAACGCCCATGAGTGATTAAATAAAAATAGCCTGGGGAAACAAAAAGTAAACATTGACATTTTATTTGTTACTTTAAAATATTATATGAGGTGTAATCAAAGAATACAGTGAATGTTTAAATTTAAAAAATTATTATAGCAAAAGACACATTGCCATTAATAACTCTCAAAAAGTCCCTCTTTCTTGGAACACTCTTATTTCATCGTTCTTGCTACTTTCTAAAGCAGTTTTGGAAGACCTATTTTGTGAGTGTCTTTAGTTGCGCTGTCATGGCTGCCTCGATGTCCTGAATCATTTTGACTTTGGGGAAGAGCCAGAAGTCACATGAAGCCAGATCTGGTGAATAAAGTGGATGAGGACACACTATAATGTATTTATTTGACAGAAATTGCCATATACCAGAAGTGATGTGTGACATGGAGCATTTTCATGATGGAGGATGATTTACGGCACACTTTAAAACATACTTTCTCTCTACCATAACTCACATCTGACTGACATCACTGAATAAGTTGAAACTTGTCACATTGTTACTAAGTTTCGCCAGGCCACTTCCCATATTGAAGATCCCTGCCTTTCCGTTGGATGGCACTCAGCAGCAGCATTCACTGTATTTTTGTGATCACAATGGAAAGGCTCCATGTCACACATCACTTCTGGTATGGAAATTTCTGTCAAATAAAAAACATTTTGTCCTCATCCACTTTATTCACTGGATCTGGCACCATGGGACTTCTGGCTCTTCCCCAAAGTCAAAATGACCATGAAAGGAAAATGTTTTGAATTGATTCAGGCCATTGAGGCAGCCATGACAGTGCAACTAAAGACACTCATGAAAGAGGGCTTCCAGAACTGCTTCAAAAAGTGGTGAGAACAATGGGATAAGTGGTTTGAAGGGAGGGGGAGTATTTTGAGGAGGATTAATGGCAATGTATCTTTTACTGTAATAATTTTTTTAAAATTTAAACATTCACTGAATTCTTTGATCACACCTCGTATACACTTTTTATTTATTACTATTTTAAAAAATCAGTTAATTTGAGTGCTCATATCCCCTAACCAAGCTACAGCTGTGGTTTTTATGTGGTTGTTTTATTGCTTGAAGTTTAACAGCAGCATTCATAAATTTAAAAGTTACTCTTACTATAACAATATTATCTTCTAAATACCTAAAAATTTAATATAGATCTGTGGTGGTGTGCTTTTTCTAAAAGATAAATAGACTACCAGTGTGAACTAATGAGTAAACTTTAGTATTATATGAAAAATAGCTGCAACAAAAAGGTTTTCCAAGCAAAGGGAACAGATACCAACTGACCTCCTCATCTATATAAGTATATCTTAATTGAATGACATAATCAATCCCAGGGTTGGAAGTTGTCTGGATAAGATTCATTACTATTTCCTTCCTCTCTCCCTACCCCTCTTTCCCATAGTGTCTCTGTTTCTAATCAAGAAGAATCAAGTTTATGGCTGAAAGGTAGTTTGGAAATCCAGATGGGCAGCAGGACACCATAGGTCTGATTTTCTGTTTATGGGCCTAGATAGAGAAGTTGACACGGTCTATTAAATTGATGGGTCATTAAAGGTCCATTCTTTCCTGAACTTGTAGATAGATATGAAGTATAAAGAAATTCAGAGTAGACTTAATGTGGGGCAGTCACATTACAAGTGGTGAGACAGGTGTGAGTAGGTCCCAAGCTCTTGCCAGGAAATGGTAAACACCACATTTTAAGGTGTCTATGAAAAAAAAAAATCCCAACTTTAACTTCTAAGTTCACTTTACCACTTTATCCACCATCCGATTGTCCCAGGGGAATGAAAATGACCCAGAGCTTGTGCTCATAAGCACATGTAGGGCTTCTCAATTCTAAAGCAGGCAATTTGGAGTTTTAGCAAATAGGCAGAGTATAGCTCAGATGTAAGCGTCATTCATAAAACTGTTTGAACACTAGAAACAAACACTAAGAATACTCACCCAGTAGCATTTTGAGTTCTCTCCTGCCTGACTGAAGTTCAGAAATAACAAATGTGCTGCAGCTAGAGGGCAGGCCCATTCTTGGTTTCCTTACAGCCCAGAAATTAATTGCACGCCCTTCTGCTCTGCCAAGGCGTGGGGTAGACGGAAGAGCATGGACCCTGCAGTCAGGTGGTTTAGGTTGGATCCCGGCTCTGTTGCTTATCAGCCATGTCTTCGGCCCTTGGAAGCTCAGCTCTTCTCTCTGTAATATGGGGATAAGAATATTTATCAGACTGCTGTGAGGATGAAATAAATGATGTAGCTCCTGCTGGAAAAGGCCTCCAAGCCCCATGAGGACACTCAAGTGCATAAAATTCCTGCATTGTTCTTGACTGTACGATAAGGCAGGGCAAGGGCTGATGCACTAAAAAACGGAAGTGTATGGGGTGTTGTTGGTAGAGGTGTATGACATATTCAAATTAGAACCTTGATCTTCTTTTACTAGCTAATCAGTCACTATGCAGGGAATTCATAGTCTAGGATACAGTACAGAAAGGTTTGGAATGTAAAAAGGCATTTAGAAGTAGAATATGAGGAACCATCAAAGAGGACAGGCCTGGGGTGGGAGAGAAAGGTCACACTGAAGCAGCTGGTAAGTAGATGTGAAAGTCTCTTGGATTAGAAGAAGAGGGTAGTAAAACAAAGTGGGGAAGGGTGGGATAGGGGAGTGACTGTGCACAGAAATGACACTTGGACTTGGAGTCATCCTTGGTTCACCGGCTCACACACTTACAGCCAAATCATCAGCAAATTCTATTTCCAAAGTTTATCCAGGATCCACACAATTCTCACCACCTCCACAGGTACCCTGGTCTATTCTCACATCCTAATTGCCATAGTAGCTTCCCGCTTGTGCTCTGCCTACCCTTTCCTCCTATTGTCTGTTCTCCAAGTGCACCTTTTAGAACTTAATGTCAGATCATAGCACACTTTGCTCAGAACTTTCTAATGACTTCCCATCTTACTCACAAAATGATTGTAATAATCTCAAGTCCTTCCCATCATCTGCTTTTCTAGCTCCACATGATCTAGCTCTTGCCAACCTTCTGACTCTCCTTCACCCATATGCTCCGGCTTCACTGACCTCCTTTTTGCAACTTGAACATTCTCCAGCCTCAGGGCATTTGCACATTTTCTTCCCTTTCTCTGAAGCTGTCTACCTCCAGAAATGTACATAACCTCCCTCCCTCACTTTATTCTGGTCTGAACTCACCTTCTCATCCCAGAAGCCTTTCTGAACTGCCTTGTCTAATATAGCCCCACGCACCACATCACCCTCTATTCCCTAATGCTGGTCCTGTCCTTGACCACGCTGCACAATGACAGCATGTCATTGGATTTGCATAGAGACATGCAGTCACCTCACAGGAGATGAGCTGCCACACACACAAGGATCTGAAGCCCTCTCTTTGAGCTGCCCTAATATGCTCTCTGAGGGTCAGGAACTGGGTTTTGTGGACTTCCGCTGTCTCTGCTCTGTAACCCATCCAGTAAAGTAGGGGTCAGGGTCATGGCCAATTGTGAAAAATCCTGGATGGCACACAAGAAACCTAGAATATATGTCTTTTATAATGTGTTTATTTCACCCTCACAGAAACTATTTACTTGGAGGTCTACCTAACATAACATCTTAAAAATATTGACCTTAACACACTTCTAAGCAATATTAGAAAAAAAAATTAAAATACATTTTTCCCATGGAGAATTTTCTCCTCTCAACAGCCATGATCTCAGCTGCAGAGAAATCCCAGTGGTAATCGCGTCTCAATGATGGCTGGTTGCTGTTGGGTTGGCCAGAATATCTGGGAGTACAGCGAATACTGTGGTGTGCCACCCAGTTCCGGCTGCAGCACAGACACTCTTATTCTCCCAGTGCTGGGAGTGTTGCCTGCTGATGGCTCACAGCTGAGTCCCTTTCTGGGCCTTGCCCTTAGCTGAAGAGAGCTGTCTCGCCCAAAGTTACATTCCTACCTAGGGGCAGCTGATTTCCGATGACTGGTCAACATGGAGGTAAAAGGCCTGATGTCTGTCTGGACCTCAGTTTGGGGTAGCTCTGAAGGGCCTTCCCAGCTTCAGAGCTCCCTGTGGGATTGGCTATGGCCTTCCTTATATTGCTTCACCAAATCTCACTCTCCTCACTCCCTCATGGGAGTCATTCCCAAGTGTGCCTCCCAGTTAACTTCCTGCGTTCAAATCTCCATCTTGAGTCTTTTTCCCAGGGGACCCAAGCTCAGACACTGAACAATTCAATCCAATCATTACAGTGGCCAGAAGAACCGGCCTGGCTGTCTGCAGGCAGGTTGTTGCCCCTGACAGACTCAGGAACTTGGGATGATATACTGACTCTAGCAGACTGTTCATGAGCAGCGAATGGCAGAGCCCAGGCTCAAACCACACCTTCCACTGCAGCTAAGTTTTTCAAAAGTGAGCTGGACCCTTGGGAAAGGTGTGTCACCCTCCCAATGTTCCCCACACTGCAGCGAGGCTGGCCTTTCACCTCCTCAGGTAGGCTGAGATGAGCCATGTTCTGACTCAGGGCCTTTGATGTGGCTGTCACCTCTTTCTTAGAAACGTTTTCTGGGAATCTTGGCTTGACTGGCTTCTTCTCAGCCTCAAGGTTTCAGCTTAGTGCTGCATCCTCAGGGAAGATTTTCTGAAATGCCCCTACTAAGGGGACTGGCCCCACCTCATTTGATTCCCATTTATCCCATCTCCTTGCTTATTTCTTTCAATGGCTTCATTTTACTCTGAAGTATCTTGTCTGTTTATGTCTCCCATACACAACTATTTTTATTTCTTCTCTCCCCCTAAAGAAAATAAGCACCATGAAGGTAGAAATGATGTGTATGTAGTCCACTAGTTGTATCCGCAGTGCCTGGAACAGCACCGAGACGCGTGATAGGTTCATGCACTGCGTGAAAAAATGGACATCCTTTTCATTGTTCTCTCTACACACTACAAGAAACTACCTGAGACAACTTACAGACACACAGGACAAAAGCTCTTATACAAGGAATTGGCTGGGGCCTAAACTACACAGCCTGGGGAAAGGTTTGTTTTTATTGACTGTGTTTATAATCCTGGCTTTGAGGGTTGCTGGGGTGGGGATATTTGTAATACATGAACAGACAAATCATGAAACCAACTATTGGGGATAGAAGTATGGTTGGGGTGGGAGTTTCTATTTGATTCCACATGAAGTTGAATTTAATGCCTCCAAAGCGACAAGCTAACTTTCCGGAAACAGTTCAATACTACGAAAATGAAATTTATGTAGTTCAATATTTCTAGCTGGGACTTCGAGTAGAACAGTTTTTCCAGTGTCAGAGTAAGTTCTGGCTTACCAGCTGTGAGCCTAGTGCAGTCACGGCTAGAAGCAAGGTAGCTATGCTGTTCTTGATGTGCACCTCAGAGACCCCGCAGGGGTAGAGGGCTCACACCTTTGCAGGACCTCCCCTACCCATCAGCTCTACCACACTTGCACGGCACCTATCAGAGTGCAAGCTGCTTAAACCTGCACGCATCCTCCCAGTCCATATCCCTGCCAGCCTCTGCCAGAGAGCCCTAGCATTGTCAGAAGATATCTGAGCCAGAAGGGACCTTAGGGATAATCCCCTGCATGGTTTTTGTGCTGGGTTCTCTGCTTTTCATCTGTTTCCTAGATTTCGCTTCAGAAACGCAGTGAAGAAATGAGAAACTATTGAACACCCAAGCCCTCGTGTTAGAGTGAAGGATATCAAAATCCAAAGAGGTGCTGTTAGGGACTCTAGTTTTAAGACAATTAGTGGCAGGATCAAACTGTGACTGTGGTGTTGTGCCTTCCACCCCAGATCCATCTCCTCACCCTATGCATTGCTGCTAGTGCCAATCATTTGACATGGCCTTCTTTGTTACTTAACTTTCCCTCTATGTTAATATTGTTTTCCCCACTAGTTTTTACAGGCTTTAAAGGGCATGGCATTATTTGTGTCTCCAGTCCTACAAAGCCCAGCCCAGGGCTCTACAACTTCTAGGTATTCAGGAAGCCTTTATATTTGAGTGATGGCTGCTAGCACTCCTGGCTGCCAAGAGCCTGCGAAGCAGAGCCAGCTCCACCCTTTTCACTTGGCACAGTGCTTCCCTCCCAGAGTTCCAGAAACATGCAGCAGTATAGGAGAAGTAGAAGAATAAGAATGTCCTCTAGTCCAGCCCAACACTCCTCTGCCCCCTGGTAGGTTACACCCCTTCAGGGTCCGTCATCTGTTTTGTCGGAGCAGCACTGCCTAAAGCCACACTGCCTGCTCACAGATAGAGATGAGTAAAGATGTGATTACTTCCAAACCAGCTCTATCTGGTCTGTGAAGTCTGCGCTTTGGTCCTTGTCCCCTTCCTCCCCTTTCTTATTGGGGAGGGGAGGAGTTGGTGATGAAATTACAGGAAAAAGGGGATGTGTTAGCTAACTATTGCTGTGTGACAAATTAATGCAAATTGAGCAGCTTAAAACAACATACGCTTAGTATCTCACAGTTTCCATGGGTCAGAAGTCCAGGCAGAGCTTAGCTGGTTCCTCTGCTTAGGGTCTCACAAGACTATTCAAGAGGCTGCAATCTCATCTGAGACTCAGAGGCCCTGTTGCAAGTTCATGTGGAATTTGGAAGAATGTATTTCATTATATTTGTAGAACTCCTAACAACCTGCTTCTTGGGGACCAACAGAAGAAAGAGGATCTCTGTTGTCTGGAGTCTCTGAGCTCAGGGAAGAATAAACCCTCTTTTAAAGGACTCCCTGATTAGGGCAGGCCCACCTAGGATAATCTCCTTTTGATTAACTCAAAGTCAAACAGATTAGGAACCTTCTTTCATCTGAAAAACCTTTCCTATAACACAACATACCAGTCATCATTGGAGGGATATCCCTTAACCATTTCCATATCCCATTAGTTAGAAGCAAACTGCAGGGTAGAAGGTTTCATGAAGCCATGCATACCAGGTGGCAGGGATCACAGGAGTCTTAGAACGCTGCTACCACAGGGGATTATTAGAAAAAGAATAAAAGCTAACTAAGGTTAATTCAGGATGGAAGCTCAAAAGGGTAAGAAACTTACCAATGGTTACTTCATGGCAGGAGAAGGTTTCTAGTTGGGTGTGTGAAGTTAGGGCTAACCTCCAATGCCTAGCTCATACATTTGAAAAACAAATGAAGACTATCGTGAGGTTCAATGACAAAAAGCCTGGACAGGCAACTAGAGACCTGTTTTCTCTTCCAAATTTATCACCTACCTAATTTGCTGGCTATAACGTTAGGTAGTTCCTTAACTCTGTGTCTCATTCTTTCCTACCAGAAACCCACCTGATTGATTCTTGTGAGGACTGGTGAAAAGGACAAAACATTGGAAACATCAGGTATCCAGAAAAGCTCATTAAACTAAAATTAAAGGTAGCTGTTTCAAGTAGAAGGAGGTGGATCAATTTACCCTCTTCCTCCTTCTGCTAAATTTGGTCTAGAATGCTGTGAGTGTTGGTGTGATTGGAAGAAGAAACAGCAGGATGGAAAGGGGAAAAGACTATCCCAAGTCACAGGTGCCTCTCTACCCCAGAAGGCCAAGGGGACACACATGAGCAATTCTGAGCAGCAGTTTTGGCATCAGATTTCTGTTTTAGGGTACTTGCTCTAAAGGTGGAGTGGAAGAGAAGACCAAATGGGAAGTTTCTACAGAATTCTGGGTGAGAGATAATATTCACCCAAATCAGTGAGGGAAGAAAGGGACTGGAGAGGAAGGGGAAATCCTCTTCAGATATAGAATTTATAGGATTTAGTAGTCATTTACATGTGAGAGGTAAAATAAATAAGGAACCTAAAGAGAAGTCTAAAATAATTGCTAAGAGTTAGGAATAAAAGCAGCAAGGTTCCTATGAGAAGATGACAATGCCCATTATTGTCACTATCTTTCCCTTCCATGGGTAAGAACCTCTCATGGAGTCCGGGCAAAAAAGGGGCCTGTCGGCAATGTGGCAGCAGGTCAGGTGAATAGGACAGCATCCAAGGCTGGAGCCGTTGCTCCCATTAACCCCGAACTCTGGGACCAGCAGCAGCAGCACCTGGGAACTTCTTAGGACTTGTTCCACACCAGACCTACTAAATTGGAAACTAGGCACAGGCCCCAGCAATCTGTGTTTTAATAAGCCCTCCTGGTGATTTCTACGCACATCAAAATTTGAGCGTTGCTCTAGACAAATCATTTTGGTTTGGAAGATACATTCATTCATAAAACCTTTGGGAAGTCAGGCAAAATGGATGTATAACCACGAGTCTCTGAAATGGACCAGGACTCAAGCTTAAGAACAGTTGGCTAGACATGAAAGAATGCACTCAGGAAAAGGCTTAACTTCCTTTTCCACCTGAAGACGCCGTGTGAAACCTTCCAGATTCTTAAGAGGAAGAAGATGCCTCTGATTTGTATTCTGTTTGCCTTTACATCTTGCTCAAAATAAACCATTTTCAAAAGGAAAAAAAAGTAAAGGAAAGGGGGAAAATGCAAGGCTCATATCACTTAGTGTAGCCCTTGGGAATGCCAGGCCCTGCTTCGTCACGTTGCATTTTCAATTACCATCCCCACAACTTGCTCAAAACCCTCGCCCAGAATCCCCTGGTGTTTTAGAATCTATAGGGCAGGGGTATGGCTGGAAGGGATTAACCATAAGAATGCCCTAACTCTTCCCATCAAACTTAGTCAACTAGGTAAGGAGTCTAGTGAGACCTACAGAGATATTCACAGCTCTCTGATCACTGCAGCAAGAGGATGGCTAAGACCTAGAGAGATGCAGGAGGTGGCCCGTTCCACACCACCTGCAGAAGGGACCTTGGGACAGGTTCCAGGGTGCGCTTCCATCTGTGAGCCTCAGCGACCTCATTTTCAAAGTGAAAGAGTTGCGCTAAATGGTATACCCAGTGTTTTAATTTTTATGTGTTCTTTCATGCCCCAGAATTCTTGGCCCTACAGTTGATATCAATTTAGTTCTTGAGGTGAGACAGAGTGCCACTCACCTGAGCCTAGTATTTGAGGGAAGGGTCTTTAGGATTTTCAGAATTGTGTTGACTCCAAAGCAAGACAAAACCAGACAAATTCACACACTCCCAAAGGGGTCTGTGATCATTTTTATCTTTGTACATCTGGAGCTAGCATTTTTGGGGGGTGGGGGGAGAAAGGGATGTTAAATTTCCATTGTTAGAGAGATTTGAAGTATGCAGAAGAAGGCAGTTTCACCAACCTGAGAAGTGGTTCTGGGGGAAGGTTTTGCAATCTTTCAGCTGTCTTTGTGGCACAGAGAAAAAGCCTACTTTCTGAAGGAGCACCTCAGTGCCATCTTTCTTTTAACACCTTACTTTATCTTCAAGTTAAGGCATTGACTAAGTTAGGGTTTTTTTGTTTGTTTGTTTGTTTGTTTGTTTTTTGCCAAGTTTTTTCTTTTTTATATAGCCGTAGCCCAGAGATTCCACAGCTGTTTTCCTTCCACAGAAAATTAGTTGCTTGACTTTTACTCTGTTTCCTTCATTTTCCCTTTTTCCATTTGAAAAGAAATATTTTGAGTAAGACTTAAAGGCCAACAGAAGATGAGTCAGAGGCATCTTTTTTTTTCTTGAGAATTTGGAAGGTTTCACTTGGCAACTTCAGGTGGAGGAGAAAGGTGAGCCTTTTCCTCATTGTGCTCTTAAATGTCCAGCCAACTGTACTTCAGCTAAGCCCTGGCCCATTTCAGAGGGCTGGTTATACATCCGTTCTGTCCAACTGCCCAGAAAAACTACACCCTTTTGTGAATGGGTGCCTTCTCTGATCCAAACATAATAACAAAAGTAAAAAAAATTCAGAACTTCCTGGGAAAGACTCTAAACTGTTTTCTCAATTTCCAACAATGGTGGTACTCTTTTATCACAACTTGAATGAAAATATTAATTACTGAACTGAAATGAACCTCCTTGTTTATTCCCTTACACACATGCTTGGGTAATGTTGCCTTGCACATCGTCCTTCTCTGCAATTTTTATAGAAACTGAAAGCCATTTCCAGATTTATTTTGAAAATCAAATGGTTCCTCACAATATTTCTATGAGGTGTCTTTGGAGAGGGGTTGGAATCATTGTTCTTCAAACGAAAAGGAAAGGAAAAGAAAGATGAGGTGATAGATTAAGACTACACGATGATTATCACTATGAAGAAATTGATATGAATAAAGCATATACAATACTAGGAAAAATAAAAGACTACACGATGAATCACTCTACTAGATTAGAATTTAGTTCATTCATTCAGTAATATTTCCATTATTAATTTACTTCTTCATATACTAGGCTATATTTCCGTGTTTTGTCTTTTACCACATGAGCCTTTTTTTTTTTTAACAACAACAAATCATTGTCTCGCAGTTCTAGAGACTAGAAGTCTCAGATTAAGATGTCATCAGGGTTGGTTCCTCCTGAGGGTGGTGAGGAAGATTCTGTTCCAGTCCCGTCTCCTATCTTCGGGTGGTATTCTGACAATCTTTGGCATTCCTCGACTTGTAGAAGCATCACCCTGATCTCTGCCTTGATATTTAAGTGGAGTTCTCACTATATGAGTGTCTGTAAATCCCCCCCATTTTTTTGTATAAAAACACCAGTCAAGTTGGATTAGGTCCCACCCTAATGACCTCATTTTTAACTGGCTTAACTCTGTGAAGACCCTGTTCAACATATGGATTTTGGGGGGAGGGTGGGCAATGACAAAATTCAACCCAAACACCATGTCATATAACAATAGCAAAAGCATGTGCTCATTTATTATTAATTTAAATGTATTTAATGAGGGCTGGCCGAGTGGCGCATAAGAACTGGCTTGGGACACCAGAGGGCCCCGGTTCGGATCCCACATATGAGGGCCAGTGACACTGCCTTCCACAGCTAAGATGCTGAACAACATCTCGACCTGGAGCTGGGCTGCCGTGAGTCACCGGCCATGGCGTAGGCTGGGTTGCCATGGGCTACCGTGAGTGGCTGGCAGCCAGCGTGAGCAGCCAGCAGCAGCAGTGAGGGGCTGTCCAGAAGCCAGCGACTGATCTGCCTCACCCGGGAAGAGCACAATGATGGTGCCAACTTGGGCCAGTGAAGCAACGTCCTCCACAACTAGACTGAAGAACAAAACGACAGCAACTTGTCTGTTCCCCTTCCCCCAATTCCCCAGCACTGTTCCCATCCCCCAATTCCCCAATAAAAATCTTTAAAAAAAAATAAAGTACTTAATGAGTACCCACTACATGCAAAACACTATGCTCATGTGCCTTTTACGGGGATCATTTTACCCCAATATTCTTCTGATTCTTTTCAATGTACATCTTAAACTTACACAATCGCACTACCAGGAGGGAACCTTCTCCTACCCTGAATCCAAAAGCAAAGAAGAGAGAAGAGCTAAGGAAAGTAGAAAAAAAAAGGTCAAAAAGGGCATGCTAGAATTATTTTTATTTTTCATCTGTAATAGGGCAAAATGAAAGATTTCCCAAAAGAGGACCAACATTTTCCCCTGCCTTCACTTAAGCAATGACTCTTACACAAGACCTTTTGTGGAATTTCTTTTTATGTAACTCCTGATTCATAAAATCCTTGGCATCCAAGGACTGGGTAACTTTAGAAGATCCAGCCCTAATCACAACTGAAATATCAATTTTTAAAGACAGCACAATGTTCTCCTATTTAAAGTAAGAGGATTAAAGATTACTAGAGCTAGAAAGGGCTCTAGAGATCATCTGCTACAGGGGGGAGGTAGGTTCCATCCTATGTTGTTTTAATATATGTTTTATATTATTCAGGTATGGTAACACATCAGGAGATGACTGCCATTGAAAAGATAGTTTGTAATATTCATGGATCTTGGCAGAAGGGGGCATGTGATGCCATGGGGGAGGGGAGCACATGTGGGAAGCACCTCTTGGGCAGGAGGCAGAGGGAGAAGAGATAACTGGGCAAGAACTGAAGGAAGGAACAGGCAAGGCAGGTTAAGCAGGTTTAGGATTGACTACTTTGAATAATTTTAACAGTCTGGAGCATAGACGCTATTCCTAGTTGTCTGGTTGTTACCTGGTACCCGGGGTGATTAGGGCAGGTGGATAGTGGTTCAGAATATGAGAACCTGATAGAGAAGGTGGTTGTGGTATAGGCTCTCGATTGGTTTGTTTGCATTTGAAAAGTGTACACCTAAGCAAGTTGTATCCTATTTCTAGGAATTGAATACTCTTAGGAGGAAGAGTCTCTCCAGGGTCAGCAAAACCCCAAAGGATCAGAACACAGAAAATAAAAGACATGGGATCACATACTTGAAACCTATGTAACTTTACTAACCATTGTCACCCCCAATAAACTTTAATTAAAAAATAAAATAAAATAATAAAAGAGATAGCATACATGCATCATTTCTAGTTAATTGGTAGGGACTTTCTACATGGGATATTGATAAGAATCCTGAGAGCATATACAGGTTCAGTAAAAAAGAGTGATGTTTGAAGCATCTGCCATGGACATTGGGGTGGGATGTGACCATGTTTTGATCATAACCCATTTAATCCAAATCTTCCTTATACAGATGATGAGTATGGGGTTCAGAGAGGTAGACTGACTTACCCAAAGCCACAATGCTAGTTCATTACAGGCCTGGAAATACAACCCAGATCTTTTGGCTTCCAATGTAATGTTCTCTGCTAAGCATGCTGGTGACAACTCCCCAAAGAATAGGGGTATTAGGTGTAGACAACAGAAGGATTTCAGCCCACTGCCCCACAACATCTCCAGCATCACCTGTCATTTTTGGAGGAAGATGTCTCTTATTTTGGCTCTATCGTTGTTTAATTATTCCCATGTAGTCTCCTACAAGTTCTCCTACAGGCTGACATCCGTATGGGTCTGTTCTTTTTCATTACCATCATACATGCATTCCTTCATTGATGAATCTCCAAGCCTGGTCCAGGGCCCTCTCCAACCCATCCAGAGCAGCTGCTTTTCTCCCCGGGAACCTGGACAGCAGGAGCAGAATGCTGGTGAGCTCACCCTCCGGTCCTAATTAGTTACTGGTTCTTCCATCAGACTTCCTTCTGATGTTCAGCTCCTGATAGGAGTTTGTCCTCCTGAACTGCTCTGTCTTGACTGCAGCATATTAATCTCCCCCACGGTCAAGGTGATCACAAAAAAATATTCTGCGACCTCTCAAGGTTAAGTATTTCTCAGTCCTTTAGAACCACACTCAATGTCCTGAGCTGTGGGAAGGGCAGGATTATAAATATTCAACCCTATTCATTTATTGTTTATCAGGTAAGCATGCAGTAGTGAGCATGTTTCATATGTAAGACACTTCTCTAAATATTCTGGGCATTGTAAAAATAGATGAGAAATGGTCCTTATTATTAAAATAATATTCAAAGGGAGAGATCAAATAAATAGTGACAGCACTAGAATGAAATGTCAAAGACTGGCTATCTGGTCACCCAACCCATTTCTTTTTTTTCCTTGATATGTATTAGATTAAATTTCTCAGCCTCCCATGCAGTTATCTGTGACCAAATTACTGAGTTCTAGTCAAAGGAATGGTGAGGCAAAATGATATGCACCCCTTTAGGGTCTGTCCCATTAAAAACTCACCTTAAAAACTAAAAAAATTCTTCATTGCTCTATTTTATTCTTTTGGCTTGATACAGATGAACATAGCAACCATGGAAGCCACATCTTAAAGATGGCAGAGCCACAGGATGGTGGGATCATGGGTCCCTGAATCACCACTTGGAAGAGAACAGCATAGCAATCAAAAATACAAAAATGGACTTTTTCTGATTGAGAAAGAAGCTTCTATTGGATTTAAGCCCTTGCAGATTTTGGAATAATTTGTTATAGTGCACAGCATTACCAAAACTAACGTAGATTAGAATCCAAGTCTCCTGACTCCTAGTTCAGTTCTGTTCTCTCCAAACCAGAAATCCACATGGAATAATTTGATAATGCCCAAATTTTAACCCCAATAAAGATATAACTCACATTGTCAGCCATTTAAGAGAATTAATAAATCAGTATTAAGAAGGGACACCTGCCAACTATGTAGGTCTTTGTGAAACAATGAAGAAGGATGACTTTGTTAAAGAAACCTAGTGTCTAGTTTATGATACAGGTTAGTCCTTGAGGCACTGATCTGCCATTTCTGGATTCCAAGGTTGGGCAGAGTATTCTGAGAATTATAGCAGGAGTTTTCTCTATGCCTGCTACAGACTCACACCTCCCAAGGCTCATTGTTTCTACCTCTTGAATTCCCAAATGAAATTGCCAAGCACTAGTGATTGCCATGGTAGGGCATAAACTGTTTAGACACATGAGTGACCTTAACTACCTCCTCAGTATAATTCATGGATACTAAGAAGCCCCACAAATAGCAGACCAGAAGCAAAGGCAAAACTCTGAAGTAGATATAGTTTTTCTTTGATATATTAAGATTTTCTTTTTAGAAACCCTCTCCACTCTCCCCACACCTACTTTCTGGAGCCTTAGTACATGCATTCTCCCTGATATAATGCTGATGACCCTGATGTCCAGGGTCCCAAAGTTTAAGATTTTTCGCTGGCCCTTCCTTTTTGGGTATCACTACCCATCTCACATATTTAAAAAACACTGCTCAAATCATGAGCTAAAAAACTAAGGTCAGTGTGAGGGTGTCTGGTCGGCTACAAATGTTACATTACCTGGAATGGAGCCTCTAGTCCATTAGGTTACATCTATCTACAATTAGCTGGACAACACCTTAGGTCTAAAAGGAGATGTGATTTAGAGAATTGCTGATGGAATAGGGATAGGAGAGCACAGAGCTCTAGGTAAAAGTGTCCCTGGCTGCCTGTGATAGGTTGCAGGGAGAAGGGCTGTGATAACTTTCTTCAGAGAAGAAAATCTTGCAAAAGAGAAGTGAGAAAGTGTTAGAACAACTGTTGCCTGTTCTGCTTAAGAACAGTCCTGACTTGATGACATCTTTTTCCCAAGAAAACACGTGTAGGCAAAAATAGTAAACTGCATGTACCCAAGAGAATTGGACAGATACTATACTTTGCACAATGCCAGTTGCAAAATGTCAAAGTTCACTCCTATGCTGTAATAGTCGTCGTTAATAGTTAAGAATGCCCTGGGTAAGTTATGTGCCTGACTAAAAAAAAAACAAAACAGCATCCTGGTTTTTTTTTATAAATATTTTGAGGGGATGGAAATAATGTCTTTTGTCATTTTCTTATTTTTATAGGATACTTGATTCTGTTCAAGACTGCCTTATGAATTTGGGCTTGTTCTGATTTCTAAGTGACCTTTGGATGAGTCTGCAGTTGTTCCTGGAATTTATACCACAGGGATTCCCTTTCTGTCCTCCTTAGTTAATTACTCAACATATCACACATAAATGCAATGGGAAGGCAGACAAACATTTAAATTACTTTCAAAAGGAAGCTTATGTTGGAAAATATTTGAGCAACATCCATCTTGTGGGTTTCTTTTGTTTAATTCAAGCATTCTTTCATAATTTAGCCTTCCTGATAAATTATTACTCAAAGGCATTTAAGCTTATTGTTCTCTCTTCAGAATACTGGTGGTAACCCAACACTTACTCAAATGTTGCCTCTGACTTCAAAGTTTGGGAACCCCACCACGTTATTTAACGAATGCTTCATGTGAAAGGTCAGCTTTGAGATCCCAGTGCACTAAAAACACATGGAAGTTGTTTTCTACAAAGGCCGAGCTCTGCCCCAAACTTGACATCAGATCAGTTCTATAGTGGGTAATTATTGGAGGATGTTTTTTCCTTCAGTACCACTGTCATTATGGCACTTTCTTGCTCAGAAATAGCCCATGGTGTGTGGCAGTGCTATCGTCTGAATGTTAGCATCCTCCCAAAATTCATGTGTTGAATTCTACCCCCCAAGCTGATAGTATTAGGAGATAGGGCCTTTGCAAGATGACTAAGTCTTGAGGTAAGAGCCCTCATAAATGGGATTAGCGTCTTTAATAAAAGAGGCCTGAGGAAACTTTCTTGCCCTCTTCCATCAGGCGAGAACACAGTGAGAAGTCACCCGCTATGAACCAGGAAGTGGGTCCTCACCAGAACCTGACCACGCTGGCACTCTGATCTCGGACTTCCAGCTTCCAGAACTGTGAGAAATGTATTTCTGTTGTTTATAAGCCACCCAATCTATGGTATTTTGTTATAGCAGCCTGAACAGACTAAGAGAGGTAGACAGAATAGGGGTACCTACTCTGCAGAACCTGTGAATATGTTACTTTACATGGCAAAGGGTGTAAAGATGTGATTTTGAAGATGTGATTAAGGTAAAGGACCTTGGGATGGGGAGATTAATGTTGATTATCCAGGTGGATTTAATATAATCACATGAACCCTTAAAAGCAGAGAAATTTTATTCCAGCTGGAGAGAGAGAGAGAGACAGAGAGAGAGAGAGAGAGAGAGAGAGAGAGAGAGAGAATGTGATAATAGAAGAGTCAGAGAAGCAAAGCAGAAGAGAGATTTGAAACTTGAGAGGGATTCTAACTGCTTGACTCACACTCCTCAAACTTACTCTGGCTATTCCTGTCACCACACCTTTTCTCACACAGTCCCTCTTCAGCCTCTCCCATCTGAATCTTAGCAATCTGTGGTCTGCATCCCACTCTGGAACTAATCCAAATCCAACCCATAATATTTCTTCTATTTTTGCACTCCTGCACTACTTACTGCTTTACTGCACTGTACACCTATCACAGAGATTTTCACTTACTGGTCTAAGGATTCCTTTACATTCTCAAGGATGCCAAAGATCTTTTGTTTATGTAACTTATATCTATAATATTTACTGTATGAAGAATTAAAACAAAGAGATTTTTAAATAATTATTTATAAATTTATTTTGAAATAGCCATAATGACCCCATTTCATGCTAACATGAATAACATATTTTAGTAAAGATAGTTGTATTTTCCAAAACAAGAACATTTAATGAGAAGTATGGTACTGTTTCACAGTCTTGCAAATCTCTCTGATGTCTGGCTTAGTAGAAGACAGCTGGATTCTCCATCTGTGTTTCATCTATTGCTATATATTATTTTGGTTAAAGTATTTGAAGGAAACATGGCCCCAAGTAGATTGCAGTTATAAAAGGAAAATTATTTTAAAAGAATTTCCAGATAATTCTAGATATTCGTCTTGTTATTACACCAAAACTAAGTAAGTGGTAGTTTTTAAGGGTTAATTGCAATGTAGAATGAGGAACTATATCAATAAATCAATTAATACTCTGTTACATTAAAATCTATTGATTTCCTACCACCTCACTCCGGTCAGAATGGCTATCAATAAATCAACAAACAAAAAGTGCTGGCAAGGTTGTGGAGAAAAGGGAACCCTGGTGCACTGTTGGTGGGACTGCAGATCGGTGCAACCATTATGGAAATCAGTATAGAGGTATCTCAAAAAACTGGAAATGGAACTATCTTATGACCCAGCAATTCCACTCTTGGGTGGAATTTTTCTATCCAGAGAAACCCAAGATGCTAATTAAAAAAATACATGCACCCCTATGTTTATCGCAGTGCTATTTACAATAGCCAAGACTTGGAAACAACCAAAATGCCCATCAGTAGATGACTGGATTAAGAAACTGGTACATTTATACAACGGAGTATTACTCCACTATAAAGAAGAATGAAATCATACCATTTGCAACGATATGGATGGACCTAGAGAACATTATGTTAAGTGAAATAAGTCAGTTGGAGAAAGCCAAATACCATATGATCTCACTTATATGTGGAATCCAAAGTAAACAGAAATAGTCTCAGAGATATAGAGGAAAAACTGATGGTTGCTAAATCAGAGGGGGGTGGGGATGAGGACGGGGAAGGGATTAGGCAGCATAAATAGGTAACTACAATATTGCCACAGGGATATGAAAGACAGTTCGGGGAATATAATTAATAATGTTGTAAATATTTTTTAGGGGGCTAGATGGACTCATGTCTTGTTAGGGAGACCACTTCATGGACAGTGTAGAGGCTTGACCACTGCACTGTACAGCTGAAGCTGATGTTGTATAATATTGTATGTCAACTATAATTGAATATATATGGTCACAGAATGTGGAGTATAGTGTGGGAGTGGAGTCAATAGACTTGTAATAGATACGTATGATATCGGAGGGGAGGAATGGGGCGGTGGATTGGGGGAGAGGGTTTGCCACTTTAAGGGGTAAAAATTATAACTATTGCACTGTGTTGTACACCTGAAACTAATAAAAAAATTTTTTTAAATCTATTGATTTCCCTTGTACTTTAAATAGAGTTTTCCCCCACACATGATTTTGTAGTATGCATGATCAGTTATTTGGAAAATATTGGCTTATTCAGTGATGCCAATCTTACAAGTGTTGACACAATTTATTAGTCAATACTTTTTTTTTAAATCACATTTGTTAAAATACTACCAATCTCATCAGAAAAGTATTTATGTGTTGAGAAGCTGTCAAGTTCACAGTGGTAGATACGAGATTTCAAAAGTTCTAATTTTCTCTTGAAAACTTGAATTTTATTGTGTCAACAAATATTGCCAGTTGTTTTCCTTGATATGACAGTCTCAATTCATTTAATTTTTAAAAAAATTCTGCCAAATATTCAAGTCTGAAAATCTAAACTGATCCAGTCTGTTAGTCCTTATGGAAGAAAGAAGTGGCAACTTCAGCTTATAACTCAAACTGCAATGAGGGAAGGCATTGAAATCCAACATCTTTGCCTTCAGTCTTCCAGCAGGACACAGATTTTCCTACAAGTGAGCATCAGAGTTCCAAAGGGGCTGTCTAATGTTCCTTCCGTTAAAACAATCAAACTCACGGGTATGTGCCAGCCCCAAAAGAAGTGAGTGATTTTCCTATAGAGATTCTGCTTGGCAGAACAATAAAACAAGGAGGCAGAGCTGAAAGCAAAGTCATGCAGACCTTCCAGTTTCTCGTACAGTCTCTCTTCCCAAGTGATGGAGATGAGATAAGGGAGAGCATAGGAGGAAGGAGATTCTTTCCCATGATCCACTTCAGTCTTTTGATGGCAAAAACTGAGGATATACGGGCCTCAAAATCAAAAGGAAGATGAGAGCTGGAGAGGAATTCCAGTAGAACAAACTGAACTGAAGCTATGGGCTTCCCAAGTTCCTTTTCCATTTCTTCCCATTCTGTTCTTTAAGATTTGTAAGGTATATAAATGTTGGTTCACTATGTTGTACACCTAAATGAAGTTAATATAATGTTGTGTGCCAGCTATACTTTAATACAATTTTTTTATTACAACTGCAAAGTATTTGAGGCCCCAACCAGAGATATGTAATCATCAGAAAAGAACCGACATAAAACACACACAAAAAAGAGAGAAAGAGAGTGGAGAGTATGTACAGGGCCGGGGGAGGAAGGGAAGACAAATGGAAGATAGGGAGAGACTTAACTAAAATAAAAGAGAAATAATTCAAACAAATGCTTATAATTTCAAAGGAATTTAAGCTTTAAAAGGCTCAATGAGAGATAGGAAGAAGAGATTATAAAACAACAAAGGATGATAAGCAAATTGATAGAGCAACTTAGAAGAGAAAAGAAAAATGTTACATAGAGGAAAACCATAATGAAATAAAAATATAATAAGTGCAATTTAAAATAAAGCTTAGATTATAAGACAGCCTATGGAAAAGTATACAGAGAAAAATTAAAAAGCAAAATTATAATTTATAGAGAAGACAATGCAAGTGTAAAATATAAAAACACCTCATGTTTCTAAAAAATATAGGAAAACAAAGAAAATATTTAAAAATCTACTAAAAAGACCTCTCCTGAAATAAATATTTGAATCTGTAGACAGAAAAAATATATATATCATGTCTTGTGCCAAGAGAAATTAATACAAAAGATTACTGTGACCCATCCTGGTGAAGTCACTAAATTTTAAGGATAAAGAAATAATATAGGCAAATAAGTAGAAAAAGCAGTGTAACTTTAAAGGTGTAAATTGGGTTTTCCTCAAACTTGTCTCAGCAATTCTTGATACCAGAAAATAATGGAACATTCCCTACAAAATCGAAGGGAGATGACCAAAAAATTTTATGTCCAGAGAAGTTTGCTTTTCATATATAAAGACAACAGGCTTTCTCAAGCATGCAAAACCCCACAGACAACAGCACCCATACTTTGTTTTTGAAAAAAAGAAAAATTTCTTGAAAATGAAGCCAGGCCAACTAAGATATAAATCAACATTTAAAATCTTAGAACAAAGAAACTGACGTTAAAAAAACCAACTGTGTACACAGTAAAGAGATTTAAATTTAGAATTAAGACAAAACAATTATAAAAATATGATTGTAGAAAAAATATAACTGTTATAAATCTTTAAATTGTAAAAGTAATATAGCTAGCAAAAAACAGAAACTAGACAGGAGGAAAGTTGGAATAAAATTGAAGTGTGCTAAGTCTCTCATCTCTCGTAACAGGATGAAGTCTGCATTTGTTGGTATATTTCCCTCACAGGACAGTGCTTCTGGTTGCTTTCTGTGGGCACCACCAACAAATCTATTGACCAATACTGTTTTTGAAGGCAGGAGAAAAACAAGTCACCACAATATTTCCATCTCCAAATTTAAAAACAAAAAGACATTTTGAAGAATGAAAGATTCAATTGGGCTTCATCACAGGAGAGGGACCTGTTTGGAGGCAAATCTATACTTAATAGGATTTTAATATTTTCTTCCTCTAAGAAAGGATGTGTATAGGTTAAAAAATGTTTCATATTCTCCTTGTGATTACTGGGTTACACAAGAGCTGTCAGCAAAATGTTTGAGAATTTTTTCTTCCTGATTTTGTTTATGGTTTTACAAAGACTAACCATATTGACGAGACTAACTTTACCATTGGTGGTCAATTTTTCCTATTGAGCAGTGTTATAATTGGATACATGAGAGTGATTCATATGACCACACTTATATGACAGCAAAATCAGAAAAATAGTACATGAGTACATGTGGTATAACTTGGCTAGAGAAATGTATAAATATAAAATTACAATGGAAGATAAAATTTCCAGTGAATAAACAATTCTGCATGGACAAAGCCAAAAATGCCATACCCTGCTGTATAGATAACTCAGAGGAAGCACAAATAGAAGATGGACTTGGGTATTTGGTTAGATTTCATCTCAGAAATGTAAGCAAAGCTGAAAGAACATGGGTACTGGCATCAAACACATCAGATTCTAAAACCTCATGCTGCCTTTTTTGTATTGAGTAACTTTGGACAAATGGGGTACTTAAAATCTACTAAAGTAATACTTTCCTCACTTATAAAATAACAATAACATCACCTCCATAGGGTTATTGTGAAAACTGGTGAAATAATATATGTAATAATAATTATATAATATATAATTCAGTGCGCAGTAGGATAGGTTCTCAATAAATGGCAGCTGGACATGGCCAATCAAGAAAAAACCAACATGAAATGCTTATATATAGAAAGCAGTTCTGGAAATATTTTTAACTAGTTGGAGAAGACAATCATTTGCCTTTCACTTCATATTTCTGAAATTGTCAACCAGACAGGAATCTTCCCTAGATCCTCCATTAATGTTCTGTGGGGCCTTGGACAGACCATTTTTCTTCTGTCAACCTTAGTTTTTTTGGCCGTATGATAAAGGGGTCACTATCTAGTGGTATGTTGTTAGAACCAGAAGAAATATAGAACTCTGAGATAATAGAAGAGAAAGAAGCATGTCATGTAAACCCTCATGAGGAGGCCATGGGAAGACCTTGGGATTTTATTCTCAGTGAGAGGGGAAGGCTGGGAGAATTCTGACCAGAGAAGTGATCTCTTTGGATGCTTTGGGGAATATAGACCATGGTGGAACAAGTTGGATGCAGGGGACCACTTCTCTATTGTATTGCTGAGTAGAGAGATGATGGAGGATGACAGCAGTGGAGACCAGGTACTGGATATAGTTTGAGAGGGAGCCAATAGATTTGCTGATGAATTGGAAGTATGGAGTGAGATCAAGAGGCTTTATGCCTGAGAAACCAGAAGAGTAAAGAGGCTAGCTACTGAGGTCAGGAAGGTTGTGGAAAGAATAAGTTTGGAGAGAAAATGGGGAGTTTGGTTTAGACATATTAAGTTTGGGATGCCTTTTATATATCCAAATGGAGTCACTGAATAAGCAATTTGATTTTAGAGTTTAGATTTCTGGGGAAACGTTACAGCTGTAGATGTAGCCTTTTGAAGACCATCAGCTTAAAAATAGTATTTAAAGTCATAGGACTAGAGGTTACCTAGGAAAGCAGAGTAAACTGGTGAGGAAAGAAGTCTGAGGGCTGAGTCCTGGGCACTCCGATAAGCAGAAGTTGAAGAGGTAAAAAGTATTCGGCAAAAGAGATTGGAAATAACGGCCACAGAGGCAAGAAAGGAATGAAGAGGGAGTGTTCCCGGAAGCTAAGCAGAGCACGTGGTTCAGAAGATGGAAATGACCACAAGGGTCAAATGCTGCTCATAAGTCAAATGAGGCCTTAGAATTGATTAGGTAGATTTACTATTATCATTGGGTTTTGTCATTTTAGAAGGCATCTTTATCCCTCTTTGACGTATAATCAAACTGAGGTTCAAAGAGATTAAGCAACCTACCCAACTTCAGACAGCTGGAGAGTGGAAGTCGTGACTGAAACATCAATCTGCCATGTCCGGAGCCAATACTCTCTCCTCCTTTGGTGACAGTTGTGTAAGTTGTGACCTACACAAGGCACCTACCCAAGCGGCAGTTAGGCATTGAAATCTAGCTTGTGCTCTGCTCGCCAAACTAAGTGCCCTGGAGCAGGGAGAAGTCTGATTTGGGGAAGGGTATCTTTTCACACAACAGCAGGAGAAACTTGCGTGGTGAGAGGAAGAGTGATACGAAATTGGACAAGTCGAAAGAAAAGATAAAAATTAACTTAAAGGAAATCTGAGTGTTGGCTGTATATCAGCATCATCTGCAGACATTTAAAAATGTACAGATACCTAGGTTCTATTCCAGGCTTAGTAAATGAGAATCTTGAGGAATCACTATCTGTGTACCCTAGTACTTATAGGTGGATTGTACAATCCAAGATCAAAAGACCTTACCACACTTACATAGCGTCTGGAAGACTGTAGCTCTTTGAATTTGACTGGGACATTCCAACCCATGCAACAGCACAAAACAGTGGAGTCTGGAGTAGATTTTCTATTCTGGATCCTACCCTTGCCCCCTTCAATATGTTTGGGGCCTTACCCCCTGTTGGCCCCCATGCCGCCTATTTGTGATCAGCAAAGACACCTCTTTCCTTTTCCTCTCTCCCATGGCCCTTCAGATTATTTGGTTTTCCAACCCTCCCTTGACCTTCCATCAAAATTCTATCATTCATCTCTGGTTGACCTGGGAGGGCTCAGGATTCTGTGAGAGGAAGAGAGACAAAAACTAAGCTCTGAAGAAGCATTCATTCTCTAGTCTAACATCAGGGTGATTATTTAAAAGGCTATAAGACCTTTTGCATTATCAAGATTAACCTCCTACAAGAATTGTTGCCATATGTTATTGTTCCAAGAGAGTATATATGTCTCCTTCTGTATCCCAGGTTCAGAATGTGCCAGGCCTCAGAAGGGCTGTGGAGTGGAGGGGGCTGGAGGAGGACACAAAAAGAAACGAACCTGAACCATCATATCCAATTTTTTCGAACACTCCAAAAGTGAACATGTTGAGGAATGAGATTTGATAATCACTGTTATGATCTAGCTCTCCACCGCACTCCCTCCTCCTTGTAAATAAGGAACTTAAAGCCCATGAGAATTAAGTGACTTCGGCAAGGTCACATAGGAAGCTTAGTGGCAAATCAAGGGTTAGAAATCAGAAGACTCAATTCTCAGTCTGGAACAAGAGAGAGATGAATCTTCTCCAGTGGTAGTGAAGATGTCCTGATACCTGGCTCCACCACAGAGATTCTGATATAGCAGCATGGGATGGGGCCTAGGAATCACGAAACCTTTCTGATGCTCAGCCAGTTTTAGGGAACTAAGAGCTAAAGGGACCAAGTGCAGTCAGTCTCCAGAGCTTAGGGAAGAATCACCATAAACTGAAAGTAAAATGAATGCAAATAGAGATTAAGAGGTGGGAAGGCACCCTGAGAGAGGTATAGGTGGGGGAAGACCCAGCCTTGCCCAGCTCAGCCTCATCTCGAAACTTAGCTAAAGACTGGATTCTGTGGGCTATCTCTGTCTGGGAAACATCAAGTGAAACTACAAGGCAGAAAGGAAATGACTCCAGAGGACAGTGGAAGGACATGGAACCTTTGGCTTCTTGAGTCTCTGGCTTGTGTCTGGCTCAAGCTGGCAGGCACCACAGTCATTAGTATGAGTTGAATTTCCTGTGGTCATGGTGAGCTCAGCCCTGGACTCACTCCAATTCCTGGGAGACCAGCAACTCTACTCTCAGTAAGAGCCTTGGAAGGCTTAGCGGAAAGGGCAAATCAAGAGGGAACAGGACTAGACTTTCTGCTCCTGATTTGGAAGAGAGGTCTCCATGGAAGCACTGAAGATTGAAGACCCCTCAATGCAGGGTCTGTGCTTTGCCTATCACACTTTCCACAGATTATGCAGCTGCTTTTTCAACTATACTCCAAAAAACAAGAGGGTATTTAACATGGCCAATAATGTAAATACACCCTGTTGTCAGGAGCCCAAGGAACACTCTATTTTCATTTAAGTAATTATTGGGTCCCCCAGCTTCTTATATAGTGGCCAAATGCAGGTTGTTTGTGTAGCACTTTTGTGTGGGCATAACTGAGACTTGAAACCTGCACTAACCTGCATGACCCTAAGCCGTGGCTTTGGAGCAGAGTCAGGGGTAACTAGCATGCAAAACAAGAAAGATAAACCTGCCCTTTAGGATTCCACCCAACAGCGGCACCATTCCAGCTGGATATGCCACAGCCACTGGCCAAAGCACCATTAGGTAGTCTTAGCAGATGGAATTCTGTCCCAGTACTGTCTGGAGCTAATTAGGAGCAACAGCACAGCTGCCTCTATACTTTCCATGTTGCTATAGTGAGCCAGTCCTGGCTTTCCAGAATGTGATTGATTGGGGTCCACCTTGTCTATATGGAAGGTAAGAGTCGGTCCTGTAAGATAGGGCAAGTGTTCTCTGCACAGTACAAGTAGATCTCAAAGAAGGCTGCCCTCGCTGATAATATCTGTACTCCCCCCATTGTCTTCCCTAAACTTCGTATCCTCTTTCAAAATACAATTACTCCTGGAAGATTTAGCACATTAAGCTTGAGGACTCAATTGCAATGTAGTATAATTTCATTGGTTTAAGCTCAATGTATTAGATTGGACTGAGAATATTGTGTATGTGTATGAGATGCTAGGAAAGGTGATAGAGAAGCATTTCATGGCTATGATGCCAGTCTGGATAGTGTGGAAAACCAGAGACAGCACTGAGAATCTGATGGTGGGTGGTGAAGAGGCATTAGGGGAGAAAGCTAAAGAAAGGGAAGAGAGTGAGGCTTACATCAGCATTTCTCAAATGTCCGTTCCTCAGAATCACTTTGGGGGACTTTTAAAAAATACAAATTCAAGGACTTCATCTAAAGATACTGTGGCTCACTAGGTCCTTCATTGTCTCTTCTCATAGTCTTAGCTTTAAAGTCTATTTTGTCTGGTATAAATATTGCTACCCTACCATTTAATTTTTTTGTTTTCATTTTCATGAAATATCCTTTTCCACTCCTTTACTTTCAATCTGTGTGTCTTTCGATCTGAAGTGAGTCTTGTAGGCAGCATATCTAAAGATCTTGTTTTCTTATCCATTCAGTCCCCCTATGCCTTTTAATTGTATCCTTTACTCCATTTACATTGAAAGTGATTGTTAGTAGATATGTAGTTATTGCCATTTTATTATTCATATTTTTTATCTTTTTTCTTCTTTTTCTTAAAGGAGTCCCTTTAACATTTCTTGTAATACTGGTTTAGTGGTAATGAACTCCTTTAGCTTTTTCTGATCTGAGAAACTCTTTACACATCCTTCAATTCTAAACGATAGCTTCAGGGCCGGCCGAGTGGCTCAGTTGAGGAGCTCACTCAAGAGTTTGAGCTCTGAGCAACAGCGGTTTGAGTCCAGCCCGAGCTGAGCAACCGCTGAGCTGCCAACAGGTAGCAGGATGGCTCAGCTTAAAAAAAAGAAAAAAAGAAAAACTAAATGATAGCTTTGTTGGGTAGAGGAATCTTCTGGGTATTTATCTGAAGAAACCCAAAACACTAATTCTAGAAGACATGTGCTTCCATATGTTCATTACAGCATTGTTACAATAGCCAAGATATGGAAGCAACCTAAGTACCTATCCATAGAAGAATGGACAAAGAAAAAGTGCTGTATATATAAAATGGAATATTATTCAGCCATAAAAGAGAATGAAATCTTGCCATCTGCAACAGCATAGATGGACTTAGAGGTTACTACGCTCAGTGAAATAAGCCAGACAGAGGAAGACAAATACCATATGATTTCACTTACATGTGGAATCTAAAAAGCAAAATAAACAAACAAAACAGAAAGAAACTCATATACAGATAACATTTTGATGATTGCCAGATGGAAGAGGGGTTGAGAGAGTGTGAAAAAGGAGAAGGGATGAGGAAGTACAAATTGGTTGTTACAAAACAGTTATGGGGATGTAAAGTATAGCGTAGGAAATATAGTAAAAAGTATTGTAACTATGTATGGTGTCAGATAGGTACTAGATTTATTGGGGTGATCACTTCACAAATTATATAAATGTCTAATCACTATCCTGTACACCTGGAATTAATATAATATTGTATGTCAACTATAATTGAAAAATTTAAATTTATTTTAAAAAAAATAAAGTTACTATGGCTCATGGAGCCTGGGATAGAGCTAACCAAGTTTAAGAACCACCACACTTAGGGCTCTTTACCTACCTCACTATTTTCCACAAGGTCAGCCATCTGAATCCTTTTCCTTATAAACACTTGTCACTTGGAAAGATCACTTCACCTACCTTATTGGTCTTCTAAGCTAAGAATGGAATAAAGCAAGAAAAGCAGATTCAAATGAAAAAGACCTTCCAAATATGAAGTAAATTAGGCAATCTCTCTCCCAGGCCAGTACTTAAAAGGAGAGCAGGGTTTCTTGAAGTGGCTGTTTCCAGTGGCTGAGACCCTGACTTTTCTTGACTCCTGTAGTTCTTTAAGCCTTGGAATTCTGTCAGCCTATGAAAATGTACAAACAAGTATCCAAGGAAAGACAAATTTTAATCTGGTGCCTTCCAGTAAGAGACGCTTGTGAAAGCCAATGAATAATGGGGGCTCCTTGTGCCTTGTTAGTGGCAGGGTGTGGCTGTTATCCTGGGGAGTGGGCCAGATCAGCCAAAAAAACCCTAGCTCCGGAGTGTCCTTGAGACCACACAACCATGCTGAACACCTTTGAGAGATGGGAATGGGAGAGGAAACAGAAAAGATGGGTAGGGGACACCCCCCATTATTCCCCAAATACTTGGATGACATTTAGTGTTTTTACTGAGTTAAATCTGCACCGAAGGGATTAAAATCTGAAACCATTTCAGCATGTACTTTGTATCAGACTATAATTGGTCCAATATTTGAACCAGTTTGAATTTTCGTTTAATGAGTTCCTTATCCAGATCCAAATGACTCTGGAATCATTTCCAAACTTGAATTGATTCAAACTGTGACTATTTCTGAATGATGACGGCTTGGGTGGTTGTTTCATGGAGTAGCGTGAGCTATGTGGGAGGGCAGGGCAGGTGCAGCAGTGGGGTCCTTACACCTTCAGCCCTCAGAGGCTGAAGGGTTCTGTGGCCGGACAATCCAGTGCCCCCAAGCCAGAGAGCACAGAGCTATCACTGGTCCCCTAAATGGGGACTACCTCTGTTTGTGACTCATACTAAAATATCCTGACTCTCCCAAGGAGAAAGTAAGGCCAGTTTGTCTCCAGAGCTCCCCTTACACTTTTTTTTTTTATCTGCAGGGGAAAAGGAAGCTCAGGCCTGGAGTTCTGATTGCATAAGAGAGAATCATGACAAAGCTGGGTTCCCCATTCAAAAAGGCTCAAAACAAATAGGGCATTGCAGGCTGTTAATAACCAGAGTTGCTCAAAAAATTCAACCAACAACTATGACCCCTGTGTAAAACAGGTTGTGCTTTGCAGAAATAGTCAACTCTCAAAGACAATAGAAGCAACTTTGGAGGAGATACATGACTATTTGGAATCATGAGACTACAGGCAACTTGGATATACACAGGTATTTAGATGTAACTTTTGTCTGAATATTAGTTTCCCCATTCTTATGACTAGGATGTGAGCCATGTAATGGCTTAATTAGACATAAAAAATGTAGAAAGAATAGTTGCTATCTTCAGCTTATAAGCAGTATCAAAGTGAATGGTGTGAACTCCTTAAGAGAACCAAATGAGCATCACACATTGCTTTATACTTCTATGCCCATGCCAGATTAGCTGAAAAGAGAGTTGTGGTGTATTTCTGGTAGGATCCTAATTAAAACCATAGAATCTTGATCAAATAAGCACATCTTTCATCAAAATTGTGGCCCTGGATGAAGGTCAAAAGTGAACCAGTGCTGGCTCAAAGTACTTAGATAATATGTAACAATATTTAGTCCTTCTTGTTCAGCGCATTTCCAATAAAAAACAAGACAGAAGTGTACAGATTTAATGATCTGTGTAGGAAAAGTTTCCTCTGATGAATATATTATTTTGTTAAAACGTCTATATATCTTTTTCTCGACATGATTTGAAATATTCTAGGAGTACTGGTCAAATTAAATTATAAACTCATAATATTTTCCTTCAGTTAATAAAGTATCTGAGCCACAGATATCATGATTTGTTTGTGTTCTTTAGATAATGGGCCTCAAATCTGGTAGGTTTTATTTCTGGTCTCTAAATGTGTTGTTGACATCTTCACAAAAATTAAAGGCCAATTACTAGCATCTTTTCTTCATTCCCTTAAAAAATATTAATCCAAATTTCAAATATCAGGGAGATTCTACTGAGCATTAGGCCTGACTTTATAAGGCATGAAGTCAAAAGACAGGAGACACTACTCCTGATATCTCTTCATCATGTTCTAATTCATCCCGAGGATATTAGAGGAGGACTTTGCTGGGAGAGTTTCCATGTTCCATGTTGCAATTGCTAGCATCCAAACTAAACAGGTTTCAATACTTGTGGTAGCACCTGGGGCTTTAAAAAAAAGGAATGGTTTTTTTAATCACTAGAATCCTGGGAGAGACTTGACATTTAGTTACTTTGGCTGGCAATACTTCACCAATAAGAACTACAGTGGATAAAATGCACTGATTTTTCAAGTCACTTTTCTGCCCACCATCCATAGCAACAAGTGTATTTCTTTGGAGGAAGACTAAAACTTGAATTCCTACCAATATTATGAACTGTAGAAAATATTAAGTTGTATTTGCGTGAGAACTTTGGAGGACACACATAAGATGTTTGTCTCATCTGTTCCTTTCTATCTTGTTGAATTTATCTTGTGAAGAATGAGATTAGGCCCAGTTTCCCCTGCCTCAGTATCAACATTTGGAAACTACGGCTTATGTATCCCCTAAAGTTACTGGGTCTGATTATATAGCATTAAAAAGAAGAAGAAGCAAGAAAAAGAAAGGAGGGAATTGTTCATTTACGAACAGCATGAGAAATTCTACCACAAACCAAACTTGTTTCACACTTCACTTATTTAGCACAGTTTGGACTATATACAAATTTAAAATATAAAGATAGTAATTTGTTCCATAGAGTTTTGTCCATGTCTCCTGGTATTACCTCTTTGACTGGAATGAAAATAAACCCTTAGAAAAACAGAGCAGGGGGTCTCAGTATCTCCTTTAAAAGCACTAACATGTTAGTTCCTATAAGGAATTTCCAAAACAATCAAGAACACACTTAACTGAAGTGAATCCAGGTGACAACTTGTAAAAGAAAAGCAAGAATAGTTTCTGCAGCAAGAAAGTAGCAGTGTTTTTAAATACTAGACATTCAGTAATTAATATTTCAATCAAATCTGATAAAAGCATCTCCATGTAGATATCCCTCCTTTCTCCCAAAATTTGGAGAGGGGTTCAAAACGTAACAATACTGCCTATGTAGCTATTTCAATATTAAATAGAATGAAGAGATTGTGAGGTAAGAATTAAGTATCTGATAAACAAATGGGTAGATAATCTGCTAATGTGACTATGGAGATTATTAGTTGTAGTCCATTAGGTTCTTGATTGCATAGGTCAATTAAATGCAATAGTCTATGTTTACTAATGCTTTTGTAGATATCAATGAAAAGAGAAGCTCCAAGCAATAATTTTATTTATTTAACTAGATTGAATACATTTTCTGGTTGGACACAGAAAAAAGGAGAATTTTGGGGAGGAAAAAGAGAAGAAAAAAAGAATACATTCTTAGTTGACACAATAAAATAATAAGAACAAAAGCATTTTCAAAGATCCCAAAGTATGGGATTTTAATGATTTTAAATGTATGCAAATGTTAAAATAATTAAACAAAGAGCCCATTAGACTGAGGTGGTTCTAATGTCCTGGCAGCCAAAGTAGGAAAACTAAAACCTAAGCCAGAATCAATTCCTGTAAATGCCTCAAGGTTAAGAAATCAAACTTCAGAAAAACCAATCACAGCCAACTAGGCTTTCCCAAATAAGGCAATAACTTAAGCTATAGCCAATCACATAATTTTCTTGTTTGTTTTTGCATCTGCTCTACAAAAGTCTTTCCTTTAGGTTCCACCACTAGAGAGCTCCTAACCATTTTTGATTCAGCTCTGCCCAATTCTAGTCAATGTTGGCTCAAATAAACTCTTCAAAGTTTTAATGTACTACACTTTGTCTTTTAAAAACAAGGATCATTTTCCCCCTATGAGAAGTTATTTCCAGAATTAGAATGTATTTATTTAAATGGGCAAATATAATCTGATATACAGGTATTTGCTTTATAAACAATATATTTAAAATGTATTCATTTAATGTGTTAGATCCTAGGGATCAGGAAGAGTTAATATGTCTCTAAAACATTAGTCACATATATCTTTCATGGGTTAGACCAAAGAACTTAAGCATTTAGAGATTTTATGTCTTGCTAAGGGTCTGTCATTGCAGAGTGGCAAAGGATCACCTAGACATGGGAATGAGGCTTCTTATCACCTCCAAGGCAAAGGTACAGAGTAGTAGTCAGGTAAGAGATCAGATAAATGTACCCAAAAGCTGATGGTCAAGAAGGATCAGAAAGACTAAAACAAGGCGATGGTTCATTTCCAAAATTCATTAAGATATTTGCACTGGAACAACTTAGTGAATACAAAAAACAAAATAATTTATGAGGCAAGGTTCGTCACAGAATCTGAATTCAAGGCAAGACAGCTGCTCAAATTAGTCAAAAAGATAAGAACAAAAGTATATGATTCCACATTTTGGACGATATGGATGGACTTAGAGACTATTATGTTAAGTGAAATAAGTCAGTCAGAGAAAGACAAATACCATATGATTTCACTTGTATGTGGAATCTAAAAACTGAATGAATGAGGAAAGTAAACAGAAGTGGTCTCAGAGATATAGAGGAATAACTGATGGCTGTTAGTTGGGAGGGGGTGGGGATGAGGGAGAAGGGAAAGGGGTTAGACAGCATAAATACGTAACTACAATATTGCCACAGGGACATGAAAGATAGTTCAAGGAGTATAATTAATAATGTTGCAAATATTTTGCAGTGTCAGGTGGTCACATATCTTGCTAGGGAGACCACATCATGGATGGGGAAGAGGCTTGATCACTGCACTGTACACCTGGAGCTGATGTTGTATAATATTGTATGTCAACTATAAATGAATATATATATATATATATATATATATATATATATATATATTCATGGGACATGGAGTATAGTGTGGGAG
>NW_017731362.1:2359146-2387541 GCF_001890085.2 Hipposideros armiger
GATTTAATTAGCCCTACCCCCACCACCACCCTCCCACTGCTCCAGCTCTGTGGTAGCCTTAAAACCCAACAGCTTGCAATTATGGTGAAAACCATCATCCTGGTAGCCACAGGAGGAGACAGAATGGGATTGGAGCACCTACAAAGACACCTTTCCAGAGAAGTGTCAATATTTAAGGCTATCTTTGCTGGACCTGACACAGAGCTTGCTCAGTGAAAATAGTCTTTTTTTGAGAGATTTGACAAAAACAATTACGGGCAATTATGGCTGCCTGAGGCAATGGATAGTATTTGGAACAAAGAATAGGCTATTTACAAATCACATATCTGGTAAGGGTCTAGTATCCACAATATATAAAAGACCCTCACAACTCAACCATAAAAGACAACCAAATTTTAAAATGGACAAATGATTTGAATATGCATTTCTCCTAAGAAGACAAGCACAGGGAAAGAAGCTCAATATCATTATTCATTAGGTAAAGGCGAATCAAAAGCACAAGGAGTGGAGTGGGGCAAAATGGGTAAAGGGGGTCAAAAGGTACAAACTTATAAAATAAAGTCATGGGGATTTAATGTTCAGCATGGTGACTATAATTAATAATACTATATTGCATATTTGAAAGTTGCTAAGAGTAAGTCTTAAAAGTTTTCACCACAAGAAAAAATTTTTGTGATTATGTATGGTGATGGCTGTTAACTAGATTTTTGTGGTGATCATTTCACAATGTATACAAATATCTAATCATTATGCTGAGCACCTGAAACTAATATAATGGTATATGCCAATTTTAACTCAAAAACAACAACAAAAAACAATGAGACACCTCCCCTCACATCCAACTAGGATAGCTATAATCAATAAGACAGACAATAACAAGTGCTGAGAAGATTTTGAGAAATTGGAACCCTCATACACTGCAGGAAGGAATATAAAATGGCGCAGAAACTTTGGAAAACAGTTTGGCCAAAAGTTTCTTAAAAAGTTAAACATAGACTTACCAGAAATTCTACTCCTATATACCCAGGAAAATCACAAACATATATCCATACAAAAACCTTTACACAAATGTTCATGAATGTTTGGCTATTCATAATTGCTAAAAAGTGGAAACAACCCTAATAAACAAAAGAATTCATACAGTGGAATACAATGGAATATTATTCACCCACAAAAGCAATAAGTACTAATTCATACTACGACACGGAAGAACCTTGAAAGTTTTATTAGTGAAAGAAGCCAGACACAAAAGGCCACATATTGGACACGGTTTATGAGGCGATCCCCCTGATAAGTCCAGTGCCCTTCTGGTGCCTTACATGACCTCTACAACATTGTTGAGTATATTCCCCATACTGCATTAACTACCAATTTGTATTTCTTAATACCTTCACCTTTTTCACCCTGCTCCCAACCCCATTCCCATCTATCACCCTGATAAATCTAGTAACTATCTGGCACCATACCTAGTTATTACAATATTAATGACTATATTATTTATGCTATATCCTACATCCCCATGACTACTGTATAACAACCAATTTGTACTTCTTAATCCCTTTCCCTTTCACCCATTCTGAACCACCCTCTCATCTTGATGAAGTTCCTCTAAGGTTCTTTGTAATACTGTGTCCAATGCACTAGATACCTGAAGTTGAAGTTAAATAATATTGAATGTCAACTATAAAAAAATATATAGGTATATATAGTCACGGCAGGTGGAGTACAACATAGGGAAGATAGTCAATGGTATTGTAACAGCTGTATAAGATATCAGAGGGGTAGTAACTTGGGGTGTGGGTTATCACTTAATGAGGGGTTTAAATGTCTAACTATTATGTTGCTTTGTGCACCTGAAACTAATAAAAAAATACTCAAAAAAAAGCCACATATTGTGATTCCATTTATTTGAAATATTCGGAACAAGCAAACCCATAGAGGTAAGAAAATAGATTAGTGTTTTCCAGGGACTGGAAGGAGGGTAAAATGAGAAGTGACTGCTTTAGGGTATGGAGTTTCTTTTGGGGTTGATGAAAATATTATGGGATTATATAGCGGTAATTGTTGCACAACTCTGTGAATGAGCTATAAACCACTGAGTTGTACACTTTGAAAGGGTGACTTTGATGTTGTGTGAATTTTATTTTTAAAACATGTACTGAGGCTGTAATAAGTCTTAGCTGCTATTTTGGGCACTGAAGTTAGCGAGAAGAGTAAGGCACACCCTGTGCTTTTGTGTGAATCTAGTGAGAAACAAAGACATAAATAATTCAGTACCAGGAAACAATGGGAAACCAGAGGAAGAAACATATGATGTTGCTGGATATTAGGAAAAGCTTCACAAAGGAGGTAACATTTTTGAGCACTGAAGCAGTTCACCAGGCAGGAAAAAGGGAGGATATTCAAAGTGTAGGGAAAAATGTTTGAAGATCTAAAATCATGATAGAGCAAGCCTGACAGAAATTCAGTACATAGCACAGTGACTTCCTATTTCTAAGTTTACTCTAAGAGAGATACTTTTTAAAATGAGACTAGGCAATGAACAATCTAGTTATGTCTCACCAGCTATGTCATGTCCCCAAATAGAAATTCACATGACAAGAACTGTTTATACCAGTCAAGATTAGCCAAGTGTATGCAGTGAGATTTTTGTCAAAAATCACTTCTGGGTAACCACGTACATGACAAGCAAATAAATGATTCAGAGTAAATAAATGAAGTTGTTGGCATGCTTTTACATGGACTAAAAACTTGTGAAATTCAGTGCCTGGGATCTCATTAGATATAGACTCTGAGTGAGTAGCCTCAAATTATTGTGTGCTTTAGATGATTTTTTAAATTAAAATAAGGGATGGGTTAACAATGAAAGGAAAGAATCAAAGAACTATCTCAACTATTTTTCACATAGTGAAGTAATTTCATTTATTCATTCATTTTTTTCATCAACATTTATTTTGTGTTTATTTTGTACCACATGCTGGGCTTGTTTGTTTTTCCAGTTGTCTAAAGCTAGATAAGAAGTAAGATTGAGAAAAAGGGTGACGTTCCTATACTTTCTTATATGTAGAATGGTGGAGACATTAACCTCTTCAAAGAAATATTAGGGTTGTGGGAGAAAGAATTAAGTATATAAGTCTTTGATATATTTAGTACAAGAAACTTTTTCAAAGCTTCAGTGATGAAAGTATAAAAGGAGGGATCTATTTATAAAGGAATAATCCTAGGAATCATTTATGTTGCCATCCAGGTGGAGTTCAGATCAGACATCGTCAGGACCAGGTTTTATATAGGAATAATTGGACTTTCTCTCCAAACAACATACAAAAATTCTAAACCGTATTTTCAGAGAGAATGCACATTTCCACTTCCAACTATGACAAAGTAATTGAGGATAATTATAAAAGTTGGACAAAATACCGTAAGACAGTGGTTTGCAAGGGTAAGAGTGCAACTAAAGCAGCGAGAATTTGAGGGGACAAAATCCCAGCCAGTAAACACATGCATTGAGGGTTTCATATTTGCCGCTGCTTTTTTCCCCTAAGGCATTTTCCAATTCAAATCATGGGGCGTGGAAACCCTGAAAAAGTGGTGGCCTAGTGCTATGGTAGTCTCACTTGGTAGTCTCACTGAGCTGGAGAGATACAAAATCAAGGACTTCTGGAGCCAAGTTCCTGGAAAAAAGGGAACAAAGAAAAGTGAGTCTGCCTTTCTTCATGCAATTTTGTTTTGTTGCATTTTACGTCTCTTACGTCTGTATGTGTGTGAGGTGAGAGACCAAGAATCAAAGCAGAAAGCAGTAGAATCAATCTCAAAAGTTCTCATCACAAGGAAAAAGACATTGTAACTACGTGAGGGATTGGATGTTAACTAAACATATTGTAATAATCATTAAAATACACAGAGGGTGCCAAAAAAATGTATACACATTTTGAGAAAGGAAAAAAATTGTATTAAAATTACACTGATGGTAGCCACTTTGAACACGTCTTGTAATTGCAGAAGTCAACCATGACTTGTATTCATCTTTCGTTATTGGTATATATTATTATAATTTTAATACAGTCTTTTTCTTTCTTAAAATGTGTATACATTTTTTTGGCATCCTCTGTATTAAATGATTTATTAATATAAGTGATTAATATCAAATCACTGTTGTACAGCTTAAACTAATGCAATGATATATGTCAATTATATCTCAATAAAACTGGAAAAATATTTTTTAAAGTGTTACAAGGTCCTTGCATTATATGGAAACTTGGTAAAAATAATAATTTAAAGTAAATCCTAATAAATCAAAGATGTATGTTATAATAATTAGAATACAAAATAAAAGCACAAGAGTATTTCAAACAAACTAATAGAGGCAGAAATTGAATAATTAAAATACTTTATTATGTAGTATTACTAGAGATAAAGCAAAACTTTTGTAGGCACTAATTCTAGAGATAAAGAAAAAGACTTCATTTTGACAATTCAAAAGGAAGATTTACTACTTCTAAATATTTCAGTATTTAATATCATTAGAGATAAAGCATTACTTTATTATTTTGTAACAATAGTGATAAACAGTGATATTTCATAATAATAAAATGATCAATTCCAAAGGAACACTTAATAACCTAAATTTATATACACCTAATAAAATAACTTTAACAATTTTGAGACATAAACTAACAGAATTAAAATCATAAAGTATTTTTCCTGACCACAGTGGAAATAAACTAGTAACATACAGATTATTTCTAAAGTAACTAGAAAATAATTTTTAAGAGGGGCATCTAGCAATAAGTAGACTAGAACATGTTTCTTTAATAACATTGAGAGAATGTGCAAAACCTTGGCTCAGTCACCATCTTGACATTTGAAACGTTTCTTGATTTGTCTGCATGTTTCAACTAATGCGTTTGTCAAGCTTGATTCTCCTCTCCTCTCAAAGGCTGAGTGCTCTTCTGCACTGCAGAGAGAAAGTTCTTCTGACTTTCACTGTGTCTCCCCATTTTTATGACTATCCACCTAGAGGAAGTTTTCTATTTGTAAGTTTTTAGTGTACTTTTGCACATTAGGGCAAAGAAAAAAAGGTCATCTGGGCATTAAAACCGAAATTAAAGCAGGCCGTCTTCATAAGTTATGATGGACAAGTCAGCCCCTGACCTTTCGGAGAATCAGGCTGAACAAACAGCAAATTGAAACGGCTGATGTGACAAATAAGTTGTTCTGTGAACAAATGAACTAGGTATTGAGCAAAGTCATGCGAACTATGACCAAGAAACCTCGTATTTTAGCTTGTGCCCTGTCTGACCTACTGAATGGCAATGTACATAATTAGGATGCAGTGCTCTTGAATGAGAAGTCAATGAGTCAAAAACCAATTGCGATTGGGTTTCGCCTGACTCAGCCATTGTGACAGGAAAACAGGTTGGGTGGGTATATTTCCTCAGTTCTCCCACAGCGCGTTCCACCCTTCCCTTCCTGGCCAGCTCATCTTCTGCAGAAGATTGGTTTTCAGGCTACAGAAAAATGTACACCCAGATTATGCTAGATTACTCAACGGAACTCTTAGGAATAAATAGAAGTTAATTCTTCACAAAGTTCAGAAAGCCTGCTATCCCTTCATGTGGACTGGTTTCACAATATGACTGCATCCTCTCCTGCTTCATGGCTCTTGGCCTCTTCTCTTGCTGTTTCCTCTGCCTACAACCCTCTTCCATCACTTCTCGGCCAAGTAAGATCAAAGAGCACTTCCTTCCTGAGTCTCATGGCCCTTTCTGACAAAATGAATGGCTACCTCATCTGTGCTTTACTGGGCTTTTTTTTTTTTAATGTCTATTATAATATTTTTTTTCCTGGTATAATTACCTGTTTAAATGATCGACTCTCCCCTTTGTACTATGAACTCCACAAGATTAGGGTCCGTATTTTATTTTTTTAGTAATAATACCAAGCTCTTCTTATGTGCCAGGCATGTAATGTAAGCCTCGCAGCAAACCTTGTTATAATGATAAAATAATGACAATGATAAAACCTTGTTATAATGATAAAAAACCTTGTTATAATGATAAAATAATGTTATAGATATTGGTATCATGTTCATTTTATAGAAAGTCTTAGAGAGCTGAGATAATTTGACCCAAATCGACAGCTACTTAAGTGAAACAGCAAAGAGTGAACCCCAGTTTGTCTGACTCCAGAGCTAGTTCTTATCCACGTTCTCCATCCTACCAATTTCCCCTCCAAGAAAGCCCTTTGATGCTTAATAAGGATTTGACATTGAAGACAAGATTTTTCCTTAATCATACAAGTGCCCAGTGGAACATGTTTATAATATGCAGGTAGATCTGACGGACGTAGGAACTATGTGTCTAATAAGAAAGTATCTCTCTACATAATTTTAAACCAATGAGTAAACAAGCAAATCCACTGAATTCAAGGATATATCTTACTAAAGAAAACAAAGTTTCTGAAATCTTGAAGGAGTGTTTGGTCACAGGGGTGCTCAGGAGGAGGGGCAATGCTGAACACACAGCAGAAGGAAGGGCCACAAAACTTCAGTACTGAACAGCAGACCATGAGCGGGAAGGCCAGTTGACTGAAAAGTACAGTTGACTGAAAAGTGCTCTCAAGAAAATGCTTCAGGTAAGGCTCAGCCTTACACTGCTACCGAAAGTTACTACCTTTCTCATCCCAAAGCCATGTATTCTGACATCTGAAGTGGGTCCATGAGTTTTTTTAAAAATGTAGAGCCAGAGGTACCTCAGCAGCCCAGAAACATCCGTTTTCCCTTTGGTCTGATCATTGCCTAATTGCTGGGAGTTTCGTGTTATCACTGAGGAGAGCTACTGGTCCCCGAGTCATTTCTGGATTTGGCTGATAATCCCGTTTCATGAGGTTCTATACCCCTTTTGTGTGATTAGTTGTTTTGTGTTCTAGTTTTAAAGGATTTGCCAGCGGCAATATTGTAGCTAAGATACAGGTACAGTGCCGCGTTTCTGCCTGTGAAAGCAAGAACCTCAGCAAGTCCCAACAGCTCCTGTCCAGAAAGTGATCAGAGTAACTAGCAGGGCTGTCTCTGATACACAGACTACTTAGTCCCACTCCTCTGGGTCCATTGGGAAAGGTGAGAATAACGAGCACAGCTTTTTATGATGTTTGGATGACTATGAAGACTCATTTTAAGCCTGCACATGGAGTACAAGGACAGGGCTCCCTTCTCCAGACAAATGTTGTTCTCAGAGCCTGGGAAAACGTATGCAAAAGAATTTCAGAGACACTGCTGTCCAATTTTTTTTCCCTTGCCTTGTCATTTTTTTTTCTCCTTTCAGTCAAAAATTGGTGCATTGGCTTCATTTCCCAGAAAATACACAATTTTTCTCCCTGAAATTCCCACCCCTTGGCAGGAGAGACAATTGATGTAGACACATGCAGTTGAAGCAAAATTTTCTTGACCACACTTAATTCCCATTCCTTTAGTTAGGTTAAAGAACTGAAGAGTAGAGACATGAGAAGACTGTTCCCTTCACTTTCTATTTTACCCTCTATTTTTTCTGTTTACATTTTCTCTCTGCATCAGTAATTCGGGTCCCAGATACATGCTTGGAGGTTTTTTCACATTGATTTCACAAGCTCCCTGACCTCAGAGACTCATTTCTACATCTCCTCATGGACAACAGTGCCCTACTCATCATATGTATGTCATATTATGAAGACCCAGGCCTTTGGTAGAGCCTGGGATGGTGATGAAATTCAAAGACACTGTTGGAATCCATACTAACAATTCAGTAGGGAGGGTACTGTGGTGTAGTGTGGCTTTAAGTCCAAGGCTGTGGCTGGGTTCCAGCAACAGGTGTATTAGCATGTCATCTTAACTGTCAAGGCCCCCAGTGATGACTTCTTTTCAGTCTCCAAGAGACAGGAATTTTAAAAAATGAACTTGACTATATCTTCCTCTTCATTCGTTATGGAGTTACGAGTTTGTTAAGTGCCCAGAATCTGTTTGTTGGTCAGTCCTTTGGCGAATGCTGCCTTCACACTCTGATTCATCTTTCTTCCAACACACCCCCATCTCACATCATATTCCAAAAGGTTAATCCCTGGCTCCGATCACAGGCAGGCCTCATTCCTATTAAGCATGGTTTTCATTTCCTTATTTTTATAAGCTGGTAACCATCCAAGTTTCCTCCTAGGGCTGCAACATGCATTGCAAAAAAACAAGCCATGTAAAGCCTGCTTCTTTGGTTTATGGACCATTCCTGTCCGTAACTAGGTGGAACCAGGAGTTGGCAACAGGCGCCCAACCCAAACTTGGCAGGCTTGGTGGGAGAAACTGAAGGCAAAGATATCTTTATAAAAGAGAAGAGTCATCTGATTGGTTGTATCAGTGTCTGGGGGATTCGATATCAAATATGTTCCTTCTACTGGCCTCAAACATTGTCGCATTATACTGTTTCGCAAAGGGAAATAAGAAAATCTTCATATGCTGGGAAGTGTTAAAGGATAGAGAAAGTACAGACTTAGGGGTGTGTCATCCTCAGTTTGAAAGTACAACTCCATCGTTATTATTGCTGTCTGTAACCTGAGCAAGCTCCTCAACCTCTGTAAGCCTCAGTTTCTTTATCAATGAAGTAAGAATTATAATAGAACTTCCTTATAGGGTTGTTATGAAAATTAAATGAAATAATGCATGGCAAAACATATAATGTTCTTAGTCCTGGGCAAAGCATATAATGAGGGCTCAACCAGTGTTAAATGTGAAATGAAATCATCTTTCCATTAACAATGTTCGCCTGGCTCACTTCGACCTGTTTATGTCCAGGCACAGAAGGAGTACATAGACCCAGACACTGATAATGCCAGGGACCTGGGGTTCTTCATTCTAATTGCAGCCTGTTGAGAACTGTTGAGGAATGGGGCAATGGCTGCAAAGAGAATCTCTGAATCTACAACAACACAAAGCATGTCTGAGTGGATGAACTGACTCTGTCTACCTAATCTCAAGAAGACATTTTCACAGCCGGAGCTCCACTGCACATTCACATTGGCTTTGGGCCTCATCCCATCTGAGCTTTGAATCTCTCTAGAATGGGCCAGGTACAGATTTTATTCTGAATTTAGTGTAATGCAGTTGTAAGGGACTCTGGGAAGTGGCTTTGAGGGAGGTAATGGCAGTAGAATGTGTTCTATGCCCTGCTCCACCACACACACACACACACACACACACACACACACACACATGCACACGCACACACATGCACACACATGCATCTAATTTCAACAGAAACCCAAAGACTCACTCTTAGGGACCTGCTATGAAGACAGTGGTTGACTCTGCATTTACCAAGCTCTCTTGCTTTGAATCCCAGCTTCAACTCCTCCTAGACCCTCCTTGACAACTTAGTAACCTCTCTATGCCTCATTTTCCTATGTGTAAAATGGAAATTATTATATAATAGTTGCTATTTTGGAAAGTAGTTTAAATTTTGTATGATGCATGTAACATGCTTAGCATGTACTGTACAGCCTTTATTAAATATGATCTACTGGCCTTATTTTTGTTTTGATTTTATAAAAAGGATATCATAAGCCCAATCTAGATCCCCAAAGCAAAGATTATTTTGAACACAGACAAAACAATCTTATTTAAGGGTTTATTTCAAAACTATCTGTCAGGCAATATAGCAAAAGTAAAAATTCAAACTCAAAGAGACTGAAAGAAAATAAACCAAAATATCCAGTGACTTTCTGTTAGTGATGGAAGTTTGGGAAATTGCTTGTTTTTTCTTTATACTTTTGCAAGTATTCCAAATTTTCTTTAATGAGCACATACTGCTTTTATAGTCAGGAAAAATCATTAGCTGTCATAAATATTCATATACACTATCAGATTGTGTGGACCCTAGCATGGTGCGTGGACCTTAGCCTCTCTCCTCAATGCCCTTATATTTACCTGGGTACCCCCAAGGTGGTCTTTGCTGGATTTTCTGGTTAAATATGGTGCCTAATAACTGGAGGGGTGGTAAAAGTGTGACTGTATGTGTACATATGTGTGTGTGTGTGTGCCTGCACGCATGAAGTTATGAGCCTTATTTTGTGTTTTTGCTCTGTTTTGTTTTTGAAATGTTAAAATAAAATACCAAAACATGAAAATAACCCACTCTCAAAAATGATCAAATATTACTATTTGGTCCTTTTTGCGTCAGATATTTTGTTTACATAAATAAAATATTAAAATTAAAGTTCCCTTTTTTCTCTCTCCAAGTTTCATCCCTTATCTCTTCTCAAGGAGTGGTCATTATTATGAATTTGGAGGGTACAATTTCAGTCCATAGTTTTGTATTTTCATTGCATGCATATGCTCCATGAACAGTAGATAGTATTGCTTTACACACTTTGTAGTTTTTACAGATTTTTAAATTCCATATCTATAACTTTGTAGCTTGCTTATTTTAACACCAATTATATCTTCTAGATCAGTGCTGTCCAATAAAGAATATAATATGAGCCAAATATGTAATTTGAAATTTTCTAATAGCCACATTAAAAAAAAAAGAGAAACAGGTAAAATTAAATTTAGTATATATTTTATTTAACCCAGTATATCCCAAATATTATTCTAACATATATCTTTAGCTACATTTCAAGTGCTCAGGAGCATGTCATTAGTGGCTATCATATTGGACAGCACAATCTAGATCTATCTATATGATACACATTCACTTGATTGTTGTACAGTCTCTCTCTCTCTCTCTCTCTCTCTCTCTCTCTCTCTCTCTCTCACTCACTCACTCTCTCTCTCTCTCTCTTTCTCTCTCCTTTTATATATTTTCCCTTAAGTTTTTGGGCATATCTATGATGGTTGCTTTAAAGTCTTTGTGTGCAATTTCCATCACCTGGAACCCCTCAGGGTCAGTTTCTATTGAATGCTTTTTTCTTGAGTATTTTTTATTTTCTTTGTGCACTAGTGATTTTTGATTGGCAACATGTATAAATATATGTATGTATGTGTGTGTATATATAAATATATATTATATATATATATATATATATATATATGCACACACATACATACCAAAGTTGATTTACCCATTCACTTATTGATGGACAGTTAGGTTTTTCCCCATTGAGAATAATATCTCACTGAACACTTTTGTCTGCATCTCCTGCTGCACATGTATAAGAGTTTCTCTTAGTGAATACCATGAGTGAAATTTTCAGTTCATAGGAGTAAACATCTCATCGTAGAACTGTTGCCAAATTGCTCTGCATAGTGCTGTACCAATTTACATTCTTAACAACAGGGGCTGAGAGTGTTTGATTGCCACATTTTCACCACAGACTACCAGCAGAGAAATCCCACCTCTACTTAGTAATTGGGAGACCTTGGCAAACTGTTTAGCTCTGTTTCATTATCTGCAAAATGAGGCTAATAAAAGTAGTACTTACCTTATTGTTTTTAGTATTAGGTCAGTTAATACAGGGAAAGAAAGCTCTTAGAACCATATCTAGAAAATTCTTCCATAAATGGTAATTCTTCAATAAATGTTAGCTATTGTTATTGTTGTCATTATCTCATTTATTATTTATAACTGCTCTGTGGAGTAAGCAGGATAGGTATTATTATCAGATAGAAGATTGTAAAACCCCATTTAAATCTGAGATTCATTAAATATTAAATATCATAGCTACAGAGAGATCATTTTATGCAATCTCTCCCTTGCTTTAGAGAAGAAAAAACTTGACTTTCCAGGGATTTTTATCTAACTTCTCCAAATTGGTTAGAGCATTAGTGTCTAGAACTAACTCTTCTTACTCATGGATATCAATAAGAGTAAATCTTTTCCTTTCTCAAGAAACATTGGAGAAAACATAATTTAGGCCATGGTGAAATGCCAAAGTTCGTGGAAAATACCATAGATGTATAATCTCATTTAATTACAGCAAAGGTTTAGAATACTTTCCTCTTATATCCTAACATTTCAGTTCTGTCTGCCACCACTACCACCAACATCTCTAGCATCATGACACCACCAAAACCATTACCCACTCTCCTTCTCATTGAGATTGTGCATCTAGTGATTTTTGACTGACAACTGGACATTATGAATTACACAATGTAATATCTCTGGATTCTCTTATGGTCTTCTGAAGGGTGATTCTTATGTTAGAATGCAGTTAATTTGGCTGGACTCAAAGTTCCAATTCTGTCTTCCTTTTGGTGGATAGCAAATCAACTCTCCACTCAATTCATTCAGCTCCCAGCTACTGTTAGTTTTCAAGACCCTTGGGGTCTTCCCTAGCTATGTATAGTTCAGCAGTCATCCAAAGTTCTAGGTGAGTTTATATGTATATGTTTGGAGCTATCCCTTTGTGTAGCTACCTCTATTCCAGGATTATCTCTCTAACTTTCTGCTCTGCCTGGCCCAAACTGTGTCTGATACCTCAACCCAGTAAGATGGTGGCTTTCTACTGCTGCAACTGTGTAGGCAAGAGCCTGCAAATCCTCAAATCTCACTCATGAAAATTCTTCTTTCAAGGATAGACTTTCTTCTAGTATTAATTATGGTCACTCTCCAGTTCCTTAATGTAATTTTAAAAAATGTATTGTCCAGATTTTATGATTGCCATCTTGGGGAGAGTTAGTCCAACCAAGATTCTCCACTATTACTGAAGCTGCAGCATCTTGTTAAGCGTATTTTATTCTAAAATGGTTCCACCATCCCCCATGCTATTTACTCACTAAATAACTTGGATATGAATTGAAGGTGGGGGGAGGCATTTATAGTATTCTCTCTTCTGAAACTTTTTGAATATTTTCTTAATAAAAATTTTAAAATGAAAAAATTACCTCATGAATAGTGCTGTGTACTTTCTATCACTTGACCAAAAGGGCATAATGTTTTGGTCTTCTACTTTTAGTGATGTTAGGGCAATCACTACCTGATTAGAGATTTCTTCAGGCAGCCCAGGCAGAAGTCAAAATCCCAATAGGGTGTTGAAAGCAGAACAGTTCTCAATGGGATGAATCATCGCGTGCATAGCTGTGGAGCAACAGAAAAAATAAATAAATAAACTTTTGATTTGACATATTTTCTGCTTTCACTACCTGAAATTACCTTATGATTTACTTGTTTATTTATTTATTTTTTATCTCCTCCACTCCATATGTTATTCTAGGTTCTCTAAGAAGCAAACACCAAGATGGGATTAAATGTGCAAGGGTTTTAGTAGGGGAAATACATGTACCTGAGAGACACAAGTTTGAGAGAGCCATCAGAACATGATGCAAGTGTGACCCTGAGTGAAGGAGCAAAGGCAGGAAGGTTGGGTTGAGGTAAACTAAACTGCTATGCAGTCGAAGGGATGAAAGTTCAGCAAGACCATCACTGAGTTCTCAAGCCATAGTTGGCCATCTTATGAGTACCATGTCTGCCAGGAATAAACTTGCCTTAACATCTGCCTCATCCAGTCACTGGCAGTGAGCAGCCCATGGGAAGTGTGGTCTGGTGCAAATGATAAAGTCCATTTCAGAGCACAGAATATGAGGCCCTTAGTCAATTAGGCTACTGTAGTTGGAGATCTACAAGGCACATTCTCATGCCTGCCACACTGTATAAGAACAAGAACTGTGTTCTGCTCCTCTGTTCTCAGTGCTTTTCACAATGTCTGACGCATAGAAGATGCTCAAGACATACTTTGCGGGGTGAATGAATGAGTATACAAAAGAATAAAGAAATGCCCAAAATCACATGAGTGGAAGAGCAAAATTTGGAAATCACTTCTCCAATTCTAGATATTTAGTGCTTTTTGACTATATCTAATGTATTATACTATCTCTCAGACAGTAAACCAGGAAAAATAAAATTAATAGGAAGCATACTTATGGCCCTTTTGCAACATATTGTCCAAATGTTTTACCTTTAACACCATTTTTTTTTCTTGAGGCTGAAAACAGAACAGAAAAGTTCACCACCACCATGCAAAAGAAATAATGTTCACCATCCTCCTTCCTGCCAAATAGATTAAATGTACAAAACGAAATCTTTTTTTTTTCAAAACCAGTTACAAAGGGGAGGGAAAATAAAAAACAGAAGCCAATGCTCTTCCAGAAAGATTAAGAGTGGAAATTAACTCTATACTCTCAGTAAATGTCAAGTTAAGAAGAGCAACGCATTCGTGTTACCATTGTCTGATACGATAATCAATGAAGTCTGGGATATGTCTATAAAGGAGTTGAGTTTTATCACAAAGGACAAACATCTAACTTGACCATCTTACAAAAATGCTGAAAACAGAAGAGACATCTTAAAACAAGCCTCAGTGCACGCAAGGCAGGGAAATAATAGAAACCACATAAAATCACTTTTAAATGTTATACTTTGAAGCTGATAGCTTGAGATCAAAGACAGTGGTGAATTGCTTATCTAAAATATCTTCTCAGAAATTTGGATAGCAAAAATAAACAATTTTGCTCTAGGCCTTAATAATTTCCTTAAAACCAAAACAGGATAGTACGAGTTGTCCATACACAGAGTCCAATGTAGTAAGCAAGTGAAGAAACTGGTGGCACATAAGAGAACTTGCTCCAGTGACTTGCGTGATGCAAAAGAACGGATTTTCTGTAAATAAATCTGTTTTGAAACCCTTAGGCTTTCATCCCATGTAGTGACTTGGAGCCCAGAGAAAGGAACGCCTCTGTGATTAGCCTGGGATCTTCCAGTTGTATTGACGCAAGGATTAGGCAGGCTACAGTGGCTGGAGACAGGTGGGAAGAAATAAAGTGGGGAGAGATGGTTAGTTATAAAAGAAGAGGTGGTATTTGGAATGGGCGGATGACTGTGATTTGCATAGGTGAAAGTCAGCCAATTGGAAGCCGATTTACATGGTATGAGAGAGAGAGAGAGGACGGCAGCCTGATGATAGTGGAGATTTCTAGTGGAGGCAAGGGGGAAAAGGTTAATTTTGCCTAATACTGTTGCTCCTTATCTTGGTTTAATACACAAATTCCCTGAGCTCTGCCTCAGACTTACTAATTTTAGGATCAATAAGTGATTAACATTCTCACCCACTTCTGGCTGTCTTGCTGAATTTGAATTCCAGGTCACCAGTTCCTAGGAGACTAGTGTCAGCAAATTCCACTGCCAGTATAGATATAGATAACATGCGTTTCTATTTGTCCAACTGAGCATACTCCTCCTTCAGCATACGCTTTTATCTCTTTAAGATGATTTTCTGAGACTTGACTTCACAATGTTATATTCTTATCTCCCATATGTAGTGGAAAGGGGCAAGAAGCTGGAGTCAGATGGGAGATGTTACACAGGTGTTTCAAAGGAATGATAAAGGGGAATCGAGATGATTGCCAAGTCAAAGAAAATGGAACTGACCCACATTTTTAACAGTTTTATTGAAATATAATGGAAATACAAACAAATACATATATGTAAAGTGTACACTTGGTTGAGTTTTGACATATGTATACACCTGCAAAGCCATCATCACGATGGATGAGATGTAATGAGAGACTGTGCCCCTCCCCTGCAGTAGGGTAGGGACGTCAAGAGGCTTCCATGTTGTCCTCATACTCCCTTCCTGCTGCATGAATATCTTGGCCCAAAGCACATTGGACAATCTCACAAGAGCCAGAGACTAGGCATCCAACATTCCTTTTATTGATTATATAAGGAGTTGAGTGCCAGTCTTCAGAGAAATTGGCCCTCCTGCCCTCTGCTGGCTTCCCTTCAGGACAGAGAGAATCTATTACCACGTCTCCTAAGCTTCCCTGCTAATCTGCTGTTGTTGAAACCTCCTCTCTCGCCCATCTGTATTTGATCTGCAGTATATTTTGTTGCTCATTTCTGGTAAAATATTTTAAAGCTTAGATATTTGTTTTTTAGTGGCTCTTCTGTAAGTCCATGAATTCTTTCTCTAAAGGTACCATCTTTTCTATTACTTGAACTCATACAGAATTTGTTGCTGGATTGTGCTGTCACCACTCAGAGTTCTGACAATTTTTCTTTTCTAATTTAACTGCAAGATATCAGCTGCTGAATGGATTTAAGCTTCTTTTGACTAGCAACAAGACCATCCAAATCAACCCCACTCCATAAAATTAGGGTTCTTCACAACCCTGGTCTGGTGAGCTGGTACCATCTCAGGCTTTTCGTTTTCTATTGTCCCAGAGCTTAAAAGAAACATTGTCAGTTTAGTTTAACCCTATATTTGAGGTATCTAAAGATGGCTATAAAAAAATTGATGAAGATTAAAATGTTTTCAAAGTTCAAAACTTTTTACATGACTTGTGTCTCTCAATTCCTGAGTTGAGACGTATCATTATTTTGACAGTTAAGAATCAATTGATATAATTAGAAAAAATAGAGAAGAGAGGAGCTGGGTGTGAGTGGATGAATTGTGCAGGTTGTTTGTATTGCCCATGCTGAAGATACGTATAAAAGAAAACATAATTAGTAGAAAACCCAAGAGAGAGTGAAATGTAGTTTCAGCTGTGAAGCTATTGATCCTCATCTCCCCTTTCAGTTTCTGGGTAAGAATACCACGTAGTTCTGTGTGACCCTGGGCGCCTCCAGGCACTCTTTCCTTAAAGATGATCCTGGTGTTCAGAACCATGTGCATATGGCCTTCTCTCTGAGTATTGCAGACCACCTAGTAGATGCCCTCTAATTCCTCTGTATTTTATTGGCCTTTTTGCATCCTCCCCTTTGCATATATCTCATTAACTCTTCAGTCTCTCAATGTAGAATTTCTTAGAGCGGTATGTCTCTGTTTCTATCTAGAAGGAAAAACAATTTAAAACTGTCTCAATCATAAAAGGATTTTCTATGAAGCTAATGAAACTTCTTCTCAAGATTACCCACTTGTATAAGCGTTGACCAGGGCTCCATGCCTAATTTTTGTATTCATGTTATTTTTCTTAAAAGAACTCCTCTAAGTCATGCACAATTCAGGTCACACAAAACCTCCAGATATGCCTCTAGTCTCTACTTACGCCTGGACCCTCTCTTACCCATTAATCCATTTAAAATCAAAACCAATGAAAGAAGAACCAAATTTACTTTGTTTTTGAGTCTTCCATCAAAGACAATTCATCAAAACTTTTTTTTAAGTCATCTTTTCTTTCTTCCTGAGTTCTTCCCATGTTTAATGTGCCATCATGCTTTCTTATCAATTGAAAAAATTCTAGCTCCAAACTAAAAGCTTTTGGCTTCTCCCCATCACTTCATTATCTTCAAGATGGAGGTTTGAGTCAAGCTGGGGGACAGCTCTGAAAGGACAGTCCTTTCATCATGACTCAAGAGAACTCCAGGTTCTAAATGGGAGAATGCAGGGAGGTACCATTTAAGACACATGTCTTTGTAGCCCCCAAAAAGCTGTATACTTTCTGCAATGTGTCACTTCCTTTTCCTTTCCTTAGGACTGGGGTTTCAAAGTCTTTGGAAATGAAAATGAGTGAGGTCATGATCTTACTGTCAGCCTTTCTGCCCAGTAGAGAAGGTCCTACGTGCATAATTTTGTGATGACTTTTGCCAGTGCTTACTCACAAGGTAAGTGTTCACACACCTGAATGAGTGATACCAAGAAAGGAAACTAACGGGGTAAGGACATGTGACAACCCCCCCACACACATAGCTCCCTTCCCCCCGCTACTAACTACCTATACTGATTGTGGTCGTTGGGGGCCTAAAACCAGAGTGGAGCCTAAAGCTCCCTGATTAAGATGCTATGGGGATGGGGTAGGGAGGCCAGTAAAAGGAACAGGCCCTCAGAGCTGTGTTTGGCCCCTTCATCTGAGCTGTGGAATTCTCTCTTTATCTAGAAAAACTTGTGAAACCTGATCCATCTATTGCTCCCCATCTTAGCGCATTTATTTCGCTTTCTGCTTTTCAGTCCTAGTTTTGTTTTAGGAATTTCAGATACAAACCATACAAGAGTCAGGATTAGGAGCACAGGTCAAGCAGTCCTAGAATTATATGTCAGATCTGGCTTCTGCCACTTGTTCTGGCCTTTGGTTGACCTCATTCAACTTCAGTTTCTTTATGGATATGATAGGGCCATAATTATGCTATTGTTAGAAACTAAATGAGATGTCTATAAAGTTCTTAGCATTCCATAAATATTATCTATTATTGCTATGATGGTTTTCCAGGAGCCTCCTAAACAAAATGAATCATCAAGTATCTGACAGGTAAGAGCCAAGTAATAAAACACCAAAGAGGATGGAAAGACCATGGTGGTTGCCCACTCACCCTATCCTTTTCCTGGACCATTAGGAGGCCTGAGATGAGGGCCGGGGTTTGGGGGCTGGAAACAGATAGAAAGAGAAGGAAATACAGTAGAAGATTAAGTGTGTTGAAAGAATATGAATCCGTATGGGCCAGAATGGTCTAGGGATAGAGTTTGAATTGCTGATAGCCATCAGAGGAGGATCCTTAACATAGTATATTGAGTACCTTTCTCCAACTCCAGCAGAATTTCTTTCTCCACATGAGTTTGATGAATCCCAAAGTCTGGGGAGGGCAGCAGAGACAACTGCCAGTAGAGAAAACTGGACTCTAAAGAAGAAGTTCTTCTGTCTACTGGCAGAAGAATCCTGGTTAACTGGTCAAGTCAGATAAAATATATTCAGTTGTTCAAACTAGCAGGTTAATGATACTTTAATAGTAAAGATTATGAGCCTATTTCATAAGAGAAAATTATGAAGTTGTTTATTAAATGCAATACAATTGTCACAAACTCTTATGACTAAATGGCAATTTAAACACAATTCAGTTCAATTCAGTTGTTTGTCAGATGATGTAATTCAAATTTAGAAAGTCCAAATTACTTGCTCATGGTCACATTGCAAGTTTGACCAGATAGCCAAAGTAGAATCATCTGGGATGGACCAACAATTGTCTGGGCTTTAAACTTTTTATTAACTCAAACTTGATCAGTCAAATCAGTTTAGAAATGTAGATACAGATGAAGAAATGCCTGTAAGTAAGTGGAAAGAAAAAATAAAAAGATTTGGTTCATATTTATACTGAGTTTTCTTTTGTAAAGGATAATGTTTATAAAGACTGGTTGATTCACAGACCATAAAATTTACAAGAAGTTGTTTTTTTTTTCTTCCTCAAGCTCTTCTTTTTCTTTAAACGTGGGAAAATAACATAATAGAATACAGATTATTAATGTCCTACTATTCCCAGTGCTCTCCCACTGTGTTCATCTAAGAACAGCCAACCTGTCCCCACCCTACCTCCAATCAACTCCTAAAGAAGGAATCAGAGAGTACAGCAATTGAATGAGGAAACAAAAACAAAAACAAAAACAAAAACCAACATTGAGGGTACGTAGAGAAGGACAAAAAAGGAAGGAGAAAAAAGTTTTAGTGGCTTGGGGTGGAGGAGGGCAGATTTTATCAGGGAGTTTGAGAAATGTTTTAAACTACATATTTCAGTCTCTTTTAACATCCTCCAATAGAATTTCTAATTACTTTTTGCTCTTAAACTGTGCTTCTTCCAAAGGGCACTGCTGTGAAACTAAACCTCCCCTAGAAACCCTTCTCCAGGGCCTCCAGCTTATAAGTGTTACAAACAGTGGTTTACTAGAGCCGACTTGTACTCACTCACAAGAACAAATTCTGTGCTGTTCTTCCCAATTCCATTCAGTGGCTTCATGTTAGAAGCTTGAAATTGGGAATATTTACACCACAGAAATTGGTAAACAGTACCAATCAGGGCTTGCTTTTCTCCCCCTAGAGAGCCAATTTACCAGCACACCACTGGATAAAAATACAACGATAAAAAAAAAAATCCTCCTCCCAATTCCCATGTTCAGATTTTGTTTTCTAACCATGATAGCTGTGTTCTCCTTTGGATTCTCTCCATTTAAAATAAATGCTTCTAAAAATATAGCATTGGAAACTGGAAGAAAAACAATGGAAATCTAACTTCTCGGTTCTTTTAAGTAATAATTCCAATGTCATTTGTTTGAATTAACTCAGTGTGTTAGAATGTGTCACTAACATAACCAAAAAGTCACTATATCAATCCTGACAGTCCAGTCCTATTCATTCAAACAGAAAAACTAGCCTTTGTTCCAAGGTCATACCCCACACACTAGAACACTAGCAGCTGTGTCATGCGTACAAGTGACGTCAAGAAGGAGACAGGCTGAGGAAATGTTTATAGTTTCATTCAAACCTCACTATTAAAATAACAGTGTGTGCTATAACAATAGATAAATATCATCATCTTAGCATATGAAAGATAGAACAGTTTTTATCCTTTAACTATGTAAATGTATTAGTAACATTATAGCACTCTCCAAGGAGCCTTGACACCTATAAAACATTTTAAAAGGTTTTCTTATCCCTCTTTTGTCATAAATGCTTTTGAAAATGATAAACTTAACAGATCCTCTATCTAGAAAAAATATACAAGACAAAAGTCTGCATCTAACTTCAGTTAACTGCAGGGTAAAAACCCTACACGTAGATAAGATCGGGTTCTCAAGGCATCTGCAATCCCCTGGGGGAACTTCTTTGAGAAATTCTATTCTAAAATTTCCTTATGAATCCATAACACTTTTTGTGCATAACCTCAGTAGTGGCATCTTTGTCCTCTTGGAATAGATTTAACTTAAAAGGGGAAAAAAAAAAAAGCCAAAGGCCATTTGGCCCAAAAGCTGATAAATAAAATGGACAATGAAACTGCAAACTACCTTTTTTGGTAAATAGAAACAGAGAGTACAGTGATAGGATCCTTTTTCTTTCTGACTTGTAAACTGGCTCGGTAGGCAACTCCAAAAGAGGATTTTTGGGAAAGATCTGGGCAATGTAGCACAATCAGATAGCACAATTAGAATAAGTGGGTATCTTCCGCCATTCACATAACAAATATCTTCGGATGCTCATTTGGATGCCTAAATTCTTAATTTCGACCAGTTTTGTTGAAAGAAATCAGTCTTATTACCACATATCCTACTTCTAATAGTTAATATGTATCAAACTTTTATCATGTAGGAGGTACTGTGTTAAATGCTTTCCATGCATTTTTCTAAGCTTTGTGAATATATATATATATATATATATATACATACATACATACATACATATATCATTATTATCTTGAACTTATAAGTGAGAAAACAGGCTTAGAGTGGTTCAGCAAGTAGCAGCCTGGAATTCGAAATATGAGTCTTCCTGAAAAAATTCCTATGCTTTTTTACACTATTAAGAGTGCTTCCTCCTGTCCACACATGATAATTGTATACCACCTTCCATCGTTAAAGAAAAGCCACTAAAATGAAGCCGATGAGAACTGAAATAGGAGTTCAGAAGGAGCAGCAACCTGTGTGGGCTGTGATGTAAGAGAACCTTGTGAAGGAGGCAAAACTTCAGCTCAGCAGGATTGAGACAGAGGAAAGGCGTGGCTGTAGGCAGCAGCACCAGCAAGGGCAAGGGTTTGAAGATAAGAACAGCAAGGTGCTTTTGCTGAGGGGGAGCGCAAAAGGACAGGGCGGGACAGGCAGAAAGACAGCAGGGCAGACAGGTAAATGATTGCAAGTGGTGATAGTAGCCAAGGGAGACAGGCACAGTTTTGAAAACTGGAAATTATCTTTTTTTGGTAAATTGAAACAGAGAGCACAGCAGTAGAGTCCTTTTCCTTTCAAACTCATAAACTGGCTCAGTAGGCAACTCCAAAAGAGGATTTCTGGACAAGATCTGGGCATCATAGGAATAAGTGTGTACTTCCAGTGATTCATACAACACATATCTATGGGGCAGATATCTAAGTCTACTTTATCAGTTTTTGTACCAAATGGTCTTTGACTTTTTTTTCCTTTTAATGTATTAAAAAACAAACAAAAACCAGCCATGTTGCTTCCTAAACCCAGAGGGGGAAATCAAGACTGGCATCTAGGACGGGGGTTCTTACCCCAAAGTTCCCGGAGACCTTTGAAAAGGTCCAGGCCCAGACTACATCCCAGATCAAGGAATCTGGATTTTGGAGGATGGAGCCCCAGTTTGTTTGGTTCATTTTGTTTTAAGTTCCCCAAGGATGAGAGCCACTGGTGTAGCACCTTCACTTAAAGTGGATGAAACAGATAAGGAATGGAGTTTGAGAGTGTGAAATTCAAGTCAGCAATCTGAGACAAGGCCAAGAAAAGGAATATAGTCAGAAAGGTAGTGAGGACATGAACATGGACTGGCACCAAGAGACCTGATGGAGTAGGAAAGCCATGACAGAAGTGGACCCTAATTTTAAGCAAAAGGCATTTGGGCTCAAACCAACTCTATTGACACCTGATGGAGAACCACATCCAAAAGCAGAGAGAGTATATAAACATGATTAAAAGTATGGACTCTACCACTTGTTAGCTATGGGACCCTAGGCAATTTACTTGACATCTGTGAGCCTCAGTGTTCTCATCTGTAAAATGGGAATGTTAATCCTACCTACCTTTTAGGAACGTACATGTACTAGGCATAGGAGAAAGATTATGAACTGATGGTCTTCTATGAGATGTCAAGTCTAAGACAGGTTGAAAACTGAAGCAAAAAGTGCGCATTCCTGAGAACGAGGAGATGGCAATAGAAAAGTACATTAGTGCCAGGTGGTAGAAGAGCTCACTCATTTTTTTGCAGTAATGATGGGGAAAGAGAAGCACGACATTTTTGGAAAGCAATGTGGAAAAATATATCACGAGCCAGAAAGATGTTTATACCATTTTATCCAGTAATCCCACTCTTGGAATTTATCCTAGAGAAATAAATCAACAGAAGAAAAAGAAGCTACAGTGTATAAAGATCTATAATATAAAAGAGTGGAAACAACCTAAACTGCCAAATATAGGTCAATGGCTAAATAAATTGTTATACAACTACTCGCTGAAATATTAACTTTGGGATTCAGGAACCTTGTTTTATTCGTCTTTTAATTTTTAAAAGTTTATCCTTATGTACACAAAGAAGACTTAAAAACGTTTAAAAATACAGAAAAAGCTAAAGTCCCCCTTGACCACTCTTAGTTTTCTGTCTAAAGGTGGCCGTTGTTAACAGTTTGGTGTGGACTCTCCCAGACGTTTTCTGATATATTTACACACAAACCCACCCACATACATACATACACATTTACATATGCATATGCACATATATATATGTATACACACCCATTTTATAGAGCTATATGTTTTATTTAGAGTGTGTTCAGACAATGCTATCTCGCTGTACTTGCTTTGCTGCAACTTTTTAGACAAATTTGGTTGTTTGTTTGCTTGTTCACTTAGCCCGGAAGTGTTCCATGTCAGTATTGATAGAACACATTCTTGTTAAGGGTGAATATATCAGTTTATTTAGCCATTTCAAGTATTGTTGAGCAGTTTGTGCTCTTTCACATTCACAATTACAGTCGTCGTGAGAGTGAACATTCTTGTTCCTGTCTCCTGAAGCACAGAGCAAGGATTTCTTGAGGGCAAATATGGACGAAATGGTTGGGTGTAGAAGGTCTGTGCATTTTAAATGTAAGTAGTTAAATGGCTTCACACACTTTCACCTTGCCAGCAGGAGAGGGGAGTACCCATTGTTCTACTTGGTACTCTAGAGTGGATAGCATCAAACTTTTTAATGTTGCCAATCCCCTAGGTGAAAATAGAAACGACTGATTTGATTTGCATTTCCTGACTTCTTGTTAGTGTAAGCCTCTCTTTTGGCCATTTCTATGTCTTTCTTGGTATTTTACCTGTTCATCACCTTTGCCAATTATTCTGTTTTGTCATTTTGATATCTGTGTCATACACAGCATAGTCATTTTTAAGATAACTGCTCAACTATTTAGTGAATTTAATTATGCTATTAAAAGTGATTAAAGCCTCCATAAAGGTACATAAAGCATTTATGACATAGTGTTAGACTGAAAGGAATAATGTAAATTTTGTGCCATATGAAATGATTTCCATGCATTGGAACATACACTGGATGGGAACACCTAAAATAAAAACAACAGTACAACTAGAAATAGTAGTTAACATTTATATAGCATTTAAAAGCTGGTCAAAATGTTTTACATGTATTAATGCCTTTATTCCTTATAACACTCCCTATTAGATTTCTTTGAACTTGCTAAATCATAATTCATGCAAGTGACAAAGTTGGGTTTGATAAATTTAGGCAGTTGATTCCAGTAGCATTCTTTACTACATTATATTAATATAACTTGAAAAAAATGTCTGTACAATTTTCATGATATTATTTTTCAATAGGCAATACCAGTAGAGAGAGATTGGGGCCTTTTCAGTCATTGATCTTCACGGGGTATCTGTACCTTAGTAGGTTCATCACGGCCCTCTGTTTTGCAAGTTCACAAATTCCATCAAGACAGCATATCCATGTGGCAAGGTCCCAGGGAATCGAGCCATGTTAACCAAACTCATAAGAGACTGACTAATTTATAAATCAGAACTATGTCAATTTTATTTATTTATACCAAGGGCTTTCATTGCCAAGAGAAATGCAATATTCATGGCAGCCCAAACATGCTCTTTCTGCTGGGAAAGTCTAAACTGAAAACCAAATTAAAGATAAAAAAAGTTACTCAGTGAGAGCAGAGTCAAAGCAATGAGAGCTGGATGAGCTTGGGAAACAGTGTCATCACAGCGTAGTTAGAATGAATCCCAGTCCACAAACAGATGTACAAGAAAAGTGACTCTTTTTTTTATAATTCAGTTTCTGTTCTCAGTCTCCCTCTCATGCTACTAAGAAAATAACTTCAGTCATTTTCTTATTTTCCTCTCCTCCCAGTGATTTCTGAAATCCTATGCAAAAACATCCATGTTGGTGTGGTGGGGTCACATTTCACATCATGTGGTCATTGACCCTCCATCATCAGGCCACATAATTGCCAGTAAGAAACCCTCTGTCCCTTCTAGCAGACTGTCTGCTGTTGCTTCTGTGCTTTTCATGGGGTACAGGAAACTTTCAACTGCCCCCAGGGCCCACTCGAGGCCAAGGCTGCCTGTCATCCCATCAGCCTTGTTGCCCATGCAGTCATTCCTGGGATGTCGGGTATATGTCCTCTTGATCAGGGAGACATTGGCTTTCTCACTCTCCCTCACTCATTCTCCCTTCCAAAACCAGGAGAATTGCTTTTCAAGGCTGGGGGAAGTCCCGCCTTCATGGTTCTGGCCAGACAATTTCTATGCTCTGAATCCACTTCTCTCTTTGAGACTTAGGCTTCTGTACCTAAATCCAAGATAAGAATTAGGAGAGTTTCTCTTTTTTTTTTTTTCTTTTTCTTTTTGGTCAGCACAAAAAGATCTCTCCCCTGAAATAATAACCTCAGAGACAACTGTTAGCTTGAATTTAGGGTGGAAAACTAGAAATATTAAAATGTTAAGTATAGACCTATGCAGATACAGATTGATAAATGGGCAGATGGATGCGAATAATATCTCAATATGTGCTGCCCCATAATCTCACTTAGGGATGAGAAAATCCAGGGCTTTTCCTCCCCTGGACAATGTTCGCATTCCGTTGGGTCTGCAGAAGCCAACTGCCCTTTTTCTGAGCTCTGTAACAGCTGTGCAAAACCTCTGACCATCTGCTGTTACTCCTGACAGACATGCTGCATTCACTTTCCATCATATTTTCTTTCTGTTAGTGTCCCTGCAGATGTCCTATGGATAGCCGAGGCCATCTGCCTACATAACAACTGGCAACACACAGTAAAGTGTCATTAAGTTCCAGTGACTCAATAGAAGGGTGGCTGGAGTGGCGCTATCAGGGTCTTGCTGTGCTAACAATAGGGTCTGCTCCATGGAGTCACACAGGACCCTGTGTTTGCTTTAATGCTCTGCTCCCATCGTCTTTCAATTCTTCATAATTTTTTAACACAGAGCCCTGTGCTTTCATTTTGCCCTGGGCCCCACAAATTATGTAGCTCCTTCTGCCAAAGGGTCATCCTTTGAAAAGGGGATTCGTGATGTCTGCATTTGGAGAACTGTCTCCAGGTTTTCTGAGACTGAGTAACGGTGAAGAGGACAAGATTTCAATTGCATTGAAGGATTCAGTTAATGGGTAATTTTTGATAGGTTTGCTTAAGAGGTACCCTTTAGAGTCATTTTTTTCAGGTTCAAAACTCTTGGGCTTTTAGACTGATTTTAGTAGTTTCTAACAGTCCTATTGGTGAGCTTAATGTAAATACTCTCTTCTTCATTCATGGCTCTATCCATACTTTCGTTTATGGCTATAGCCACACATATGCAAACTGATTGGGATAATAGAATGGTTTCTGACTGTGTGTTGGAATTAATTCAAACAACTCTTTTTAGAATGACCAGTGGTTTAACTGGGTAGTGCCTTTCTGCAACCCAAATGTCTGTGGTAGCCTAACTGGCCCACCATTATGAGCAACGTTAAGCTAATATTCTGTCCCATGCTGACTCATGGATCAGTAAACAGCCTTTCACCATCAGCTCACCATTAGCTGTGACATTGACCTAAGACACGAGCATGACCCCTAAACTTTAGGCTCCTTGATAAGATTCAGAGAGAGTGCTGAGAATCAACTTTATCAATCATCCCTGTTCCATTTCCTCTCTCCTTGGCAGGGTTAATAAAACACTCGAGGAGTGGTGAATAAATGGTAACTTCGTGTATCCAAAAATTAATAGTTTTTTTAAAAATATTTGTATTATTTCCTGTAAAATGTAAAGTAACTCAGGCATAGAGGCTCCAAATCAATGTATTATCCTGCTGGCTTGGGAGAGCAGCCACCCTTGAAACTACTATCTATATTTATGGGAATCAACAGATGATTCTGTCTTCAAACAATCTGTGCAACCTTCCAAAGAACTCAGAATATCTTTCAACACAGAAGGAAGAGGCTGTGGTCTATTTTGAAGATGATTTATGGCTCTTGGAGATGAGCTTTGGGTATCTAGCCTTCAGTGGTATTCACTGACTTCCCCACTGAGGAGCGTCATGCATTGAATGTCTCTTGACACTTAACACATTATATACGCGTATGTCAAGTGCATGTATTGGCCATCAAACTAGGCAGGCCCTATCTTCTCCACTGTCCTTCTTTCCTTTTTAAAATTACTTAAATCTGCCAGTACAAAAATCAGTTTCTGTTTTGAACATTTATGCAATCTAGAATAGAGATGTATTATGGTCCAATGAATGGTGTCCAATGACAAACTCTGAATTAAGGAAGTTTCAAAGTAATGGAAAGAACAGCGGGAGCCGGGAGCCATGGGTTTAAGAATTATTCCTGCCCTTACCAGCTGTCTATCCCAGGACATAACCTGTCCTCTCTGAGCTCCATCTTTTAAAATATTCAAATTGAGGATGATATACAAATATACAAATAAACTAATAACAAATTCAGACTAACTGCTTCATGGGGTTGTTTTGAGGTTTGGCCTAGATTATGTTGATGAAAAGGTTGTGTAAAGGGTGGTCTTGAAAACAAATGTTGATTAAAAATTGAGACAATATGGGAAAATGCTGTGTCAATTTTATTAATTCCAAAGGCAGAGATCCTCAATCTTGGCCGCTTTTAGAATTTCCAATGCCCACACTGCGTCCAGATCCATTAAATCAGAATCTCTGCGATTAGGATTCAGGCATCCGTAGGTTCGTAAAGCTCATCAGGTGTTTCCCATATAGAATCAAACTTGAGGATGACTCAGGGAGGGGAAAAAAAACCACTTTCATGGTTTGCTTCCTATCGCTTGAGCAAGCAACTTAACAAATGACTTGGTTACAGGTTCCCTAAGGCATCTGGGATGCTGTTAGGCACGTTGCAGTTGCTAAAGAAATATTTGTGATCACACGCCTCCAAATGACTATGAAGAAAGTTGAAAATTCTTCCCATTAAGTCCATATTATTACAATTAATTTTTTGTTCAGTGAGTTATGTGGGGGGAAAGGACAGTAGTGCCTGTCCAAAAAAATTAAAAGGACTTGGCATGAAAAGTCAGGTGGCATGTTGACCACAACCACATAGAAACGAGTAATGAAAGGAGGCAGGAGAGAAAGACACGGCTGGGCTGGGGGCCTCGGCCGGCACGTGTGCACGCAGCTTCCCTTGCCGGCATGTGGTGTGCAGCGGGCTGCCTTTGGTGTCTGGCTGATGGTGGAGGATGCCAGAAAAGTGTGAAAAGCCTTATAAATGTGTTCACTGAACATCGCTGACAAGCAACTGGACTCCAGCTCTCCCATCTGTCTCTGGCGGGGTTGCCGTCAGCCTTCCAAGTCTGGAAGAGCAGCTGTGTGATAAATCTCTCAGCAGCCTGGGAAAGTCCAAGAGTTTTCTCATGGTGGAGAGGCAGCTGCCCTCCAGGTGGTGGTGTCTGTGGAAGAAGAACAGGTCCCTTGAGCAGCCTCACACAGGGAACCGA
>NW_017731362.1:2392546-2397098 GCF_001890085.2 Hipposideros armiger
CCGAGCACAGCCTCCCACCTCCAAGCCCATCTTCCAGAGTTTAACCCGTGTTGTTTGGACAAGGCCCATTTATTCGTTGGCAGACAACCCGTGTCAGCACAACTTTTCCTATAACCGTTCTGAATTCACCCTTTGATGTCCATTTACAATTCTGTCCCACTTGCTACAGAGCCTACAATTTCATCTGAATCTGATCCAGCTCTGATAACCCTGGGAAGCCACAACACTGCTTAGGGAGAAAGATTTATACACGTAATTCTTTTCCATAGCAAAAAGAAATCGAGGTAAAAACAAATATTGTCATTGAAACAACAATGCTTCTTTCCAAGAGCTTTCTGCTGTCTGTTGGAGGCGATTTTATTCAGTCTTGACCCCTCTTGGTTACAGCCTCATGTTCCCAGTCAGCGCATGTCCAGTAGAGAGTTAATAAAAGAAACTCAGTCCCTAGAGACAAGAGGAATACTGTCTTTTGGTAGCAACAAAACACCTAATATGGTCACTGAGGTGATTTGCACTTCTTTTGACTTTCAGATTGTCTGGGGCAGGACCACAGCAATGGTGAGGGTTGAAGTGTGGCAGAAACCTTGTGAAGGCTGAGAACAAAGGACTTTGTTTTCAATGCTTATCCCCAGTCTCAGAGCATGAGTTTGACGAGTGCACCTGTCTCAAAACCCTGCCTTTCTTTTCTGTGTCTGTTTCCATCTTTGTCAGGATTTGCTCTCTTAGGGGAGCCTAAGATAGGATTCAAGCAGAAAGTAAGGCTTTATCACAGGAGTTCCCTTTCCACTTGAATTACTACAATATACAAGAGTGTGAGTCATGTACTTCAGTAGTTTACCTTGTCTCTATGCCTGCTAATTAATACAATCCATAACCTTTGAAATATAAACATGGTAATCTTGCTCCTCTTTTTAGTGCTAACTGGCCATAGCATCATAGACCGCATCAGGCGACATCTGAAATGCGCCCACCACCCGCCATGACCTCCCACTTCTGTGTAATCCCCTCACCTCGAGTGTGGTCTGGATCCAGTGATTGGTCACTAACTCATAGAATATGGCAGAAATGATAAGATGTCACTTCCAAGATCAGGTTACAAAAGGCTATGATTTCTGTCCTGCCCTTATTGCCTCACTTCCACGCTCCTTTGCCCTTTTCGCTTGCTGAATCTGATGAGGCCAGCTGCCATGTTGTGAGCTATCTTATAAAGAACTCCCCAAAGCAAGGAACCAAAGGAGCCAGTAGGGAACTGAGGCCCTCAGTCCAACAGCTCATACGGAACTGAATCCCAACAAAAACCACGCGAGTGAGCTTGGAAGTGGGTACTTCTCCAACCAAGCCTTCGGGTGAGACTATAACCTGGAGTAAAGGACCAAATTAAGCCAGGCCCACAGGAACTATAAGGTAATAAATGTTGTTTTAAGCCACTAAGTTTTGGGGTAATTTATTACATAGTAATAGATAACTAATATGTGCACAGACTCATACTCTGCGTTGCCACTAAGTTGACATTGTGACACATTAGTTCATCTCACCAGCTCCATCTGAATTTCTTCACCTTCATGAGTGAAGCCCATTCCATGCTGTGTACCTTGCTTTATAACCTCATTCAATGTCCATGTTTTTTTTAACCTGCTCCTTAATCCACTTTGCCACTACTCGATATCATTTCTGCTGTTGATGCCTTAATAACTCATAGCATTTTCCTTTCTCCTTATCCTCATTAAGCCTCAGCACATTCTTCCATAGTAGTTGCTCAGTAAATAATTGTGGATTGATTTAAATTAAACATGTATTTCAAACCATTTACTTAAAAGGTTTATTGAATATTATATGCTAGGTATTAAGGATGAAGTGATGAATAAAAATACACAATATCCTTGTCCTTAAGGAGCTGCCACCTAGAGAGGGAGGATGATAGCAAAACTGGTCAATTACACAGCAAATGTGTTACGTGGGAAGTTCCCTGAAGGAGAAGTAAAGATTCTGCAAGAAGATTAGAAATAAAGGAATTTTACCTAGTGAGAGAAATCAGGGGAGACTCTAAGAAAGTGACAGCTGAGGTAATTTTATAAGGGTGAGAGGGAATTAATTGGCAAAAATGTGCAGGGGGTGGGATCAAGGGGAGGAGGGAACCATTCCAGACAAAGGGAACAGTATGTGCAAAGTAGAATCTTTAAAGTACTTGAAGAGAGCTAGTGAGTCTTGATATTAAAGAGTGAGGAGTGTGATGTGAAAAGGGTGGAGAGGGAGGTGAGGGCCAGACCTGGTCCTATCTTATTCTGGGCCAAGTTTGAATAATGGACATTTCAGAAATGTCCAGAAAGTTCCTAGATTACAGCTGCATTCTCTTGGCAGCATTACAGCCAAGCAGATCTCAAATATTCTTTGGCCCTATTTTAGAGAGTTGTTTTTTTGAAACTTGCTTTGATGATACCCTTAAAAGAAATCAGGACCGTGAAAGAATGACAAGACCTGGACCTTGACCACAAAGACTGTGTTCTAGTTGGGGACTCATTATGGAAAAAACAACAGTCTCTGAATCACAACAATACAGCGCACATAAAATATTGACAAACAAAATCCCTAAATGCCATAAGAGACCTCACAATTAAATAACCCTAGGAGGAAAGGGGAGGCAAGGGGTAAAAGGTCTCTCAAAGATGTCTTGTGAAGGGCNCTCTTGGAAAGAGAGACCCAGGAAAAAAAAGTAAAATAAAACTACCCATGGGGTGCTTTTATTCAGAAGTCGTATTTTCTTTTGGGATATAACATGACGTAGTGGAGAAAGCATAATTTTTGGTTAAAATGATGCCTCCTCCATTTATTAGTTGTGTGATACTGGGCAAATGTTTCTACTATCTCTAAACCTAGTTTTTCTCATTTGTAAAAAGGTTATTATGAGAATCATGCAGATAATGTTTATTAATTACATAGTCTGACACAATGCTTGGGACCTAGTGAGCATTCGATGCCTCTAAATCATTGCTGAAATAGGAGGAAGAACATGTTTATTCTGATCAGTATTTTCCCCCAGATAATGTGCATGAAAGCTTTCTTTCTTTTACTCTACTTCATCTCCAAGATTCCCTGTAAGTGGCTGCATCATTCATCTATCAAGGTGCCGGCAGATTTTGTGTCCGGTGAGGGCCGTCTTCCTGGTCCACAGGTGGCTGTCTTCTCATTGTGTCGTCACATGACAGAGAGCAGAGAGAACCTAACTAACAATAATCTGTGCCTAGTTCACTTCCCCCTGTCCTTCACCACTTAATTGAATCTGTGTTCAAGCTGGGTTGGTCCTATTTTTGAAACTGCTCTCAAATCTGAAGACCAATTCCCATACCTGCAGCCCTGTCTAATTCTATCCCTCATTAGCGCTGTGATAGGCTTTCCAAATGGTGGCTGTAGCACTACTTTGTAAAGCTGGCCTTCTCTTGGTTGGATATCTACCATTTCTCCACGCAACTGTTGAGGTTCTCTTTGTAAAGTGTAAATTTTATGGTGCTAAACAAAAAATAACTCTCCTTTTTAAACAGAACATTTGTCACTTGGAGTGTGTCTGATGTTTCCTCATGGTTAAATTCAGCTTCTGTATTCTGGACTAGAGCACTGCATAGGTGACGCATCCTCAGGGTCCATCTGTTCCTTACTAGTGATGTTAATTTTGGTTACCTGGTCAAAGTGGTGTCCCAATGAAAATAATTTTAAACTTACAGAAAACTTGCAATAATGAAACACAGTGCAAAGTCTACCCATATACCTTTAACCCAGAGTCACCTATTGTTAACATTTTATTTCATTTGTTTCATTTGTTCTATCTCTCTATGTAAGTTTTTTCCTTAACTACTTGAGGTTAAGTTGCATACATTGTGTCCTTCTACACTTAAATACTTCAGTGTGTATTTTCCAAGTATAGCAATATTCTTTATGTAACCACGATACAGTCATCAATACCGGTAAATTTAAAACTGATATAATATTTTTATCTAATCTACCATTTTGTATCCTCATTTTTTCAGTTGGCCCATTAATGTCCTTTATGGCATTTTCCCCTCTAGGATCCCGCCTAGGGGCAGGTATTATATTTAGTTGTCATATCTCTGTAACCTCCTGCTGTGAACTGCATATTTGTGTGAACCCAAAATTCGGTATGTTGAAACTCTACCCCACACAGTGATGGGGTTAGGCGATGGGGCCTTTGGGATGTAATTAGGATTAGATAAGGTCATGAAGATAGAACCTCATGAATAGGATTAGCACCCTTATAAGAATCCCAAGGGAGTTCTGTTCTCTCTGCCATGTGAGGATACACGTGAAGAAAGCCATCTATGAAGCAGAAAGTATGCCCTCACCAAACACGAATCTGCCAGTACCTTGATCTTGGACTTCTTAGCTTCCACACCTATGATAAATAAATATTTCTTATTTAAGTGCCCAGTTTACAGTATTTTTCTTATCACAGCCCAAACAGATTAAGATACCTCCTTTAATCTGAAACATTCTCATGGCCTTTCTTTGCCATTTTTTAAGAACACATCCTCCTTTTTTTTTT
>NW_017731362.1:2402235-2482026 GCF_001890085.2 Hipposideros armiger
GCTGAGCTGCCAACAGGTGGCAGGATGGCTCAGCTAAAAAAAAAAAAAAAAAGATGTCTTGTGGTACAATCTTGATCATGAGGTGGGTGGAAAAGATATCAAAACATAGAAATAGGGACAAGGTCCTGTGAAACTGATGGAAGATAGCAAGACAAGAAAGAACCAAGGATATTTCCAGAGAACTCTGTCCTAAATGGCTTAAAGCCATTGTTCCTTTAGGGATGCTGTAGCCATTCTGCTCATTTTATATGGAAATGATAGAGGTGGGCAACCACATGTGACTCACGTGTCTGGCACAAGTTGATGCTCAATAGACAGTTATGGAACGATTTGGGAAAGGTTCATTCATCACAGAGGATACCCTTCACCCATTGTGGGGACTGACTTTCCCACAAGAGAAATCACATAGTTTATGAACTCAAGGTGTGCTGGAGCCCTGCCGAGAGATTTCATCTCTCTCTCCTCTCTCCCTAACTTGAAGATGCAGCCAACTTGGATGGATGGCCCCAGAAGACCTCCTGTAAGGGTAGGCAGCAATAGGCAGAAGAAGCAATGTGTGAGCCCATCAGTGACAGCCCTACTCATTAACTCTACTTGGCCAAATGTCTGTAAGGACCCATCTCTTGTACTCACTGCTGAATGCCTGGAGTTTTAACGGATCTTGGGCAACCCCAACAGTCTTCGGTAGTCCTGAGTGCAGGACTATAGGCTCAGATGCAACCATGTAACTTGAATAGCAAATTCTAAATATGCCATAATCTTGTAAAAAAAAAACCCATATGGAATTTTTAGGCATATGCAGACTTTTACTGATTAAAAATGGCAACTATTTTTTAAATTACTTACTATGTTCCCATCACACTATATGTTTTATCTCACTCAATCCACACACAAAATTGTTAAAGATGGTGTCACTAGCTTTATTTTACAGATGGAGAAATCAAGGCTCAAAAAGTTTAAGAAACCTTCTTCAGGATCACAAAGTAGCAGGGGTGGAAGTTTAACTCAGGTGGGTCTGTTTCGGGGAAACAGCAGCTCAACCCCGATGTCGTTTCTTCTGTAAAGCTTTGTGTGAGTTCCCTCTCCACTCTGCCCCCATCACACTTTGAACCCACTTATGTTACAAACTGAAAATATATAGTAATTTTTTAGGATTTCACAAAATCACTGTGCCCGGCACATGGTGTGGCCTCCAATATTTATAGACTAAATTAACGCACATTAAGGTTATTCTCTGTAGGAATAAGGCATGGCTAATTTTTAGAGAAAAGAATACCAATTATGCTAAAGAGCTGACCAGAGAAGGCTTACTCTTCTCTCCTCTGACCCCAAAAGAGGCAGGCACCCGGCCTCTTCTGTAGCTGCCACAGGGGTTTGGAGGCCCCTAGAAGCCAGAACCCTCTCCCTTCTCCCCGACCCCCAGGCAGCCCCATCAGAACATCCTGGTCTGACCATAGAGTCTGGGACCCTAGGCACATGTTCTCTGACTTGTGCAGAAACATCTTTGTCCATGGGGCGAGACCCAGGAATGACTTAGCATGACTCAGTGAGAGCCCAGGGAAAGTGAGGGCTGCTGTGGTTTCTCCTCTTCCTGTGGAAAGGTTAGCGAATTCTGGGCCTGGGCTGCCAGCCTGACATCCTCATCCTGGCTGTGTTCACTTGGCACCACAGTCTCTCCTTCTCCTTCCCTGGGGTCAGGATGACACCTCAGGGGACTCATATCTGAATCACACCAGGAGGTTGAGAGAGAGAAAACAGAGGTGAGACAGATGTTCCTTTCCTTGGCCGAGTGGGTAATAGTCGTAGAAGTCATAATAACCAGCAGTCATTGGACATGCCTAATAGGCCCACCACTTTGTGAAGGGTTATAATGCACAATAGATATGAACTCTTCATGTTACTGAACGCTTACTCCGTACCAGCCACTATTCCAGCAGCTTTACAAGAATTAACTCATGTAGCCCTCGCTACAACCTGATGAGGTAGGTCCTATTATTATCATTACTATTATATAGGTGAGAAAACTGAGGCAGGGAGAGGATAATTAACTGGCTCAAAGCCACAGAACTGGAATGTGGTAGAGAGGGGTTTGAGCTCAGACAGCCTAGGCTCAGAGCCAGTTCATTTAACTACTTACATATGTAAGCTAATCCATGCAAAAGCCCCTGCAGTGGTTAGCATTCTTCCCATTTTGTAGATGAGGAAGCTGAGGTTCTAAGGCTGTCTAATTGGTCTGGAGTCGATTTAGAAGCAATTAACTGGAATACGAAGAACTTGACTTCGTTCTGGCTGCAGAGCCCGAGCTCACTCCCTGGCATCGTGCTGAGCTGAAGCTCCAATGGAGTCTCTAACAGGAAATGTTTACAAATCGCCAGAAGGGCAGCATGGCCAGGGGCTGCTCTCTAGAGGATGTTAGGGCTGCTGATTTTGTCCATGCAGGATACCCTGTTCGCAGAACGGCTGTGGCCCCCACCCACCAACAGGCCAAATGTCCCTCCTCAGAACTCTCACAACATGAGGCAAGTCAGCTTGCTCCCAGCTGCACCCAACGGGGCTCCCTGATACCCACTTCAGGACCCAGGGAAGGGCTTGAGGACCAGGGCACAGGACCCATCTTGGTTCCACCTCCTGGCCCTAAGCTCAGACTGAGAGCTGGGACGCCGCATGAAATCCCCCATGTGTGTACTATCTTCCTCCTAATTTCCAGGCCCCGTTGTTAGTTATCAAGAGGGAGAATGGATGGCTGCTTCTTCAGGAGCATCAGGTGTCATAGTTTAAGTCAGCGGTTCTCAACCTGTGGGGCGCGACCCCTTTGGGGGTCGAATGACCCTTTCACAGGGGTTACCTAAGACCATCAGAAAACAAAAAGATATTTACATTACGATTCATAACAGTAGCTAAATTACAGTTATAGAGTAGCAGCGAAAATAATTTTATGGTTGGGGGTCACCACAACATAAGGAACTGTATTAAGGGGTCGTGGCATTAGGAAGGTTGAGAACCACTGGAAGCGCACAGGGGTTTTTAGGACTGAAGTTTGCAATCACTTTATAGGTTTGGCCGATGCCTGGGCCACAAGAGAAGGTCAGTGACTAGGATGAGAAGGTGCCACTTACTTGCTTTTCTCCCTGGGGGAACCACATCCCCCTTGATTCTATTCCAGGCATGTGGTTCCAGTTTCCTTGGCCAGAAACTGGGGCCCACTCTGCACTGTGTCCACAGGAAACTTCACAGAGGTTTACGTATGGAAAGCATTTGGGGCTGTGTCAGCCTCGGCTGTGGGGACAGGTGGGGCACAGCCGGCAGCTCTGCTCTCAGCTGCCAGGCTGCAGGGAGAGGCCCCTGCCTTCTTCCACAAGGCGTTTCCAATGAAAGGGGCTGATTTCCTTCATTAGAAATAAAACAAACACAGGTTGACAATGGCGGAGCATTTCTCAGGGCAAGAGGAAAACAGTTTTCAAGTGTCCTCCATGAGCGCTTCTGATACACTTCTGGGTGGGACTGGTGTGGGGAGAAGTGTATTTATGGGAAAGGCAAGAGGAGTAGCCCATGATTTCACGACCAAGCCTCGATCCCCAGACTAGAGGGCTGGACAACGCCTGCTTGGCTATGTCATAAGCTGTCAGGGCTTGAGGAGACATGGGGTCCAGCCTCCCTATTTGGCAGATGAGGACACAGGGCCCAGGGAGGCAGCAGTCAGGGAAGAGCCGCAGCTAAAACCTGCAACGCCAATTCCAAGTACAGAGCGCTCTCTGACATACTCTATTCCACACAACCATCTCACCAACTGAACATGCATCTGTGTCACGCTCCATGTAATGACAAGGCTATGTCTGAGAAATTCATCATTAGGAGATTTTGTGGATGTGGGAACATCATGAGTGCACTTCCACAAACCTAGTCAGTGTAGCCTGTTGCTTTTAGGCTCTAAGCCTGTATATCATGTTACTGTATGAACAACACGAGTTTAAATCAAGCACAGAGGAAATGATGCAATCATGAGACGTGGTAACTATGAAATGTATGAGGCCATTGCCAGCATAACATGATGTACTGTTTTATAGCAATTTTTTATAAGTAGAAAGAACATACTCTAAAATAATGATTAAAAAGTATAGCATAGTAAATACATAAACCAGTAACATAGTTGTTTATTATCATCAAGTATTATATACTGTACAATTGTATGTGCTATAGCTCTATACGCCTGGCAGTGCAATAGGTTTGTTGACACCAACATCACCACAAACATGTGAGTAATGTGTTGAGCTGACGTTACAATGGCTATGACACCCATCACTAGGCAACAGTAATTTTTCAGCTCCATTATAATCTTATGGACCACCATCACATATTCAGTCCCTCGTTGACCAAAATGTTGTTATGCAGCACATGACTGTACTCACGTGTGGTTGATGCCTTAAGGCATCGGTTCTTCATCTGGATTCATGTGACAAATGCCTGGAAAGCTTTGAAGAAACACCAGTAATACCCAGGATTCATCTCCGAGATCCCTATTTAAAGGGTCTGGCATGAGGCCCCAGCATGGGTATTATTTAAAGCTCTCCAGGTGCTATTCATGGGGTTGAGAGCCACTAGGATGGAGGGTCACTACTTTAAGGAATATAAAAGTAAAAATAGTGTGTTTACTTTCTTCCAGGAGCACACAGGGAGACAGGTAAGTATGTAAATAATTCTCAAGCTTCGGTGCTCGGTGTTATAGAAGGTCCAAGAAGAACGCAAGTATGATCCTGACTGAGCTGTCTTCACCCAGAAGACTGATTTGAGTAAATAAACTATTGTTTATCCCACCTAAGCCAAGCTTACTGCCTTTCTAGGCCTGTCTCAAATTCCCCTTTTCCATAAAGTCGTTTTAACAAGATCCCAAATAGAGCTGGCATACCTCTTCTCTAAACGCCTACATTACCCACAGGCTGTAGGCAAACAATTCAGGACTAAATTATATACATATATGATTTCTATTGTTATGCTGTAGTAATCATGAAATGAAAGCTTCCATTTATTCAGTGCATAGTAAGTGCCAGGCACTCTGCTTTATATTCCACCAATATTCCCAGGAGCTCTGTGACGCTGGCAACAATATACCCATTGTACAAATAAAGAAACTGAGACCCATAGAGGTCAAGTACTTTACCCCAACCAGACAGCTAGTAAGAACATATGAATCCAGGTCTGTATGCTTCCAAATTTCTTTCAAATGCATCATTTTATATCAAATATAAACACTACTTCTTTATTATAATGTGTACTCTTGATATATTATTTTTCAGGCTGTAAACTTCTTTGATGTTCATACTTTTATTTAATCCTGACTACAATCTTGTTATCAGCTCTATTTGACAAGCAAGGGAATGAAGTCTGGAAAAATTGGTAAAACGCTCAAGATCCCACAGTCTGGCCATGAACCCAGGTGTTCTTATTCCAAGTGCAGGACTATTTCCACTGCTCTCATATGCCATGTGCCAAGCTCTGTTCCTCATTGACCTGAAGTCCCTTGAGGGTCCAGACTGTGTTTTACACTGCTCCTGTATTCCCCACAGGTCCCAGATATGCAGCCTGTTGCTTTATTAATTGATTTGCCAAGAAGTAGCAAGAATGTCCCCATGAGGCATCCTGGCTGTAAGGACCTGAACAACAAAACCCTAGCAATCCTTTTGGGGCTGGAAGGAACTGCCAAGGGGCATGACTGTGGTTCTGTTAGTGTCATGACTAAATCATGTTCTAAAACAAACAAAAAAATCCTTCCAGTCACTAGTTTTGAAGGTATGATTCCCAACTATCTACAGCAGCTAGCAGAAGCAAATAGCAGTGTGAATTAAATGACCTGCCCATGGTCATGGAATGGACCAGTGGAAGACAACTTCCATCACCTCCGTCAAAACCTCTGATTTGAATCTCAGTCACCTCCCTGTGACATAGCAACATTTTTTTATTTATTTAGTCATATCCCACCTCATTTCCCAAAGGACTCTAAGTGTTTGCAATAGATGAATAATACAATAACTAAAGATAAAATAGAAACAAGTAAAGACAACTAAGCCAGGGAAAAATGAAAATATAAAAAAGCAAGTCCAAAGAAAACTACTTTATTAGTCAGAGAGGAAACACTGCTTAAAGCCCAAAAGATTACAGTGCATTTAAAATAAATGTTTCATGTATGGATTTCAGTTGATGAGGTTTCTTGTTTTGTTTTTTTAAAGATTTTTATTGGGGAATTGTGGGATGGAAACAGCGCTGGGGAATCGGAGGAAGGGGAACAGACAAGTTGCTGTCCTTTTGTTCTTCAGTCTAGTGTGGAGGACGTTGCTTCACTGGCCCAAGTTGCACTCTTCCCGGGCGAGGCACATCAGTCGCCAACTTCTGGATGGCTGCTCACGGTGGCTACTGGCCACTCACGCTGGCTGCTGGCTACATACGGTAGCCCATGGCAACCCACTGCCACAGGGGCTGCAGCCTACGCCGTCGCCAGCAACTCATGGCAGCCCAGCTCCAGGTTGAGCTGTTGTTCAGCATCTTAGCTGTGGAGGGCAGTGTCACTGGCCCTCATATGTGGGATCCGAACCGGGGCCCTCTGGCATCCCAAGCCAGCTCTTAACAAACGTGCCACTCGGCCGGCCCCGATGAGGTATTTTTAAGCGCTGAAAAACTCCTGTGTGGTTTTACTCCATGCCAGATATTAACCCAGAAGAATGATTCAAGCAATAAAACTATAGATTTTCTCCCCAGGATGTGGTCAACACACTGTATTCATGCATCCGTGGTTATATGAGAGATACATTTTCCAAGTTCAATGTTGCCAAAAAGACCACGTCAAGGCTTTGTCCAGAACAGAACTTTCATTTCAACAAGTCTGAATCATGGCCATTTCATTCATTTAGCAAATATTGCACCAACAAATTATCTGCCAGTACAATTCACTGGAAATTCAAAGGGAAATAAGACATAGACCCTTTTCTATAAGACTTCTTCATCTAGAGGAGCTGACGGGCTTATTAGTATATAATCAGCACAACTGTAATAAGTGGGATTCCAGAGATATGCATAGAAGCTGTAAAGATGGGGACAACCACTTCACTGAGGTTGGCAGGTGTATCTTCTCTTCTAACCAACACACATCCAGTTGCAAGGATACTGGTTCTCTAGATCGAGGGAGCCATCCTTAATCAAGTAGGCTCGAGGAAATCTTAGAATAAATAACTTACCTTTGTGACTTGTTATATATCTCCATATTCCTGATTCGGTAGTGTGGAGAAATAAGACCAGCAAAAGGCAGCCGTGCCAGCTGAAAAATGATGGCCAGCAGGACAGCATGGTGGAATGTATGGAAATACTGTAGCAAATAGTTCGTAATACCGAGATTAGTAAGGCTGATTTCTTAGCATGGCATAGGAGTTTTGTTTTTGGCAATCTTACATTTGATAAAGACACTTTCAGAGACAAAAACAACTTTCTAGCTGATGATGCATCCATTCAAACCACCTATTATCACATTTAAAACAAAAATTGAGCAATTTGAGAAAGATAAAAAATGGCAGGTTTATCTGTGGTTGATCAGCACCTACAAACAGAAGCCAGTAACAAAAGTGGCCAAGTAGTTTAATCCTTTGGAACTCTGGCACAAATTCAAAAATTAGTTTCTTTTTCTCTTCCGGATGACCTGGTTGAAGAATACTTTAATGGCAATTAAAAAAAAATTAGTACAAACGCCGAAAAGTTTACAAAGGAATATGGGGGGCAAGCAACCTGCATTTAGAATTTACTGTGATTGGTTCCAGCACGTGTGCCTGGAGAATCCCCAAAGCATCGCTCCGTGGAAAATCAACACATGCCTGGTGTTAGCTCAAGGTATGTGCTGACTTTCTACTGCAGAAACAAAAGCAGGTAAGGTAACTTTTAAAGAAAATAGCCTTGTCTTTTCTTCCTTATATTGACACATACATTGGAAGTTGAGGATGGAAAAGCAAGAAAAATCTAATACTGAATACAAGAATTTTAGTCAAAACCTTTTCAGGGGATATCCTAGAGTCAGTGTAATTCCTGTCCATTTTCCGTGCATCGCCTGTACTTTTATGTTGCTGCATCTTGAGAAGAGAGAGAGTCAGTAAGTGCACCAGAAGCAAAATCATCAACCATCAAAGAAATATCCTATCCAGTGCTTACCCTCTCCTAGAAGAAGGTGGGGAGTAGAGAAACATTTGTGACAATGATAAAACAACCAGATTTCTCCTCGACCATTACTTTCAAATGAAGTTAAGCATCATCTATACATCCTGGTCCAATAAAATTTTTCTGTATAAGATCAGGGCTGCAGTTTATTAAAAATTTAAACTTGCCCTTACGAACCTTACAGGAATCTGAATTGAAGTAGCCAGATATCAGGCCAACTCGTCATTTTTATTTCTTGAACTCTGGATGTTTATGTAGGCAACTCCAAGCTGATTTGCATTATGCACCAGTTACAGGAATAGATTTGCCAGGAAGTTTTGAAACGCAAGGACAGATAGGCCTCTTTCTGGGTTAAGTCATTGCTCCAGACCTACAGATTCACCCAGCCAGGCCCTCCAAATATTTTGCAATGAGCATTTTGAAACACATGGGTCATTTAGTTCTGGCTTCCAGGCAGTTCAGTGAAACTCTTAGGCTAGAGCATTGCAAAAGTTTATGATTTCTCACCAAGGAATGAAATGTGACGCAGTACAGAAAACTGAAGACGTTTAATACCAGATGTTAATGTAAAAATTGGAAAATTGTGGTCCCATATAACTATCTGACTCCTGACCCTCAGAAGTCCATCACAGGCCAGAAGGCATCATAATTTCTGGCTTCTTCCACTATTAAACTATGTCTAATTTTTTAAATATAAAATAATAATTCTGAGTGATTTAACTGACACAATTAGAACATATCAATCTTGAGGTATTTTGTGACCACACTAACAGAGTGATGCACATCTTTACCATAAAAATCAGAAGTGCAGCCTTTCTGATTTTTTTGTATTTTCTAGAAATTAAAAAAATAGTTTGAGGTATGTTTATTTCCTTTGTCTGCACTCCACACCTATCTAACTTCATGAAATGCATAGGGAAAGGAAGGAAGGAAGGAACTCTTTCTTGTTTGCATTGGGAGGGAAAGAGAACATCTGAAAAATACATTTCAAAACACTTTGACATTTATTTGCACTCCTTCCCTGAATCCGTATATTTGAGAAATCAAATGACTGTTTTAGAAGGCAGATGGACGATTTAGGAATCTTGTGTCTATGAGGAGAGCTTCATGTGGAATGAGGAGTTGTAGGTAAGAAGCTCTGGATTTGCTGTCAGATCTGAGGGAGTACTACATTTTTTTACTTTCTGGTGCTATTGGGCAAAGCACTTAACCTCACTGTGCCTCAGTTTCCTCTTCCTAAAAGTGGGTTTAATATGAACGTTGTAACCACTGCAGAAAATTGTTGTAAGGCTCAAAAAATACAGTTTGTGTGAGTACATAAGCTGATACATAAATGGAAAATTTCTATATAACTATGAAGAAAAATCACTCAAACTGTGTGGTTTCAACTTGAATCCAGAGGAAGCTGAGGCCTAAAGAATCTCCTCTAAAAGCCTCTTCAATAAATGGTGTTGGGAAAATTGGAAAGCCAAATACAAAAGAATTAAACTAGACTGCTGTTTGATACCACACACAAAAATTAATTCAAAATGGGTTAAAGTCTTAAATATAAGTCCTGAGACAATAAAATACATAGAAGAAAACATAGGTACTAAACTTCGGGACTTCAGTCTCAGAAAGGCTTATGTGAACTTGACCCCAGAGACAAGGGAAATAAAAGCAAAAATGAATCAATGGGACTACATCAAACTAAAGAGCTTCTGCACAGCAAAAGGAACCATCAATAATAAAATGGCTACCAACTGAACGGGTGAAGATATTTACAAACAATAGTTCTGCTAAGAGGCTAATATGCAAAATATATGAAGAACTCATACAACTCAACAACAACAACAATAATCCAATTAAATAAAGGGCAGAAGACCTGAACAGAAAGTTCTCCCATGAAGACATACAAACGGCCAAATGATATATGAAAAGATGCTCAACTTCACTAGCTGTTAGGGAAATGCAAATCAAACCATAATGAGATCTCACCTTTTACCTGTTAGAGTGGCTACTATCAATAAAATAAGAAATACCAAGTGTTGGAGAGGCTGTGGAGAAAAACGAACCCTCATTCACTGCTAGTGGGAGTGTAAATTGGTGCAGCTACTATGGAAAACAGACAGGAGCTTCCTCAAAAAATTAAGAATACAGCTGCCATATGACCCAGCAATCCCTCTTCCAAGTATCTACTTGAAAAATCTGAAAACATTTATTCGTAAAGAGATATGTACCCCTATGTTCACTGCAGCATTATTCACAGTAGCCAAGACACGGAAACAACCTAAATGTCCTTTAATGAATGGATGTTTGGTTTAGTAAGATGTGGTGCATATATACAACAGGATACTACTCAGCCATAAGGAAAGATGAAATGCTGCCATTTGTGACAACATGGACAGATCTTGAGAGTGTCATACTAAGCAAAAAAAGTCAGACTGAGAAGGACAACAACCATATGATTTTACTCATGTGGAATATAAAACAGAAAGCAACAAACAAATATGACAAACAAACAAACAAAAAGTCATAGACACTGAAAACAACTCAGTGGTTGCCAGAGGGGAAGGGGATGGAGGGAGGAAAGAAGGGGTAAAGAGGTCCAAATATATGGTGATGGAAGGACACTAGACTCTGGGTGGTGATCACAAAGTGCAATATACAGATGACGTATTATAGCATTGTACTTTGAAAGTTATTTAATGTTAACCAATGTCATCCCAATAAATTTCATTTAAAAAAAAAAATCTCAGGGCAGCCGATGGCTCAGCTGGTGAGAGCATGTGCTCTTAACAAGGTTGCCAGTTCGACTCCCACATGGGATGATGGGCTGTGCCCCCCTGCAACTAGATTGAAAACTATGACTGGACTTGGAGCTGAGCTGCACCCTCCACAACTAAGACTGAAGGACAGTAACTTGACTTGGAGCTCAGGGGTCCTAGAAAAAAAACACATCGTTCCCCCAAAAAAACACATTGTTCCCCAATAAAGTTTAAAAAAAACATCTCCTCCAAGCCCAAGGACAAGGTAGAAAAAACTTTACAGTGACTTTCTTCTTACTGAGCAGGAGTGTCTTACCTTTGTTTCTATATACTTTTGATATTTAAAATGATGGCAAGGGAAGGAGAGCATGGATATAAGATGTTAGTGAATCTTTAGCAAGAAATGGAGTGTGTTCAACTGAGCCAGGAAAAAGTTCTACTATAGGGTTTAGCACCTCTGTGGTGACCTGAAAGACAGCAGGACGCCAGGTGCTGTTCTAGAGAAATAGAAACCATTACGAGAGCCAAGCGCCCGCCTCCCTCCCACCAATCAAAACAATTACAGTCAGCAACACTGGCAAAAACAGCTCACAGAATGGGTGAGTGAGAAAGGGTGTTTGAGACCATGCTGCCTGGTTTCTGCATTGATGGACTGAGACACGAAGGCCTGGGGAAGTCAGGTGGCCTGCCCCGCCGAACACAGCTCAGCAGCATCGCTGAGAAGCCAGAGCACCTGGTCCCCTTTCCAATAAAATGTTCTTGATCTCACTGACTATAAAGGAAGTTTTGTTATTCACTTCTCAAATACAATCTAATTTTTTCCTTTGAGGGGTTAAATTTATTTTTTCAGAGAGTCACATCACCTCCAGTTATGAGATACATAACTGGAAACTTTTATCTCTCTCTCTCCTCTCTTCTCTCCATTGCTTTCTTCCTCTCTTGCTTTATCTTTCTGGCTTTCTTTATCCCTCTCTCTTTACTTCATAGGTATGCATGCTTGGAGGCAGATGAGAGAGACAAAGATAGCAGATCTATGCCAGGGGAATGCAATTTGTAATTGCCAGTTAAAGCTCAAAACTTGGACTGAGACTTTAAAAACTCAAGGTTACCAACATCAGTCCTGAATCTAGAAGGAAAAAAAAAAGTTTTCTTTCCAAATAATCTGATAATGTTTATGTAAAATTAAAATTTTATTATTCCCCAGTGCACTGCCATCACCAACCACCCCTCGGGCTCTTTTTCTTCAGGTTCAAAATAATCCCTGGCACTTGTAATCAAATGATCTCGCAATGGGTGTGTGAGCTTATTTGAATCTCATGGGGCCAAAGTAAGTTGATAATGTGTTTCTCTCACAATCATCCACATTATCTGCTTATAAACAGCCTTATTTAATTTGAACTGAATTTACAAACTTGGACCATTCCTAATCTTTCCCATCCCTTACACATAGATCCAATTCATTTGTTTTATTCTTGACTTTGATCCTAAGAATGATGTACACTTTCCCCAGGCATATAAAGGAGAGGGGGAAAAAAATCAGTTGACCAATGTAACAAAAACTCTTCCCAATGAGTTCCCAATAAAGAAGAGGCAAAACATCAAACACCAATAGTGCCAAAACATTTACTGAGAGTTTTCAAATCTTTCAAAAATGTTACAGAAAGTGAGCAAACACAGTTAAACTAATCACAAATTAGACACTGAAAACTAACATCTGGGTAAGTCAACACAGCATGTGGGGGAACAGGGAACATCTATGAGCATTTACTTGATTAAAGCAGTATATTAGGCTCTTCGACACATACCTCATTTTATTCCATTCTGGAAAAATTATCCCAGACTTGGAAATTAAGGCAAAATAAAACAAAACAAACAAACAAACAAACAAAAAACCCACCAGGATTGTGTGCTTTATTAATATCATGCTAATTCAATATTCATCAAGCCCACACAAGGGCTATCAGACTCTCTCGGGACATACAACTTTGTTTGACTAATAATTCAATACAGACCAGATTAAGGACCCTATAAAGTTGAAGGTTGATTTGTAAGACATTGAAAAGGCATGAGGATGAGTTATTTTTGCTTTTGGTAGGGAAATTCACCTCCAAGGTTTTAGTTTTATTTCCCTATAGGACACTAACCAGTTTTACATCTTACTTTGCAATCTCATTTCATCAAGGCCTTTCCCACTGACTAAATTCTCGTTCTTCACATTCTCTTCAAATTGCTCTGTTATTCTGATGATGAGTCAAATGGAACTTAACTCATCATCTATTCATATGAGAATTATGTTTTTAATGATTTGAGAATTTGTGTTTTGACAGTCCTCAACCAACCACATGAGGTAGATAGTGTATCCCCATTTCACAGAGGAAGAAACTGAGTCTCAGAGGAGGCACGTTACCTGCTCAGCATTACAGAGGTAAGAAGCAATAGAGCTGAGTTTGAACACAAATCTGCCTGAATTCTTTTATGGGAACTATACTGATCATTCACATTTGGACTGGAACATCTCAAAAAAAAAAAATCAACCTCACCTACATATGTTTATATATTGGAATTATAAACATTACAGCTGAATACCAAAAGCAACTCACTCTGTATGACCTAAGCCTGAATATTTAAGTAGTTCTTGAAGAGAATGTTTATTAATTTGTTTGGTTTCAAATGGAACTTTTAAAAATAGGAAATGTTGAAAGGATTTTCCCATACACTGTATGGAATACTGTCATTCAAGTGTGAAATTCCAATGCTTTGATACTCCCATTAATGGTTCTGGATGACACTGGGCAAATAGCCACTGAGGTTGTAATAAAAGTCATTGAAAAGTATTTAGAATACTTGCTAGATAGCCTTTTTTTGACATTTCATGAACATGTCCCTGAGAGCTTTTTGAATAAATTTGACCGAATTACCAGCGTATCTCACCATAAAGATGGTCAATCTACTTGGTCTCTAGACTAATGAAAAAATGAGGGACACCAACACGTTTCTCTGTTCTTCAGGCATGAACTTGATTTTGCTCTCACTGAACACACAGGCTGATAACACTGAAGACTGACAAGCCCCTCTTAGTCTGAAAGTACCTTAGTACAATTTTATATCTTGAAAGTATATCTTGGGAAAGGCTGATCTTTCATGTATGTGTTTGTTTCTCAACAAAAATGCTTTTCAGCTGGGATATATACCTTTGGAATGCACCCTTTTATCCACCTGAAGGTCTATTCAATGTATATGAAGATTTACAAGTTTTTCTCCATAAATAAGATCCTAAGTTCAGGTCAGTTGGTATCTAGGTTGATAAAAAACCTGTGCTTGTATCGTGAGGGTTTTTTCTGCCAAATCACGAATTAGATAGTGACCACCTGGCTTGCTTTCCGGTAGAGTACACCTCTATTTGACGGCACCAGCAGCTGTCTGCATGGATTTAAGTTAAGTGAGGCAATCTGCCCCACTCCTAGCTCCTGATCCCAAACTCCGGAGCCAGATGAATTTCAGCTCCAGGTGAAGTGAAAAGATAACTGTGTGGTTGAAATTCATCTTGACTCACAGTTTTACTGTTTTATCCTGGCTAAAGCTGCTCATGGTGTCTGTGGTTTTCTTACATAAATTTTCAATCCAGCTAGTGCTATTATACGGTGTCTTTTCCACCCCTGAAGTTGGGGGTGGACTTTTAGCTCGCATATTTTTTCCAGATGTGATAAGCTCCCCATAGCCCTCTTGGTGAGCGAAAGCATATCCAGACCTTCTTGAGCTTGATCTACGAGTCTGAGGCCTTCGGCTATATGGTGGCCTTGCTTTCCGTTGAGCCTTCTGCCGCTGGCGGATCTGGAAAGGAAGGGAACCCAGAGTGAGACGGTGCAAATGCTGGACTCCACCGATGGGCCACTTGGTGAAGTGAAAGCCTCTTCAGTCAAAACAACATCAACAATAATAAAATACCCAACTTCATTTAGGTGAAAAACAAGCTTTTCACCTAAAAATGAAGACTTTGTCTGCCTAAAAGGTTACACTGGGCACTGGTTAGTTTTTTATTTCTACCAAGGGACTATTACGTGAGAAGTGTTAAGGCAAATTTCCTTATTGTCGCCATCTCATACATCCATTTTAAATGAATAGAAACATACTTTTGTACAGAAAGGTTTTCTAACATGCATCACCCAAACACAGTCAGTGTAACAATTTATAGTCCCATTTCCCACCCCCCAAAAAGGCCTTGTTCCTCTCTTTTAAAGATTCTCAGGATTCAACAGTCATTAGTAATTAGACAAGGGCAAAATTTAGAAAATGAGAACCAAAAATTTCCAACTTTTGTGTAGGTCAATGCATCATGAGATTTTCAGTTTTGAGCTTTCTTTGGGGGTTTTTATGGGTTTTTGAAGAGGTCAACACATTTGGGTGGGTTTCTGATATTTCTTTCATGTCCCTATAAAGTTATGGAGAAAAAGAGGCAAGGTTCGGTGCAAGCCAAATCAGTTCTCTGATTCACCCGCTTGCTTGGAGTCTCAGTTTTGTGTCAGGAGAAAGCTGTGAAGCTGAAAATCATGACCTGACTAAATATAGGAAGAAATGAGCATCATCTTTCTTCTTTGAGCTCATCCATCATTTTCTGGGTTTACATAAGAATGAGCTTGCAGAGCCAAAATGAAAGGACAGATAAAACAGGGGACACCGTGAGTCATTTCAGAATGAATCTTTTCATATTCTGGCCCCAGAATGTGAGGGATATCATGACAAGGCAAGTTCTGCCTCAGTTTCTCTCAGTATCATTGGCCTGGTCACTCACCCCATCAATGTTTTTCTGCTTCTCATGATGTGGCTACAAATGTGTATTTCCTCTTTCTTTCTTTTTTTCTTTTTTTATCTGGGTTCTGACCTAACTTGACATTGTCCTGCTTATATTCCTCTTCCCATGAAATATTGTGAATCCCTTGGTTTAGGTATTTCTACAATCTGTTCTTTCTATTTTCCTTCTAACTGTATATTTTCCAATGCATCTGTCATGCTGCTGTACCCTTTCTTAACCTGTTCAGAAAGTAACATCTTCCCCATGTTTTGAATCTGCTATTGTACTATATTTCCACAAACCTAATGTCCCTTCACTGCATACCTTGATTGCCTCTCTTTTACTGTACCTCGTGTTTGCTTCCCAGTTAATAACTTTCCCTGTAGCTTGCCTTTGTCTTAGAGCAATGGCCCAAAATGCTGCCAGAGAGCTCCTTTTTCAACAGTCAACTTTTAAAAATATCCAACTTAACTTGTAATTTTTTACTTCTCTCCCATGTTGATTCTATTGTAGACATTTATCTTCAGCGGCACTCACAGGCTAGTACATTCAGATACAGGCTGTCCCATCTACTGTGATGCGATGCTGTGTACCTGCGCGTGTTTGTCCATATTCATTAGCTCTTCCCTGGGCTTCCAATCAGGCAGAGAGGAACACAATTCCAAGAGCCAAAGACCAGCCCTCCAAGTACTCATCAGCACTACCACGTACCTGATCACTCAGGGTTGGGAATAAATCCACCTTCAAAAATCTGAGTGCCACCACTGGCATAACTGAAGCCACTGTTGTTAGGAAAATAACAAGCCAGACGCACCTCTGGGTAAGGGAATTGCGTGCATTTCCTATTGTTGAAGAAAAATATACACTGTGGTTATAAATAGAGTCGAATTGCTGAATTAATAGCCTCGTTGTCTATTCCCACGAGATTGTTTATGATATGTTGAGGTTTGGACTATCTAGGGAAAGCCATCAGGTGTTTTCTTCAGTATACAGTGTGTTCAGTGGGGATGAGGAGAAGTCAACAGTGGTGAGATAACTCTTGGGAACTGCTCTGTGGCCTGATCAGTAGGAGACAGTCAGCTGGAGCCAAGCGTTCTCTTATCTAGGCTCACTCCAGCTTCACTCATGAAGCATTATTCTCTCATCCAAACTCAAGATCCTTTGACTACAATGCAGTCATTACTTCTAAAAGGCACATTTGCCTTGGCAGTTGAGGCATATATGCCATCTTGAGCTAAGGGAAAAGGGGACAGGGTGAGGGGGAAGCTAGTGGTTTGGTCTTCAGAGGGGAGGAAGGTAATTCACATGGAGATGGAGAAGCAAATGTCTGATAAATAAATGTTTGCTGGGCCATCTGTAACAATGGGACACAGAGGACTTTGATCAAGCAGCCTTGCTAGTTTCCTCCCTCTGTATCACAACTAGTTCATGGTATCTCCCTTCCTGGAGCAGGTCCTCTATCTAAATCCTTTTAGGCAGTCAGGGGAAAGGTCCAAGATTCTTCTTGAATCTTTTGTTTCTTAAAAAATAACCAGCTTAAAATTAAATATCCCTCCAAAAGGCACATTTTTGGGGGTGGCAAACACTGCTCTCCCTCACTATCTATCATAAGAAAACTACAAAATGTATATCTTGGTTGCAGGTACAATTTCAAACAATGATCTTGGTGACTGGCTATGTCATAAAAGGTGAACTATATCTACTACAGGGCCAACCTTTTCAATTCAGGCAACAGCCGCAGAAAACCTGCCTCAAAGGGGCTTGCTGATCTCTCTGACTGTCACTCTGTTATAAGGTACTCAAGGTTCCCAGGAGATCAGGGATGTTCCTGAGTTTGTGAAAAGAGCATTCCTCTCACTGGGAAACCACTGATGCAGCCATCCATCATGCTAATGCATACAGTAGTGAAACTCATTTCCAGGCCTGGAGCCAGTTTGCTTACTTTATACTCACACCTCATCTGCTGGGATGTTTGTTTAAACAAACCATTAAGGATCAGTAAAGAAGACAGACAAGTTCTACAGAAGACGTCAACCCTACTTACATCACTAAAGTAAACTTTTGTTCCTGTTGGTTTTCTAGGGGTTTACCATGATACCTCCAATTACCCAGGTTCTCTCTCCTAATGCTAAAGTATTAACACCATTTGAATGGCCTTTGAAGACAATGGTTTGGCTACTGATTGGTATGCCTGCATTTCCTGGCTTTGGAGGATAGAGTCTGTCTACCAAAGAACAGTTGGTTCTAGTTGCCGGGCAGAAACAAACTTGACTCAATAAATTAAATGGCTCTTTGGGCTGCTTGAAGCTCAGTACCCTGAGGCATAGCTAGAAAAAAAAAACAAGCTTCGCTTTAAAACCACACTCCTGTTTGCTGCTGGCTACTAAGGAAAAAAAATTTTTTCTTAAACCCCAATGTTGATCTAACTTTTGAAAAGTCTCATTGGAGCCCAGTAATTAATTCCTGGAATGACATGTGCTTAGCTGGAGAGAGTAGTCCCCGCACAAACTACTTTCTCCAGTGAAGGCATTCCAGTCTCATTACACATGCTAGAATGCTCTCTTAGGACTGGAAATCTTTTGGTCAATGCACTGAACTTTCAGATTTGGCAACCAGAAAAAAAAAACACTTAAAAATAGTTTTAATGTCTTTCTTTCCTAATATGCTTATTCTTATTTTTAGCCATCATGTTTCTAAATGGCTGGAATCTTTTGGTATACAAAGTATTAACATTACATATTAAGAGTGGTACAATTTAAGACTTCCATGTACACACAGGGCAAGGCAAAAGTTGAAGAATAACATTCTTAAGTGTATGGGTGCATTTAAGTGGAATGACGATTTCAGATGCCTTTGCATCACTGGAAATGTATAGCACTATAGTTGCTCTTATTTTGCTTTCTATGTGAATCAGTCTTCTAAGAATTCATGTGTAGACTGGATTCCTCAACCAGTAGATGCCATCTGTCTTGCTTGATTGAGTTCAAGAAGGTTATCACTGTGCATGTCTCCTTTCCAGCTTGCTGGGATAAACTCAGAGACATCACTGTTACCAACTTACCTCACACACTCTAGAAATTTCAAAACTTCTGAGAAAGTATATTAGTAGCCTCATTGTGTAAAGTTCAGTGGCCCTTGCTGGGAATCATTTTGAAATGTGACGAGCAATGGTAGTATACTTCATAGACAGACCAGACGTACACTATTTGTAGAATCATAGAATCTCAGGATTTTAAGGGATTTTAGGAGGTTCATTGCTACCCATCTGCTGCTCAAATCACTCGGCAACGTCCTCAACCAGTAATCAAGCCACAATTGCTTGAAGAAGCATTATTATCACCATCATCGCCATCATTGTTAACATTTATTTCAAAAATACTACATAGAATGCTATATGCTAAGCATTTTGCATGTGTTATATCAACTACCCTTACAAATTTTCTATGAACTAGGAACTATTAGTATCCCCAGTTTAGAAGTGAAAACATTAAGGCATGAAAAGGAAAAGAAACTTGCCCAAGGTTACTTGGCTTGTAAGTGGTGGAGCTGACACTGAACCCTGGCCATCTATCTACAGAGCCTACTCTTCATGCTACTTTATATTCCATAATTTTTAGAAGGCTCTAAATGTCTTTCTTATATAAGTGCAAATAAGTTTCACTGGTAAACTGTGGCAGAGATGTTGGAGATAATGTGGTATAAGAGGCAGAGCCTACCATTTCTTTCTCTTTCCTTTATTATACATGAACTTTTCACAAGTCTTCAGGTAGCCCTGATAATATGCTATGCCTCTTGTTTGCAAAGGGGCAGTTTACTGCATCTGGGCTGTTGGAAACCTGTAAGCAGCTATCTCAGTGATTCTTCTTCACCTGGTAGGGACAGCAGAAACTGATCTTTTGGAGACCTTTTCAATCCTGGAAACCTTCAGGTATTTCCAATGTAATCAATTCCTAGATAAAGGATTATTGACCTCCCTAGTCCCACCAAACATAGAAAATAAATTACAGATAGATAAATGACCGCATGGCCGTAGGTCCCAGTAGATAGTAGGATTCACTTACCAATAAAAGGAAACTGGTTTGGGAAGATGTCAAACATGCCATTACTGTGCATTGCAAATAAAATGGAGAAATAAGTGGCAATGCTGCCCCAGATGAAGACGTGATTAATGACAGTCCAGTAACTGGTGTCCAAGGCTATCTGTAAATAAAGTCAAATGCAAAGGGGAGGATTTTGAGGGTTAAAAGAGCATGATTTGGGCAGGACGAGTGACTTAACTGGTTAAGAGTTAGCTTAAGAGTGTGATCTCTGAGCAACGGGGCCACCGATTCAATTCCCACATGGACCAGTGACGCTGCACCCAAGCTGAACAGCCACTGAGCTGCCAACGGGTAGAAGGATGGCTCAGCTGGTGACAGCACATGCTCCTAACAATAAGACTGCCAGTTCAGTGGTGGGCTATGCTCACCCACAGCTGGAACTAAATTCGGCACCTTGAGCTGAGCTGTCACCCGGATTGCTCAGTGGATAGAGCATGCGCTCTTAACAACAAGGATGCCGATTGACTCCCGCATGGGATGGTGCCTATGCCCACCTGCAACTAAGACTGAACTTGGCACCTTGAGCTGAGCTGCCACCTGGATGGCTCAGTAGATAGAGTGAGCGCTCTTAACAACAAGGCTGCTGGTTCAACTCCTGCATGGGATGGTGGCTACGCCCACCCACAATTAAGATTGAATACAGCACCTTGAGCTTAGAGGCCACGAGCTGCCGATGGGCACCAGATGGCGACTGGTGCCCTCCACAACTAAGACTGAGGAGTAACAACTTGGCTGGTCTCCTTCCTTAATTCCCCAACACTGTTCCCCTCCCCCAACCCCCCAATTTAAAAAAAAAAAAGAGCATCATTTTACTGAGTGATGTTTTCCCATAACTGCCCTGTGAAAAAAATGGTTGCACCTGCTTAGCTACCAGCCAACCACAGGCTCTCCCACTTTTTGTACAACTTGGGATTGACTTGACATTTCTGCCAGACAACTGACTTTGGAACTGATACCTGCAAGCCATTATACCTGCCAAGGCTGGGTCAGAATCAGGAAATAAAATGTTCAATTACTTTCAAGAGAGAAATAAGAAAGCAGAATGGTAAATTGCTTTCAAAACTTTTCTGTTGGAAAAAGATTGGGTTGTCGGAAAAGTCATGACGCATTTTTACAACAAAACACAGAAAAAAATACGTCATGACTTTCCCGACAACCCAATATATTCTGTAGTGAGCAAGTACAACATATTATAATTTTCACATGGCCATTTTTACACAGGCATAATTTGTTTTACATCAATACTCAAACTCATTTTCATGACCCTTTCTCTCAAATAACAACAAAGACAAATCCTTAAACCTCTTTTGGCATACCATTCAGAAATTAGGGTTCATGGTGACCTGGGAGTATGTTCACAAACCCTTCTCCCTTCCAATAACTTGTAGCTGAAAAAAGCATAGCTGACTATGAGAGTCAAGGAGACCACTGGTGAAGATGAACTATTGAGTTCTCGGGGGGGGGGGGGGGGGGAGTAGGTTCTGGCATCGTATTTGCATTTCAGAGGTCCCAAAATGTTCCAAGTGAAGGTTTGCATTTCTAACAGAGTCTGGTGTAAGACCACAGATTTATCACCTGCCTGAGGGGCCCTACCTACATACTAAATAGATCCTTTTCTGCATATGGAGATATACTTACCCTTCCCTCTTGAAGTTTACTGCCTTTTAAAAGGTTGTTCCGTTAAAAGGATGCTGTCAGCCTTGGATGTAAGCTGCAGGGGTTATAAAGGGACAGACTTTTCCGTTCTCAAGTGGCTTGACAGCAGAAAGGCCTGCCATCCATGCCTCAGCAGAGAGATGCCAGTTTTTCAGTTTGTTTGACTATCAAGAGATTAGACCCAAATCTCCAACTGTACCTTCTACCACCTGTGAGTTCATCACTATCAAAAGACACCAATAGCCTGGACTGTGTGGGGATGAGCAGGCAAAGAAAAATCATAACCAATTTAAGACTCAACTAAAGAAACAAGAACAGGCGGCTCTTATTGAGGCAGAACTAATGGAAAAGACAGACAAGCACTATAACCAAAAAAAAAAGTAATAAGAACTCTTAAGGGGATGCAATTAGATCCCAGAAAAAAATCTGGAAGAAAAAAAGCATTATTCTGAATTTAAAAATTCAATAGAGAAACCAAGCAAGAATAGTCACTGATGAGAACTGAATTAATAGTCTGGAAAAAACAAATGGAAATAATATCTCACAACAGAGAGCAAAAGCTTGAAGAAATGGAAACCACGTGCAAAAAGGTAACACACAGGAATACTAAATTCATAGATATCAGACCCTGGGCCCAATATATATATAAAAAAAAGGTATTTTAGAGAGAAAAAAAGAAATAAATAGAGAAGTAATGATCAAAGAAGTGACAGAAGAAAATTGCTGTTATAACAAACAGCAAAGATTTTTCAGATTTGGGGGGTGGAGTGGCCATCTAAATCCTAGGCAAATTAATGAAAGAAGTTACACTCTGGCAATATTTATGAAGTCCAGGGATAAAGAGCACAAGCTTCTAGACAGAGAAGGTATTACAAAGGAAAGAGAATCAACCTAATATCAAACTGCTACACTGAAACTGGGATATAGTGGAACAACATTTACTAAGTTACTAAAGAAGAAGGCTCTTACTCAAGAACCTTATGCTCATCCAATATATCATTTAAATGTAAAAACAAAGAAAGAAATCTTTGAGCTCAAAAGTATAACATCTGTGTGCCCTTTCTGAAGAAATTACTCAAGGACATTGCTGCAACCAAATAAAAATTAAATCAGAACAAAGACCTCAAAATAGCAGAGGACAAAGAACATGAAAATGATGGTGAACAATGATTCTTGTAAGTTTATAGTTTTCTCTAAATGACTAATAATGTATAAACTTCAGTATTAATTTATAAAGAATTTTGCAACCATCAAAACATATGTTAAAAGAGCATTTAATAATATCCTGGAACTAAAATTCTAAATTATTAACACACAAGAGTTGGGGAGGGGATGGGGCAGGGATAAAGTAAAAACATTTCCAAAATTGCTTAACTTGGAGTTGGATGATGGAAGGGGCAGAATGGAATAGTGAAACATTTGGTGGAAGATATAGTTATTATTTAGTTATTGGTTTATTAGTATAGAAATAGAGATTAAAATGACTATGAAAATAGGGAGAAATCACTGGTAAATGGGAATACACTAGTAAAACTTGAAAATTATTCATGACAAGCAGTGCATCCAAGTATGTAAAGGAAAAAATGGAAATAAAAAGGTAGAATTAAAAGTTATCATGAAATAACATGAAAGGAACAAGGTGAAATACATAAGTCATTGTAAGAGAATAAGTAGCTTAACTCCTTTATCAAAAGACAAAAACTAATAGAATGAGAGGAAAAAAAAGGAATGAAAATGAAGGGATGGGGCCAGATTATATACCAGCAAATGCAGACTAAGAAAAGTAAAACATATTAAAAATTGAAATTTAAATAAGGATATTTTGTCATGAAAAAAGATAAAAAAGAAAAAAGATATTTGTAGAAAGAACAAATAATAATTGAGAACCATTACATGGCAAATAATACAGCCTCAGATTATAAAAGGTAAAATCTCCCTGAAACACAAGGAGAGCTTGACAAGAATCATAAGCACAATGGGAAACACTGGTACACTTCTCTCAGCATTTGACAAGCCTCATGGTGGAGGTGGTTATTCACTGGAAGTCAGTGGCTGACCTGCCATCCACGATGGTGAGAACCAAGCTAATGTTTTCTCTACAACGACACAGCCACGTGGTTGGGTGCTGCTTCCCATGGCTAGGCCTCACTGTGGCCTTCCCTCTTTCGTTTGTCCTTCTGAAGATTCTGGAGCTGCATAGTCACTTTTAATAAACCTTTTTTTCACTTAAATTAAAGAAGTCTCTGTTGTTTGTAACTATAGTATTTGGAAATCAATATGGCCATATTCATGAAATTTAATGTAAATTTAATGTACATACTTTCTGACTCAGCAGTGAAAAGGAAAAAAAAAATACCATTTTCATCCATCAGATTGGTGAAAGTTAGGAGTTCTAACTCCAGAAATTTCATTTCTAGGAATTTCTCTGACAGTACATAAAATATATATACTAATATATGACATATGCATGGCAGCATTGCTTCAATAACAAGAAGAAAATAAACATCTTGAATGTCTATCAACAGAGGACGGATGAATAAACTATGATATAACTACATTACAAAAATCTGTGCAGCTCTTAAAAAGATTAAGGTAGACCTGAATGTGTTGATTTGGAAAGTTGTCCAGCATATCTCATTAAGTTAAAAAAGCATATTACAGAATAATATGCATAGCTATATGATCCTTGTCTCTTAAATATGTGTGTGTGTCTCAAAGCAAAGAAAAAAATATGGAAAGATTAAGCTATAATTATCATAATAGCAGTTAACCAGGAGAGTATAGGGAAGGAAAGGAAGATGGTTTGCTTTATTTTAAACACTTCTATATTATTTGAAATGTTTAAAAGAATATTTTATAATTCAAATAACTGAAAAAAAAACACCTGGTATTTAAAAAAAAATAGAGTGCTAAAGTTTGGCCTATAGCATCAGCAGGACATGTACATAAGACTTATAACTAATTATAGAACATGGAAATTTCATCCGGATTGTTACCACAATGACAAGTCAAGCTTAGAGAGAAAAGGATATTAATGCCACTGTCAAAGTGAGCTTATTCACAAAATTCCTTACTTTTCTATATATTAAGAACAGCAGTCTCTGATTGAAGCCAAAATTGCTGAGCTTTCATGGTTATAAATATTTACATACTCAGGTCTTAGAATTCTATGGTAAAGTAGACATTTTTAGGGCTTCTTAGCTATAAAGATAAGTGTTAGGCTGAAACGACAGTAATTAAGAATTTACATAGTCCTCAAGTTGAAATTTTGATGTTGAAAGAGGATCTGTGTGTGTTACTCACCTATTAACAGTTTCTCTCTCCTTTATTTTGAGGGTGATATCGGTGTCCTAGGTACCCCCTCATGGAAGGAGGTGGACGTGAGTTCCCTGTGGCTATATGTATTTGTGAAGGCTCATAGCTTCCAGTCATCTTTATATAAAACGGAGGTCCACATGACTTTGGAGTTGGGGATCTGCTGTCAGATCTGTGTTAAAACCCTGGCCTGCCACTTTCTGTGTCACTTGAACTATAACAAGTCTATTTTTTCAAGTCTATTACCTGTAGCAATAGTATCTATGTTTCAGAGGGCTGTGAAGAAGAGTAAATGAGATAATGGGATTATCTCAGTAATAATTCATTTACATAGTAAATATTCAATTAATGGGAGCTGCCCTTGTTACTCTGAAAACCAGAAGCCTTGACAGAGGCAAATGGGGCAAGTTTGCTCTCAGGGTCTGTAACCTCTCCTTTCTCTACTTTTCCAGATATTCTCTCTCTGCCAAACCCCAGTGCTTCTAACTTTATGACTTCTTTTTTTCTCCTATATAAACAAGAAAGCATCTGGTATCTTGCTTTATGCTCAGTGCAACCTCTGTTCTCATACTTGCTGAAAATTTGCATTTTAACCCATCTTACTCTAAAATAAGACTTTTTCACAGACAACGCTGGAGTCAGGCAGGTCTGGCTGGGTTCCAGTCCTGATCTGAGACTCACTGTGTGACCTCAGGCAAGTCGTTTAACCTCTGGGAGCTTCATCTGTAAAAGGGGACAATAATACCTACTGCATAGTGGCATTGCAAGGACTAAGTATGATGCATGATATTACTCATAGTGGTTATGATCATTCAGGTTCAGAAGCCTACCACCAATGACAGGCTTGCTTTAGTCATCTAGGGTGAGATGGGCATGTAACTAATATAGTAGGAATAGTTGGGTACCTCAACCAAATTCTTCTCATTTCCTTTGCTCAACGTTAACCTCTCTCTATCCCTCTGCCCTTACAGTCATTCAACAAATGCTTATTTGTATCTGGCACTGTAGTTTAAATTGGAGTACAGAGCACAGTAATAAACAAAGCATGCCAGACATTGGAAGCTGGTATCCATTCTCATCCTTTCTGCTTCTAGGTCACCATCTCTAGCCTGGCTCTCTCCTACTTATTCCCCTGCCCAGAAAGTTCCTCAGTCTCCTGTCTGTTTCAGGCCCCTCCAGCACTCAGAATTAATGGTGGGTGAGGGCATGAAGGAATCAGGTCGAGGAGAAACCTATGGGATGGAAGTATGTGGATGAGATTTAGAAGACTTCAGCCCTGTAACATGACAAAGAGATCACAGCCACCAATGGAGTTGAAATACAACTCCGTGTGTGTGCATTGCTGCTTCTCAACAATGACTAATTACCCTGCAGCTCAGTAATAATTGTGTTGTAGGAAATGCTTGCTTCACATTTGTCATACAACACTCACAAATACATTTATTAAAGGACTTTTACTTGGGAAATAAGACTACTGAATCCTAATCCTGAACCTGGAAGGCAAGTCACTGTGTGGTCTTGGGCAAATCTTGGAACCCAGTTTGTTATATCAATTTTATTTAAAATTATACCTGTTATGGTTTTAACATATGACCACCAATTCTTGGAAACTCCTTTCTCTAGGAAATGGAGCTTAATTCTCCTCCCTTTGAATGTGGGCAGGGCTTAATGACTCAATTCTAATGGACAGAGTATGAAGAGGTAAACATAGTCAGTTTACAATGGAGAAACCCAAAAAATATCATCTTAACCAAGATCAGCATCACCGTAATAAATCATGCTGACATCATGTGTTCCCTGATCAAGTACAACAAGAAGAGCATATCTCTTTGTGATTCTTCCCTCACATCCAAAATGTCAGTCCATTTCCTAAAAAAAAACCAGGAACATTCTACAAAATACCTGACCATCGTACTCTTCAAAAGTGTCGAGGTCCTGAAAGACAAGGAAAGGCTATAGAACTGTTAGGGATTGGAGGAGACTAAGGAGATATGACAACCTAATGCAATGTGGGATCCTGGATTGGATCCTGGTACAGAAAAAGGTCATTAATGGAAAAATTGAGACTATCTGTGTTCAGTTAATAGTATTGTACTAACATTAATTTCATAGTTTTGACCATTGCACAATAGTTATGTAAGATGTTAGTGTTAATATTAGAGAGAAACTAGGTAGATCACAGTTGCCCTCAAGGAGATGGAAGGCAGAGAATGGATCTTGGAGAGACAAATAGTGAGTTAGGCCTGAACCAGACGGATCTGGAAATCCCCACCCAAAGCATCCTGAATGAGGGATTTTGGAGTTCTAAGTATAAATCCCTCTGAGAAAGCATGGGTAGCATTCTTATAAAACTTTGATAACCAAGGTAAGAAATTTTGAATAGTTTATTTGAAAGACTCAGAATAACAGAATGTTAAATTCTGTGATCTTTTCTGTGAATAAATAATATTTGTAAATGAGGTTGTTTTTATGATCCCTCAACTTGTGAAAAAAGCAGAAATGTAATTGTGACAACCAACTGTAACAAGAACTGTGTGATTTATGGGGGAACAACTCCTAAATCTAAAGTTACTATAGAAACAGCATTGGCATTGCTGTTATAGTGTTATCAGAAAATAATTTAGAGATAAGCAAAAGGAAAAAGAGAAAATGATATATAAGAATACCAACAGACATTTTTTTAATTAAAAAGATAAAGTTAACTAAAATTGTAGACTTAATTGTGAAAACCAGTTTCACTAAAAACATATAATGCCTGTCATATCTACAAAAAATTGTCCAGGTAGTTTTTTACCCTTACTACAATAGCAGATAATGTTAAGGACAGTTTGAAGAATAATTTCCCTTTACTTTTTTCTTCAGATATTGGCCCTGTTACTACCTTCCCAATCACCTCTTAGAGTACCAAGTAATAGGTCTGACCTGGAGATGAATAAGCTGTACTACTAAAAAGATGTCTCTATGTATCTCACAACTGCCCTCCCGACTGGAAGGAGAATCCAGAGAACTGGAAATGTACTTTCATGACAAGGAGAAAACCACCCAATTCTGTGGACTGGAACTATAAGAGTACACACAGAGTTTGCTCAGTGATCAAAAGAAAACAGAACAAAACATAGCCCAATATAGTGGCAAGACCTACAAGAAAAGATGGAGCAATAATTTCTTGTGAGGTGATATAGACCTTATCCTGATAATGGATACTCCTGATGAATGCTTTATATGTCGGATGCTTCCAAGTCAAGCCATGATTTCTTCCTCTGCTGAAAAATTGAACATAGAGGAGCTAGGCTTGGAGGGTTCACAAAGCATCAGTATGCTTTATTTACTTGTGAAACAGACAAACTGAACTCTGCCGAGTGGAGTAATCTGATTCTGCTTTTGGATGCTACCTCTCTGACTCTCTAAATTTTGAACTCTCAAGATGTCAAGTATTATTAGCTGGCTTTGGTATGGACTTAATGAAAGTTACTTAAATGGGCCAAGGAATGGCAGAGATGCCATTTAAAAGCAATATGTTTACATTTGATCCATTCAATCTATTTAATACTTATTGAGTCATGACGAGAAAGTCTGGGCTTCATGAGATGCTTTGTTGGACATGAGCAGCTATGATTCGTAAAAGAGATTGTTTAGAAGATAGGAAAAGGACTGACCAAAGGCAACTCAAACTCTATAAAAATTAAGCCCTTGATTGATACTTGCCCCTTAAAAATAAAGAAATACAAACAAACAAAAACAAAACACAAATAAAAAAACAGAAACCACATTGCTTTCTGTACCCACCCAGAGCTACAGATTTTAATGGATCAGGAAGCTTTTGGAACCACTATCTCCATATCTAATAGTATTGTCCACCATTTGAATTTAAAAGGAAATAGAAGCACAATTCAAGATGCCCAGTGGAAGATCAATGGAACCCAAAAAACCATCCCCACCAGAAGAGCTTCTCGGAACTTGAGATTCAGAGGCACCACACGTATAACATTAAACCACTTGAATAATTCCAAGGAAAGGCATTGCCAAATAAACTTTAGATCTCACTTTAAAGCCTAGAAATTATTAAGTCTAATAGAATCATGAGGAAGTTTCACCCTGTGTTATAAGTGGAAAATTTTCTTCAAACACCAGAAGGAAACTGTAGTATAATCATATCTCTTTACATACAATGCTCAACCCCAAAAAGTGATTCATTGTGAGGTTTCTACTAACTGGAGGTTATAGACACCTAATGCTAATTTATGTTAGAGCTTCATGTTTTCTTTCTCTCTTTTTTCAGTTTTATGAGAAATAATTTATATACATCACTATATAAGTTTAAGGTGGAGTGCATGATGGTTTAATTTACATATATTGTGAAATGATTACCACAAGAGGTTCGTCTTACACTCATCTCAAAATGTGTAGTTAAAAAGATAATCCCAGTTTTTTTTAGGATTATTGTTTTTCCCCAAGAAGTAGACAAAACCAGTCAACTATGAAACAGATTTTTACAAGTTGTAAAGCCTTCAAGTTAAGATGTTTTCACCAACAGGATTACCTGCACACTGACCACAATGACCAATGATGTGGCCATGGTAACTGCAAAAGACTGGTAGTCAGCAACGTGCTGCCCATCTTCTCCGACCATGTTGTAAAAGGCCCCATAGGGGATGAAGAAAAGGGTTAACGAGGTGTAGATTCCGTGTACCATGCAGATGAAAAATTTATTCTTGTTAAAAAGTAGATTCCGCTGTCCAGGTTCATAGAGCTGGGGACAGTCCATGCTGTTGTGGTCATTCACGTCCTGTCAACAGAGTGTTACTTCAGTGGAGGAGGTTTGAGGAGAAGTCAGAGAGGCCCTGAATTCCCTATCTCCAGAAATAGCAAGTACCTGTCTAGGCATGCCCTCACATGCACTCCTCATCTTGTTTTCATTCCCGCAATAACCCAGAGGATACTAAAATGATCCCTATTTTATAAAGGAGGGGTTTGAGTCTCTAAGAGAGATTCATGAGCGGTTACGCAGCTCTTACAGCAGAACCAGAGCGTGACTTGCACCTGGATATTTGGCTTCAAATTGAAGTTTGTTTCCTATACTCTCTGCAGCTGCACTCATGCTCCCAGAATTCTAATATATCATTTGCAGTCAATGGGCCCCCGGGGGTTAACTGCCAAGGCAGTGAGTGGTAGTGACTAGGTGATGGCAGCAGAGCGAGAACTGCGGAGATAGAACTGGCCAATCAGAGTTCCCAACTGTAGGGAGAGGGAGAGCAGGAAGAGGGGGACAAGGAAAGGGAGAAATCGCATGTGGGATTCCAGGTGGGAAGGGAGCTGAGCCTGAAGAGCTGAGTGTTCTACCCAGTGAGGATTCCAATGGTGTTCAGGACAAAGGATTTCGACAGAATGAGACGGCATCAAGTTTGGCTCTAACAGGGGTCCTGGGAGAAATGAAAACAATGCTTCTCAAACTTAATGTAAGACCACCTGGGGAGCAGATGATGATTCAGTCGGTCTGGAGTGGGGCCTGAGACTCTGTATTTCCAACCAGCTCCAAAGTAATGCTGATGACCACACTGTGAGCACCAAAGCCAAATGCCAAAACCAAAAAGGAAGGCAAGGACATCAGAGGACCATGGGTGGGGGAGAAGCAGCCAAAGAGGAAGGAGCCCAGGCACAAACTCGGGGGGCAGACCAAGTCTGCCTTTCTGCTTGTGGGATGGCCTGGGGCTTGCTGGATGGGGTCCCATGAACACTGGCATATTCCCTTCAGGTAGTCCTATTTTGAGATCTGCTGAGTGCTTGTTTCCCCAGCCCAGTGACTGATGGGATTATGTGCACAGGCTTTGAAACCAGGTAATTCTGAGTTCAAACCCCGGCTCTGCAGCTTAGCAGATGTGTAACCTTCAACCTGTTCCTGAACCTCTGAGCCTTGGTTTCCTCACTTACAGAAATGCTAACAGCACCTCCCTCACAGGACCACTGTCATGATTAAATGAGTATGTGTTCAGCAGAGTTCTTGCCACAGCATACGTAATAAATAACCGATGCCTCTATAAATAATAACAAATACAATAATGATAGTGATAATAAAAACAGTAATAGCATAGCAGCCTCTGAGTCAAGTGGCCTGGTGCTAGGCTGAGTTCTATCACTTGTTGGCCATATGGGTTTAGGACAGTGACTTGAACCTTGGAGCTTTGGCTTCCTCCATATAAAATGAGTGATCTGTAGGTGATCGCTGAGGTCCTTCCAGCATAGGATTCCATGATCCTGTGATCAGTTTAAGGACCAGTGTTGACAAAGCGAGAAAGAAAAGGGGCAGACGCTCAACTGGATGGCAATAGGGGCTTATATATTTTTTTTCAAATTGCACAATAACCATCTTTTCCCAAAAACTACTTTATTTTTTATTTTATTCCACATTCTGGGCAGATACAAAGCACTAAGGAAAGAATTACTTGTCAACATGGGCACTGGGAAATGAATGTGTTTAAATCCTTTACATCTAAGGTCTTTAGGAGTCTATTATTTTGTGTAGAATTCCATAAACTATGCCATTCACAAACTGCCATTTTTACATATGAAAAAATGAGACTTATAACTGACTATAAAACCACAGAATGAGAGAGTGGAGTGAGCTCATAATGTGAAGATTTATATTTTGCAATAGATGGCTTTGGGCCAGAAAATGAGGCCTAGCAAATGGGTCTAACAACAGCCTGGAGAAAATCTGGTCTCCTTAAAAATACTTCAAAAAATTTTTTTAAAATAATACACTCTAATTGTGCCATGGAAAGTCCTCTGGCTAGCCTTCCACTTCCCCACAGGCAGCCAGGCTTTTTCTCTCTTGCAGGAAATATCTTCCAAGGCTCCGGGGGTGCCAAGAAGCCACCATTTTTGTAAATGATCCCCTCCCTTTTCTCCTCGCGAGCATTTTGAGCGAAACAAAAGAAGACTGCACTCTTTCTCTCCATGGCTGTAGGGTTTGGGTCTTCCTCTCCCATTGGGAGGGTGCTCTGCTGGCCTGTAGTTCCTGTTCTGAGCTGTGCTGGCCAAGGAAGTCTCACCACAGATGCTAGCTCTCTACACTCCAACCTAGTTCCACGGTTTTCTATCACTCGTGGTTCTCTATACCCTCAGAGGCTCATATGGGACTTCCTGGTGTATGAACCACAAGGCACTAGTCCTGAGGCACATTAAGAAGTGATATGTGAAAAATAGATAAGTAAAAGTACAGTCACATGACTTTGGGAAATGCTGACCTAAAATGAAGTCAAAGAAACTATATCCTACAGGATGTCTCAGAGCCTTAAGGGCAATAATACGGGATATAAATCTCTAAGAGGAGAGCAGCCAAACTTTGATCAGAGAACCCTTTTGGGGCGATGGGGGCACTGGAAGGGTTTTTGATCCATACAGTATCTATTAAAACAACTGCACTCTTAAGCTTCCTTCCAATGGCTTGTGTCTTCTACTTAGAAGTTAGAAACAATTAAAAGGCATCAACAGAGCAAAATAAGTTATAAGGATAGAGAAAAACACATACCTGGTCAAAAATCCCCATGGCTAAAACAGGCAGTGATGTGTAGACAATGTTAAAAAGGGTAATGAACCACTGGTCATAGACAGTCTGAAAAAGAAATAACACATCAGTGAGAAACACCAGGAGTGAGGCTATTCACCTACTGGCTCTTGGATTAAATATCTCAGTTTCCTGAGGTGGGTGAGAGTTCAGTTTTGCAGTCAGACAGACATGAGTACTCCCCCAGGCCCTGTCTCTTATCAGCTCTGCTGCCTTAGTGGGGGTATTAGATCTCTCTAAACTTCCATTTCTTCATATTAACATGAAGCCATACTCTCCCTGCAGAGTTGTACTGGGGATGAAAGGAGATCACATATATAGAGCACCTAACACAACACTGGACATATACAAGGCTCTGGACCCTTGTGGTGGGTTGTTATTTCATTCTTCAGGTTTTCAATGGCTTATAATGAATCCAGTGATCTAATCTAGAGTGATACAGAAAGGATCTACTAAAATCTTCAGAGGGAGATGTAGAAATTAACCTGTCAGCTCTACCCTGAGAACTTTTTCTTGGGAATGGTTTAAAGTTAGGTGGACATGGAGCTAGCAGCCCAGGATATTTGGTATAAACAAGTAAGATAATAAAAATAGCCCCTCACACTTATATAGAGTACTTCCTTGCATGAGCCTTACTAATAGTCGGTGAGGCATATAAAACAGGTATTATACCCCCACTTTGTTAATGAGTACATAGAGATGTACTCATTACAGAATCTTTCAGAGTTACAGAGCTTAAAACAGGCAAAGGCAAAGCTTAAAATCTAGGTATTCTGCTCCTAACAAATTTCTGTCCTACCACTCTGATATCATAGACTCATACACTTATTCATTTAATAAATATTTATTGAGAGACCACTATGTGCTAGAACCACTAGGTTCTAAGCAATGGTAATTCAACATGATCATTTAGAGAAAAATTCCTCATGAAACTTGCAATCTAATGAGGGCAGAAAACATATATGGGGTAAGTGAGTTAGAAGATAATTAGTAGTAGAGAGAAAAGGGGAATAGGAAATATAGGAGGGTTGTATTTATAATAAGGTGATTGGAGAGGGTCTCACTGAGAAGTGACATTTAAGAAAATGTTGCATGCAACAAGTATTGGTATGCAATTCTCCAGGGTCACAGCCCAGAGTAGGAGTCTTTAACAGGGCCCCAGATGCCAACTCCTATCTAACCAGAGTCTGTTGGAATTACAGCTCAGTCTCTCTCTTCCTTCTCATGTGCGAATGCATTCAGCACCTCTACACCTAGATACATGAGTTCAGAGTATCTGCCTTCATGTACCAGGAGACATACAAGGTGTGATCAAACAATACTGTGAATGTTTAAGTTTTTTAAAGAAATTATTACAGTAAAAGACACATTGCCATTAATACCCCTCAAAATACTCCCCCTCACTTCAAACACACTTATCCCATCGTTCTTGCCACTTTCTGAAGCAGTTCTGGAAGTCCTCTTTCATGAGTGTCTTTAGTTGCACTGCCATGGCTGCCTCAATATCCTGAATCATTTTGACTTTGGAGAACAGCCAGAAGTCACACAGTACCAGATCCAGTGAATAAGGTAGATGAGGACACACAGTAATGTTTTTATTTGACAGAAATTGCCGTATCAGAAGCGATGTGTGACACAGAGTGTTTTGTCATGATGGAGGGTTATTTACGGCACAATTTAAAACACACCTTATCTCAACCATAGCTCACACCAGACTGACTGCCCCAAACAAGTTGAAATTTGTCACACACTGTTACTAAGATTCTATGTGCTGCTTCCCTTATTGAAGATCCCTGCCTTTCCATTGGATGGCACTCAGCAGCAGCGTTCACCGTATTTTGTGATCATAACCAAAAGGCTCCATGTCACACATCGCTTCTGGTATGACAATTTCTGTCAAATAAAAACATCATGGTGTGTCCTCAGCCACCTCATTCACTGGATCCGGCACCATGTGACTTCTGGCTCTTTCCCCAAAGTCAAAATGACCATGAAAGGAAAACATTTTGCATCGATTCAGGACATTGAGGCAGCCATGACAGAACAACTAAAGACACTCATGAAAGAGGACTTCCAGAACTGCTTCAGAAAGTGGCAAGAATAATGGGCTAAGTATGTTAGAAGTGAAGGGAGTATTTTGAGGGGGATTAATGGCAATGTGTCTTATATGTACTAGTTTGTTTTTTTTTAATTAAACATTCACCATAACTTTTTATCACATCTTGTATGAAAGTGCTCATTGCAGCACTGGTTGTAATAGCTCCAAACCTGAAACAAACAAAACACCTCTCAGGGGTGGAATAGAAAAAGACACTCTAATTATTGATACAATGGAATACTACAGAATAATGAAAATCAAGAAATTACAGCCATCTCCAAAAACACAAATGAATAAAAAATATAATGTTGAACAAAAGAAGCCAGACCAAAAAAAAAATATGATTCAATTTCAATAAAGTTCAAAATGTGCCAATCTATGCTATGTTGTTTAGGGATTCATACTAATATGATAAAATTAAAAAACAAAGCAACTAAGTGATTATAAAATGTCAAAGTAATAGTTACCTCTAGAGCTGGATAAAGGCTATGGCTAAGAAAAGGTGAGGGGAGCTACTGGGAGTTTGGCAACATTCTGTTTGTTGCACTGGATCATAGTTACATGGGTGTTCATTTAAGTATCAGGTACTTTTTTGTAGATTTGTTGTATTCTACAATAAAAAAAAAAGAAAATACATGACCTTTTTGAATCATAGCCTGGCAAAGCTGGGAAGATTTAAAAAACCCTGATGCCCATGCTACACCCCAGGCCAATTAAATCAGTATCTTTGGCGGGTGGGATGACCCAGACATCGGTAGTTTTAAATTTTTCCCACGTAATTCCACTGCGAAGCCAAGATTGAGAATTTCAGTCACCCTCATCCAAAAAAAAGAGAAGCAGCTGACCCAAGTCCTCAAATATTTGATGATGGCATCTGACCTCCATTCCTCAAATATATCAATTCATTTCATGATTGTAGTTTAGAAAATATGAGGGGGAAAGCAGTTAAAATGAAGTCTTGTAGCCCCAAGCGGAACCTGCTGCTGTCAAACCACTTTATTCTTTCTCCACCTCATCCATCACCCAACTTCCACTCATGGAGAAGAGAAGATTTCAGGTATTAGGAAAAAGTGTAGAGCCGGGGCAATTATGGCCTGCTAAACTGTAAGTAGCTGATGTTCTGGCAGAAAGTGCCACCGTCATCACAAACTGGCTAGCACCAATACCTACGATCGTTTGACAGCAGCATTTGTAAGCTGGCACTCGGATTTGAAGCTGCATTTCACAACCGCAGCAAAAGAGGACGGGAAGGGAAAATTAGTGAGAACAAAGCTTAAGTGAATTTTCACAATTTCTTGGAAGAGTTTTTACTGCCAGTCAGAATCACAATAAGAAAAAGAAAATTAGTTGATATTTACTGAGTACCTACTATGTACCGGGCACTAGTTTAAGGACTTCACATATATTGACTCATGAAATCCTCACAACCCTATGAGGTCAGTGCTATTAGTAGCCCCCAAATGACAGATGGGGAAACTGAGGCCCATCAAGGTTAGGAGATTGCTCAATGTCATACATCGAACACAAAGATTTCCAAAGTGTGGTCTAGGGGAACTTTAGAGGGTCCACGAAAACTATTTTCACACAATGATACAAAGAAGTTATTTATTTGCCCTTTTCACTCTCATTCTCGCATAAATGTATATGGCTTGTGATAACACAACCAACTAAATGCAGAAGCAGATATGGAATCCAACTACCTCCTATTATGCCAAATAGTAAGAGATTAAGTATAAAAAATGACACTCTTCACACTAACTTATTTTTTGTTTTGGAAAATACGGTCTTTTTCTTTTCCATTAAAATATGCCACTTAGGTAAACATTCTGGGTTTACTTTTTTTAATGAATAATAAATGAATTTAAAATTTTTCTCCATTTTAATTTCTAATATCATATATATGGATAGATAGGATCTAGAGATCATAAAGTTTGGGAACTGCTGGCCTAGCAAGTGTCAGGTCCAAGCTCTAGGCCTGGTACTCTGACCTCAGTATTCACAGCAGTGACCACTGCATGAAGCCACCTCTCTCGATCCACAGTATCATTTGACAAGTTTCCTTAAAGGCCTTTTCCCCATATTGTTTTATGTAAGTTGAGAGCATACAATAAATACAATTTTGGATACTGGTTTTAATCATTTAAAATGATAACATTAGCAGCCATGTACCCAGGTTAAAATCCTCCAAAGCCTTCCCAATATTCCCTGGAATGCAATCCAGACTTTTCACCATGGCTTGAAGCCCTCCCTGATCCCATGCCTGCCTCCCTCTTCAACTTCACCGCACTGCACTTCCTCACTCACTGAGCTTAGCTTCACTGACTGTCTTTCTCTAACTTACCAGGCTCATTCCTACCTCAGGACCTTTGCACTTGCTATGCCCTCTGCCTGGAATACTTTAAGCCCAGGGTGTTCACATGAAAGTTTCCTTCTAAACACTCAGGACACAACTCCAATGTTATCTTCTCAATGAGACTTTTTACATTACCCACTTCTTTCTTAATAACAATTCTGAATTTATTTTACTGATTGACTTCATTATTATCTGTCTTCATCCTACGAGAAGATATCTCCATAAAACAGACTTTTTCATAACTACAGTCCTGATGCCTACAAGAGTGTCTACCCAATAGTAGGTGGTCTACAGATATTTGTTGACTTAATTATTTTACAACCTTTTATAACTGTTACCTATTTAACATGCTATAGACATTCCCCTGAGAATGTGCCACAGGCTCCTCAAACTCAGTATATCCAGACCTGAGCTCATTCTCACACCTCCTTAACCAGAGCCACTTCCAGTGTTCCCTGTATCAGTTCCTGACACCACCACATCCATCCCAGAAGCCAAGTGAGAAATCTGATGTTTCTCCCTTTTTCCTATACCCACTTCAAATTAACCCCCAAATCCCACAGACTTAACCACTCCAGATGGCTTGTGCTCCTGCCCAAGCCATGCTTCACTCGGTGACTGTCCTCCTGTTGTCCCCTCTGCTGGCATGCCCATCCTCTTACTCCTCACCTGCTTCACTATGATTGATCCTTGAAGGGTCAGCCCAGATAAAGGACAGATCCTCCAGGAAGCCTTTCTGAGCCTTGCCCACCCCCACCCTCGCAGAATTGGGATCCATCCAATTCTTTGTAGTCCCATGACATTCCATACCTCACTGCTTCATAATTGTCAACTGACAATTATTTATGTGCCAGTTCCCAGCGCCACCACCACTGAGACTGTGAGCTCCTCGGGAGCAGGTTATATGACTTAGTCCTCTGTATGGGCTCAAAAACCAAATTCAGTGCCTGACCTGGGGGCCTGTGGTAAGTACTCAACAAAGGGAAGCTGATGTCTGAAGTGTAGCGGTGTTGGAGTCAGAGACAGAACTGGGTGTCTTTGAGTAAGATACTCAATCTCTCTGAGTCTTACTTTCCTCAGCTATAAAATGTCCTATTTAAGGAAAGCTCCTCCTTGCTCCCTTCTTTGTGGGATCAATTTATCAAGCTTATACCATTTTATATAGAGTGAAAAAACTCCAACTACAAATTATCATGTAAAAGCTCGGGGAACACAAACTCCACGATTTATAGAATACCACATTTAAATCAACTTTAATAAGGCTCTTAAACAGTTACGAAGGGCTTTCTTCTCTGAGGCCACTGGCTTAGCTCCCTGTTCAAATAATGGGATGAACCACCTCTTTGGAGACATGTCTCCCCCTTTTTTTCCTGTGTGTTTGCAGGGGAAAATTATATAATAATATATGGTGGGGTTTTTTTTCTTTTTGGCCTTAAAAAACATTTGTCATTTAAAGAAAACACATTTTGGAATAAATATGAGGTGCTCAGCCTCAGCACATCTGTTACTGATTTGTGTAATTAGCAGAAACCCACTAGCAGGATCCAGGGGGAATGGCTTGAGCCTGAGCACCCGCCCCTCCCTGGGTTTTCCACAGAGCACATCTGGAAGGCGAGGGGGAAAGGAACCCCCATGCCAGGTTGAGATGGGCTCACAGGTAACCAAATCCATGAAGTCGTCAAAGCCTTGAGATTAGTTGCACTATTTTGCGTCACTTTTCAAACTTCTCATTATGAGTTTTCTTATATTGTTTGTCAGAACTGAAGTTTTTCTGGCCTTGACAACATAATTGTTTCCATATCACAGCAGAATTTAAAAAAAAAAAAACAAAAACACCATACACGGCTCTGTATCTCACTGACAATGATAAATTGTCATCAGATAATATCATCTCACAAGTACACAGTGCCAGTAGTTGCGTAGTTTCAAACACGAATTTCCTAAATAGGGCCTCAACCAATGTCTTTTTTTTTTTTTTGGCTCCATACCTGGTGGGAACAGCTCATCTTTATTAAGAATCCTGAGGGCATTGGGTGCTTTTGAAATGAGTTACACGTACAAATAGTGCACACAAACCCACAGAGGACTCCATGAAAGTCATGCGGGCTTTGATAACAGATTAAGGATGAGGCATGTCCTTAAAAAGGATCTGTGATTCAGTTCAGGGACTTATTTGACCTTTTTCCAAACCCCTCTGGTCCAGAAATCTGGTTGGAAATCTCATCAGGACAGATTATACTTAAATTGTCTCTCAGTAGCAGTTTGGTTGTAGTGTTTGCTGGCAGAAGGTGGCCTCAAGCTTCCAGAACGATTCCAGGAGGCAGTTTGCCTAGTGACAGGCTTGGCCTTTCTAAGGACCTAAGGTCTGGGAGATACCCCCCAAGACATTAGTTCTCTCTCATTAAGGGAGTTCATTTCCTCCCCCAATAGTCATATTATACCGAGTTTTCCTGGAGGTTTCTTCTTTAGATTCAAAATAAAGCAAACATTTGCCTGGTTAGGGGTTGGGAGAAGACAATTTAAAAACAGAAGAAAAAAAAAGATATAGCCTTTCCAAGATATAGCCTTTCCAAAGATATTCTCCTTTCCAAGTCTGTGACAATTCAAGTGGCCACTTATCAAGCAGAGCAGATGGAACACTGAAAAGAGTGTCGGAAGACTTGGGGTCCAGTCCCAGCTTGCTTTGGCTCTTGGGGGACTCGGGTTCCTCTTCTCTCAAAGGAAGGGCTGGACTCATTTTCTCTGACATTCCCTGTCAGAGCAAAGATTCTAGATTTCAACAAAATGTACACTTTTTGTTCTGTGCCTCAGCTGTTTCTCTCAGGAAAGTCCACCCAGCAAAGCAAGCAAAAGGAGTCTGGTTCTTCCCAGGCAGATTCCAGGTTCTTTTCTCGTGTGTCCCAAAGTAATCACAACAGAGGCGCGGTACTGACGTTAACCAGAGGAAAGTCCATAAAACAAGCACAGCCCAGGCTGCATCACATCATATTCATCTGACATGTCCTAAGTGCCTTCATCCCACAGGCAGTGCATGATCCCACCCACTGGCCTTTTTGAGCCTCGCACGCCACAGCTGGACCGGCTTGCACATCTGCCCCAGCCCACCTACCAGGATGGGGCACTGGCTGGAATCTACTGGGGCTATCATCAGAGGAAGAGCCTGGATAAAATTTACCAGGCTCTGAGAGACAGGCCAAGGTAGTAAAGAAATAGCACATGTCACTTCATTAAGTAATTAAACTGGTGTTTTTTTAAAGTCAACATTGAATGTAAGAAAGCACAATCTGTTTACATTTGGTCAGATGTTTTCGGCTGCAGAGTGGATGACTTCAGAACAATCTGCAGAGAGGTGCAGGGAAGAAATATTTAGGTGCTTACAATTCATACTGAGCTTGGACAGACTTGGCCCCAAGATATGGCTCATCCATGACAAATTTAATTCAAAAAACAAAAAAAATATATATATATTTTCCTGGTGGAAAAATAAGAGAAAGGTGATGATGGAGTTATTCCACAACGATTTCCCATTTATGAAAATAAAATAGTTTTCAGAATGTAAGTTCCCCGAGGACAGGAACTGTGTCCCTGTGGTCCATTCTGGTGTCCCTGGAGGCCAGCAGAGCACTTGGCCCTAAACGGGCACTCTGTTTATTCTTGTTAAATGAATGAGAATTCCAAGGCTGTCTGTTCTGTGTTGGAGGATGGATGTGTGAATCTCTCTCCTGTCAGGATGGGACAGATAAGTGACGGATGATCAGGCCTACCAAGGAAGTCAAGGGCCTCTAAACACATGCCTGCTGTCACCGAAATCTTCCGAGTTTTTATTACTACTGGCTCCATTTCACCATGGAGCTTTCAGTTCCATTGAAGCAATTTAGGAGAGTGATGGCAGGGGGTAGAGAGACCTCAGACGGCCGACTTTCATTAACAGACTGGAAGTAAGCCGCCACCTAATGGGCCTTAGAGGCTAAGAAAGACTAGTCACCCAACACATGGCTCTAGAGGCCAAAGCCAGCCAAGTGATCTCAGTGGGGGGAAAAGTGTGATTCCAAAAATGCCCCCTATTCAAAAAACCTCATTCTCTGAAGACGAGCATCTCTCCCAAATATGTTGTTTTCTTTTCACTTGCCTCATTTACAGCATATCGTCCTTAGAAAACCAGGGCTTTTTCAGTTAAACCTGTTGCTAGTCAGGACCTTCCAGTGAAACAACAGGAAAAGAGACAATGATCCCAAATCCAAGTTGCCCCCACAGCCAGTTCTCAGTATCACTAACACACCAGGCCTCTTAGGTTCCCATCTTCATAGTGGAATAGCGCCTGTTCTAGTATTTTGCTATACAAAATACTGTTAAGTATGATCCCCCCCCTTCAATGCCATGCAGTTTTAAAAAGGTGTTCGTAAAGGAGACGATTTTCAATGGAATTTTAGAAATTAAAGAGATTTCAAATTCAGCTAACTTCTGGTCAGTGGGAACATGTTCAGGTCCAAGGGGGAGGGTTCCTCTCCTTTCTCTCTAGTCTCCTGGCTTTATACAAGCCAGCCCCTGAATCCCTGCAGGTAGCTAGACTTTCAGGCCTCCGACCTTCACTTAATTTTGAAAACGTTCATATATTCATTGGAGATTAACTGAGCCCCTGAAGTTGTCCCAGATCCTCACACATTTCTCCTTTTCCCATGCTCTCGTATTAACTTCAATTATAATTCTTCCAATGGAGTTATTATAGGCAATTCTTTATTTTCCCAAAGAGAAAATGAGTTCCAGGTGAGAAGGGACTTGTCCTATTCATCATTTTGGGTTTTTTTCCCAAGATGATAAAAAAGTATTCCTACTAGCAATTTGACAATGTCGTATGACTCACAGCCAAGGGCAAGGAATACATATTCATTTTAAAATGACAGCAATTTAAACATTCATAAAATCAGAATAGTTAAATAATTTATAACAAATCCATATTTCATGAGGCCATTAAGAAAAAAAAAGTAAAGAATGTAAAACAAGGGGTTTCTCAAAATGTGACTTATTTTAAAATAAGAAAGACATAAATGGTATGGTCTCAAATATATAAAAGTTGATATTTATTCACATATAATTATTTTTATAATCAGAAAAAAATTTTGAGGATGGTAGGAAAGACTGCAGGGGTTTAGCTGTAAACCCTCCATACTTTAGCATATCAAACAGGGTTCTTTTGTCCCCTGGACTAGAGTTAATTAAGAAAATGGAAGTTTTTGAATGGGAGAAAAATAAGTAGCTTGTTCCTATGGAGATAGTATTGTTAGCATCATTTTGTCCTTCATACATCTTTTGCCTCCAAAACATTGGAACTAGGATAAATAACAGGGCATTGTCAGGTTTTGAAACTGTCGTCCTAGAGACATCTATTTTAGAATTTCCCAAATTGGGCTCTATGTGGCACCTATTCTATAGGACGTTATGCATGTTCTGGGGAGGTGGGGGCAGGGGGGAAACAGGGTTCGTGCTAAATGAGTTTGGGTAATAATATCAAATTTCATTGACTCTAAGACACTATTTATTGTAAGAGACACCATTATTGATGCCAAGATTAGGCCAAATGAGGAATCTAATAAAGCTAAGGCAGCAAAGGGCTGAGTTATTAGTGTGAGAGTAAAGGAAAAAATCTATGTGCAGAAGGGAATGCAAGAAAACGTGACTGTTAACCTTGGTACTAGTTAAAGGGAGAGACAAAAAATTATCTCCTGAAAAGCTGAACCACAAATGGTATTCACCAGAGTAGCAATTCAAAAAACCCTGGAACAGATAAAAAAGATCGCAGGTAGGCAGTCTTCCCAGAGAACTGGCAGAAGCCAAATACTCTCTGGAACAAGGTGATTTCAGGAGCAATGCCAACAAGATGGCAACGTAGGTCATTCCCAATGTTAGTTCCCCTCACGAGAAGACCAACTGGCAACTATCCACAGACAAGACACCATTGAGAAAGTCCAGAACTGGGGAATGAGGCTGAAGCACCCCCCTGGACCACAGAGACAGAGGCGGAGCACACAAGAGGAGGAGCTGCTACACTCTGACCCCATCACCCCTCCCCCAGGCAGCACAGCACTGCACCAAGAGGGTCCCTCTGGGCCTATGGTTTCTCCACTGGGAAAAAGAGAGCCCAAGGTGGACATTCAGCTCCCTCAGCATTGCAGGACACTTCCCGGGAGGCCCATTCCCCTCTTGCCTCACTGGGATCACTGGGGGAATCTGCAGGGGCTTAACCATCAAGCATCAGATAGAGACAGAGAAGGGGGCAGGGCTTACGGCAACCAGCACTCAGATCTCGGGGGCTCTCACTCTTACTTGCAGTAGCCCTGGAGCAGGGAGATCCCAGCCAGGGGCTCCGCCCATCTGTAATTAAATCAAACACTTAAGAAACTTAATTATAGGGCCGGCCGAGTGGCGCGATGGTTAAGAACTGTCTTGGGACGCCAGAGGGCCCTGGTTCAGATCCCACATATGAGGGCCAGTGACACTGCCCTCTACAGCTAAGATGCTGAACAACGGCTCAACCTGGAGCTGGGCTGCCGTGAGTCACTAGCGATGGCAGGTGGGTTGCCGTGGGCTACCGTGTGCAGCCAGCAGCCGCAGTGAGCGGCCCTCCAGAAGCCAGCAACTGATGTGCCTCACCCGGGAAGAGCGCAATGATGGTGCCAACTTGGGCCAGTGAAGCAACGTCCTCCACAACTAGACTGAAGAACAAAATGACAGCAACTTGTCTGTTCCCCTTCCCCCAATTCCCCAATAAAAAAATCTTAAAAAAAAAAAGAAAGAAAGAAACAATTATAGACAGGTGATGTGTCTTACAGCTGGACTTAAACAACAGCTATGCGTGTCTTTGGAGCAATCATTGTTCTCCCTTGCTGTTCTCTTTTTAAATATGAACATTGGAGAGAAAAAGTTGCTTAACATCTGACTGGCCAATTTTATCAGATCCTGAAAGCAGAGCAGAAAATGACCTAAATGTAGAGGTTAGAAGTCATTGAACGCTAGTTTCAACTTCACAGTTTTAACAAAGACAGCTTTGGCAGTAAACCTGCCTATCCAATCTTGGTGTGTGCGTGTATCGTACAAATCATTAACAACTCTTCTGTGCCCAAAGAGTTCTAAGTGAGGGTTAAAGCATCCCTTCATAGTTTTGTGATTTGTCAAAAGCCCAAAATCTTTACAATATGAAAACTGGATCTCTCAGAGACAGTGCTTAGCACATAGCTTTGCTTCGTTCTTACAAGGAGGGAAAGTCACCAGCCTAGGAAGGCATAGGCCATGCTCCTACACTTGTCTCTGTTGGACAAAGGTGGAAGTGTGAGCAGATAAATATCCCCATCACAAAGCCTTCTCGAAGTAGACCTAAGAAAGGTTTTATTTCTGAGAAGCTAAAATCAAGACTTTGCTTTACTTCAACTGTCTAGAGATTATAAAAAATATCAACAGAGTTATATTTTAGTTCTGGGGATCTTATCCTTAAAAGAGAAAATTAGGAGTGGGTATAGGTGTGCCTCACTTTAAGAAATCTCAACTTCTCAGAAAAAGAGAAAGATGTACAAAACCTCTTTTCATTACAAAAAGGATTTTCTAATTTCTCTTGACATATTTAAGATAATATAAAATGCCAGGATTTTATTCATACTCATTTTTTCTGGAATAAAGTGATTGAAAAAAGTTAGCTACATGCATGTCATTGAAGCCAGTGATTAAACCCAAGAGGAAGAACAATTGAAGAAATCTCTAATGAATTATGGCTCCCATTTCATTTTTAAGGACAATTTTTTTTCTCTTCTTGTTTAAAACACTAATGTCTTTTTTATTCATAAGTACATTTAAATGCTATAGGTCTTATATTTCACAGTTGACAGTCAGGGTCAAATATTCCTGATATCCAGGATATGGGGTTAAGTAATATCCTTTAATATGAATGAGTGGATATAAAAATAGAATCCTAATTTATAAATTTACTAATTTTTCTTTCTTACAAATACATAATCTATAGATCAATGTTTAGCTACTGTCAAAACATCCTTGATGTCAGGGTATCAATTACTTCTCCCTGATTTAAGATATTTACATTCAATGTGTTGGGTGAATGACCATCTTCCCAATGAGATACCTCAACATTTCTTGTTAATGTTTCTCAGACTTCTGAGTTAAAACTCTACATCAGGCTTACCTGTCATCATACAAAAACAATTCAATAAAAACTTAAAAATGCACAGGAAAGAGTGCTCATTGGTAATTAGGTAAATAAGAGAAGAATAAATAAAATTCCAGCTAACTATACATTGTTCTTGGGTTCAAAGCTCAAGTCAACTATCAATTACATAATTGTCATACTGTCATTTGTATTGGGCATATAAAAATGCTATTTATTAGTAAAGAGCCATCAAGAACAGTCATTTACAATCCAGGGGATATTAATAAAAGAAAGAAAAGTGCTATTTTACCAACCTGGGCTGAGAAACCACAGAAGAAACCAAACCAGAAATGCACAAGTGTGAACGCAAAATTCTTATAGAAGAAGTAGCACAAGAATTTGCACATTCGGAAATAGGACCACCTTCCATGGACAAGGAGAAGCCTTTGGAGATAGCTAAACTGTGCAAATGAATAGTCGCTGGCTAAAACTGCCTGCAGTCCTTCCTGGCCGCTGATGCCAACACCAATGTGAGCACCTGCAAAGAAAAAGAGGAACACTTTCACTCCCCAAACAAAGATACAACCTCTTTGAGGACCTTGTCATTCCTTTTTTTTTTTCCCAAGGTTTACAGAAAAAGACAGTTAATTAAAGCAGAAAAGTAACAGCTCTCAAAGCGAGAGGGGTACCCAACTGGGATGCCCACTAGCTAAAGCAAAAGGCTTAGTTTTTATACCATTTTTGTATGCCTGGGGAGAAGAGCTGGCTGGCGCTTTTTGGCATATTATTATTCATTTACAGAAAACTTACAGCTATAGCGTTAATAACTTTCACATATATTATCACATGAAACACTCACAATAGATATTTATCCTAGTTTTACAAAACAGGACATTGGCTCAGGAAATTTCAGTAATTTGCACAAGGTTTTATAATCTGTAATTGGTGAAATTGGGACTAAACCCAGGTGTTGGGATTATAGGAACCAGTGTTCCTTCCTCTACACCAATGTCCTTTTCTGGCCTGAAAATGTATAAGTGATTGAATTAGAGACAAAGAGGTTTTTTTTGTTATTTGTTTGTTTGTTTGTCTGTTTGTTTGTTTTATGAATGTTATTAATGGTGGACCCATTAGACCCAGAGTGTTCATTCGGAACCACTGGGAAAACGAAGCTGTCATGCAGTCTCCATTACACACTGCCAAATGCTGAGCCTGAGAGCGCCAGGTACGCAGCATTCCCCATTGAACGAATGTTCTCTTACTTTTGATCATGCTGACATCATTGGCTCCATCACCTATGGCCAAAGTGACAGCATTTCTGTGTTTCTTCACCAGCTCTACTACTTGGGCTTTCTGGAGAGGCGTAACTCGGCAGCACACCACAGTCTTACACATGCAGGCAAGTTCGAGAAGCTCATTCTTGACATCACTTTCGAGGGCAAGAGCCTATGTTATTAAAAAAAAAAAATTCCAGACTAGAACAAGAAACAATAAATAAGAGACATCATTTGGGAAGCAGATTTCTTATTTCTCAACTGATTTCTTTTTTAAACAGTTTAATTCACTTCAACAGTCACTGTTGATTCAGGGTCACACAAGCAACAACTACCCAATGGAGAAATAAGTATTGAACTCCTGAAGTACCAAGTTTTAGAGCAAAAATAAAAGACACAGTCCCTTCGTGTGTCCTCCTTGACGCATTAGCATGCTACATTGGAGAGATACAGTTAAATGCCAGAGAAGTTCCAGAGTGTCCAGAAATAAGGAAAAACAAACGGCAGAACCTGTCTATTACCTCACCAAGTTCAGAATTAACTACAAAATGATGGTGATGTGTTTATTCTACATGATGGAATTTTTGCTTCCTTTGCATTGTTGTTTTGTATATTTAGTGTTTGTTGTGATAGTTAATGCCCAGGGGAATGAAAAGCAAATAATCTGGAAATTAGCCCTTGAAAGGCAGTAATTGAAATCAAGAGGGCTGTGCAAAAAAGTAGCATGCAAGAAAACAGGTGGTGGCTCCCACAGGGGTCCCCAACCATTTCCACCCGTGCTCCTCTCCAAATACATAATAGCCTATACATACACCAAAAAATAATTAAAAAGGAGAGCGTAATCTTTTGCAATTAACTGTGAAACTGTTTTAGAAAACAACTCATTGTACATTGCTTAATAAACACAATAAGAGGAAACTGGAATCCACCTAAACTTGGAGTCATCAGTATCTTTGAATGAATCTTTAGCAAGATATTCACGGCTCATCACAATTGTCCCTATATTTCTTTTGATTTCTGTCTTCTACCACCACCTTTAATTTTACTCTTGACTCCCATCATGCCAAATTGCTGATTTCCATAATTTGAAACCTTCTTTTTGCTTCTGCGCCTTTAAACTGCTGTCTCCTCTACCTGAAAATATCACCTCATCCAGGAAGTCTTACCTGACTTTCCCACAAGGAACTAAATGTGTCTATGCTCTCAAGAACTGGGTTCGTTCCTCTTTATAGTATTTGTTATTCCACCGTGAGATTAGTTCTTCCATCAGATGGCAATCCCTGAAACAAGGACCATGTTCTATTCACATCCTTATCCTCAGGCTCTAGTACTATCACCTAGGCATGCTTAGTGAAAGTTAATGGTCTGACTAGCAGGATGGATGAATGAGTATAAAATCACAACTCTGGTAGAAAATTCTCATGTCAAGGCCTTTAATTCCTAGGGGGAAATAGGGAGTTAGCACTCTCAAATAACAATGCCCTTTCTCAAAGAGAAAGTATGTAACTAGCTGTCCCCTTTTCTCTCTTTTCTTTTTTCTTTGTTATCAACAAATGAAAACCTAGACTTGTACTCTGAGAAAAAAAGACCCAATTATGTTCTGCAAAGCATCAAGATTTGAGCAAACTGGAATCATAATTTTTTTTAAGCTTTTGACAATACTGTCAGAAACATGGTCAGTTCTCCTTAAACAGAAAATGACATTTCATGGTTTCACAAGCTTTAGGCATTGAAGCTGGGGGGTTCTTAATGTGGACCCCGGTGATGCAGATTTGCATCTATACATTTAAATGTCCCGTCCTCAATGTGTTAAAAGCATCTATTTTAGCTCTTTCTTTCAGCAGATTTGAGACAGAAGGAGAATAGTGTTATCACCTGAGTACTCTAACCCACCACATATTGGCTTCTTTGAGCCTGAGGGAAAATCAAAATACAGCTCATTGGGGACCCTTTCCATATTGTGGTCCCTGGGCAATTCAGCTTGGAGGCCACCAGTTCCAAGTCCCAGTTGACAGGTTCATAATTTTTAGTTGCTATTCATTTGTGCAAGGGAGAAGTTCGTGTCATCTGGACAAACTTTCATCTGAGCTTGGCCTGCAGCTGAGCTCTGTAACTTTCCATGGTGTAGAAGGCAACACATCATTATGTCTGGAATCCAGCTGGATAATGCTCTAAGCACTAAGAGCTAACAGACAGCTGATCACAAGGGGGAAAGTACAATATACGCATATCCAGCTTCTTTTGTCCTCTAAGAAACTGTCTAAAAGAAGATAACATTTATTTTTCGAACTCCAAAAGTGAAAAATGGTCATCAAAACCAAAGAAAGATGTGAGATTAGCTCTTTTTGCATATAAATTATCATTGTACTGGAGTGCAATCAGAGCTTTTGTTTTCTAAATTAGAAACTCAAAAGAGCGTTTTGATATTTGTTCAAGACTTGGAACCTGAACTACATTAAAAGTACAATGCAAGTTTATTCTATTACAAGAACCAGATTTCCTAATCAAAGCAAATTGTTTGGCATTGCTGTAAAATGCTGCTATTTAGAAAAACCACCAGAGGTATCTTAATGGCAATAATTTGGTGTGGTAATTATATGAAGGTCGGATTGTACTCTGCAAATCACAAACATTAACAAGAGCAGTAATTGTAATACATTCATCCAGTTGCATTATTTTAATTCAATAACAGTGAACTGTGACACTCTCCCTTAGAAAAGCACTTAAACGATACTGTTAAATGGTCTACAGTCATTTAGACAAGATTGATATTCTGTGAATTCAGTATTTCTTTGGATCCTCCTCCTTCCGTGTGGTGGTTCAAGCAATAATGTATGAAATATATATTAGAAGTTTCCTTTCCCTTTGCAAACAGGAAATCATTGCATATGCCTTGTTTCCAGTAGTGTCATTTGTTTGGAAAACACAAAAGGAGATCTCATTATGACAGTACAAACGAGACAATTATTAGGGTGAAGAAAAAGACAGAACAAGGCCTTAAGTGAACTCACCAAACTGTGGCCATTTATGATTAAGGCATAATCTCCTGTTACAGTTTCTTCTGCAACTGAGCCCAGCTCTAGCTGCCGCTGTTTTTCAAAAACTACATGGCCGTTGGAAAAGCTTCTGTTTTGTTGTCCAAACAAACTTTCCTTTGCTTTCCTTAAAAGAAAGGGAGGGAAGCAGATCATAACAAAGTATACAGAGCATACCTTTTAACTTTAACAAGAGACTAGCCTAGAGGTAAATTCATTTCATCACTATTCAGGCAGACTGTGGCATAAGATTCAGTTTTGGTAAGCAAGCTACATAATTCTTTGTGATAGGGATACTATAGCAAATTTCCAAATTCCAAGAGGTAGGAGGGTAAACATAATAAAAACATAATCATCTTGAACATTTTAAATTACTTAAAAGCGAAATCACCATCTTAATGTGGGCTTGAACTAGGGGCTCTTGATAAATTTGGTATATAAAGCTGAGCTTCAAGGGCTTAAGAACCACTGATCTGGCACATGATGTCATTAAATAATGAAAGACTACAGACAATTGATGAAATCTTCTAGGCTTTCCAGGGCATCTATATAGTAAATAAAGCAATCAATCTGTAGAACAATGTAATAGCATTCATCTTAAAACAGCAGGCTTCTAAGAACGACATCTTTTATAAATTTAACAATGAAAAACAAATGATGGCATTTACTGAATTGGCATAGTCATTAAAATATAATGGAATATTTTAAGTGAAAATGGTACTCATCAGCTCAACAATAAAAAAAGTCTTGTGAGAAAGAAACTACAGACACCCAAGTGTAGAGGGTCTTTCCAAAGGGAAACTCCTTTCACTGTCCTAGATCTAATCAGCACAATAATCCTGCCCACATCTCATCCATCTCTGAGGAAGAGGAAGATTGTGTGGTCGTGAATCAATATCTTTAGACGTTACATTTTACTTTGCTCTTCAAAATGGAAAGATGATGCTTTTAAAGGAAGAGATATTTCCTCCACAAAGACCCTTGGATGACAGGCTTTGAAGTCACATAGGGCAAGTTGACATGACTACAGAACTGTCAGCCACAACCAGGGAGCTACACAGCAGACACTCCCTGAAGATGAGTGTCAAAGCCTGCCACCAACACATTAGGCTACGACTCACATATACAAAATGAGTGCGCATGAGAAAATGGGGAGCGAGAGGCCAGAAAATGGATGTTTGGCTTAGAGAAAAATGAAACGATTCCCCAAAGGCTCATTCTGCATAGAAAATGTTTAATAACATGGCTTTACGCTATTGCTCCTCTGAAAGATGAAAACGTTCACTCTACTAAAACAACCATGTTAATCTTCAACTTTCTAACTCTTTGAAAATGTAACACTAATTGTTTACATGCTAAGTTTTAAAAACAAACAAACAAAAAAACCCTTATCTTCTGTCTCAGCATCTTCTGCTATCCAGGACCAAAATCATAGCCTGTCTTTAGGAACCCAAGCAACCCCAGAGGTTCCATACCCCTGGCTCCTAGGATGATATTAGGCATTTAGCAATCCGTTTCCAGAATCAGAGACAAATATTTATAAAGTCAGACTGCTACGTGTGAAATTTAAGAGTTAGGATGGGGAAGGAGAGGGAGAGCAGACATGTAAAATCATTGTTTGAAGTGGGAGGACCAGGCTTTTGCATCAGAGAACCATGTTGGGGAATCCTCCTCACAGTCATGAAAATTTACAGTCTCATATAATGAAGAAAACAAAAGGAACAAGTTCCTCGAAAATGAGCATTCCTCTGACAGTGTTGCAGAGCTCATAAATTGGGTCCTAAGAAAGCACCAAAGGGCAAAAATCTCCGGAGGTTTCCTTTTTCGTAAAGTTCACACTCGCTGTACAAATGACACAATCTCTGTTTTCTCCCCCCAGAGAATGAAAACATTCCAAAGAAGGGTGAAGTTCATGAAAGTATTGGCTGAAATTTTATTTACTTAGGATTTTTTTCCCCCCTAAACTGTCTTCCTAACATCTCACATGAACCCTTTCCAGGCAGACAAGGCACAGTTTTTCTAGCTCTGCTTAAATTCCCAGTGCACTTCCTCTGCACCGGCCAACCCTCCAGATTGGGCTCATGCGTTTTCAGACCTTTGCCCATGCTCACTAACTGTCACTTCGTTTTTCTTCCTGGAACTCAGCTCTTCAAATACCAGCTGGTTCTCACAAAAACAATTTATTAGGAGGGCAAAAGCTACACATAACTCCCTTCAATGAATATGAACTATACATTTTTGTAGGCACAACACACAATGCTTAACCACAGAATACAAATAACACATGCTAAAACAAAAGCATGCCTGTTTTTTCCAAGCTTTGTAATAAAGGTCAGCCCATTACAATGCTGGCATGCAGAAATGCATTAACGGTTGAAGCAACCATGGTATTCACAGCCCCATGCCCGCACCCCCCGCCGCCCTCCCCCCCACACACACACACACAGCAAAGCACAGTTAGGGCCATGTTGGCTTACATGCAGTCCTTAAAGAAGAGATGGCAGGGAAATTAGTCCTTTTGTCAGTCAGTCCCCGTAAGGCATTAAAAGTGCTAGGACATAAATTAAAGTCATGACATCATGTTTCAAAGAAGATAATCTTGACTTTGATATAACAGTGTTGGGGCGGGAACCCAGAGGCCTGGGTGTAGGCCTGAGGTCTGTCTCTGGCCTCTCACGTGCCCATAGTTGAGTTATCTGACCTCTATCCACTTGATTAGTCAGTTACAGACCCAGGCTAGAACCCAGGGCTTCTAACTCTTAGCTCTTGCTCTACCATACCAAACAAGTTTACCCATAGATTCAGCCACAGGTTGCCTCCATGTTGAGACAAAAATAGAGTGCCAGAAGAGCAGTTAAGGGGCTACAGTACTCTGCCAACAGTACCAAAGGGGAGAGAGTAGATGAAATCTGTATTTCAAGCCCTAGTTCCATCTCTTACTACCTGTGTGACCTGTAAGACGTTAAACCTCTGAGCTAGTTTAGAAACTGTGTTCTTTATTAGAAACTGAGGGAATGGTACCAGCCAGTCAGACTGGTTGATACCAGTTATGAAAACTTGGGCAGCTGTACTGTGTGTACAAAATCTCCAAGATTACTGAATGCTCTACAGCTTTGCCATTTATGATAGAAACTTAACTTACTAAAACATTCTGCCTGGGGGACTAGAAGTCGGGAATTAGGAACATGATGCATTTTTGTTGGGCCTGCAAAGTGTTTAAAAAAATCTGTCTGCCCTTATGGACAACATGATTTTAACCTTCACCAAAGGCCCCCCCATTGCCTAATGTCTTATAGACAGCCCAGGTCACACAACTAATGTTACCTTTCTGGCCCTGGAACCATTTGCATTTGTGAACCCTGCTCATTCAAACAAATAACTTTCCACCAAGTAGATGTTCAAAAAAAATACAATGCGTATTTTGTTGATTAAGGAGGAAATAACAATTCCTAGGTATATCACTGGGATACTCCTCAAAAGTAGTAGAGTGGAGTCACTTCGTGGTTTAATTATTTATAAGACATGAATTTTTCTAACAATAAAGCATGTAATCAATGCAACAGAAATGAAACATGGAATGAGTTTGCCTGTCAGCCCAAGCAAAATTACATTCTCAGTCTGTTTTCTTTGGGGCAGATGACATATGTATTGATGAAATGTAATAAATGTAGTAATCTTCTGAGAAACCATAGAAGAGTTTAATTGTAGACTTCTGGGCATGTCCTCAATACTAGAGCAGCTATGGCAGCAAAATTAACCCAAGACTCTAAGTGTCTAAAATGGTTTCATGACACCAAATTTCACACAAGTCATATGCATAATATGCATGAAAATTACATATCCATGTTTATGAAATAATCTAAACACATTCGACAGGTTTAAAAATAAGCATTTAGGTCATTTCCTCCCAATAGCTACTAGATTCTGTTCTTTTGATATATTTTGTTTGTTTTTGTATGAACTCCCAATGAACTCAAAAGCATAACACAAGAAAACTGAAGAGTGTAAGTTTATTATTTCAATAGTTCAGCCCCAAAACTAGGAGCTTTGATATAAGTAACCAAGATTAGAGTTATGACAGCATCTCCCGCAATAAATTCTCTTGAATGCTCTTTTCTCCCCAATCCTAATATTAAGCAAATGTATACCAAAAATGTATTGATTTCTCTTATATTTTCTACCATGCATTGCCTCTCTGTCTTAGACTCCAAGGAGGGGGTGATCTCTAAGTCTGAGTTGAAATAAGCATTATTTGCCAGTCAGTTAAGTTAACCAAGGTGGCCACAAGGGTACTGGAATAATTTGTTTAACAGAAATTATTTTTTCCTTCTGAATATTTTTTCTTCTCATTGAAAAACTGGAGATAATTTTTTGGCCTTTTTCTTAATTGTAAAAGTAGTGCATGAACACTATTACAACTTCAGATAATACAAAGAGCAATAAAGAAGAAAACAAACATTATCCATAATTCTATCACCCAGAGAGAACTGTATATGTCCTCCAGAGCGTGATGGGTGGGTAGGTAGATACACATACAGATGTATAGTGTTTTACATACATACATATACATAGTTTTTTTAAAAAAAGGATTTATAGTATGCATGATGTTTCATAATCTCATTTTTCACTTAAATATACCATGGATATCTTCCAATGTCAATAAACATGTAATAACCTTTAATGACTACATAGTATTCCATTCCATATATATGAGTATATCATAGTAATTAACAAAATTTTTATGGCTGGGTATTTGAGCAATTTTAATTTTCTATTATCATAATTGATATAGCAATGCACATTTCTTTACATACATGTTCATACATCTGTCCATTTATTTTCTTAAGGGTAATTCCTAGGAGTAAGAATCATTGGCAAAAGCGTACGTATATATAATTGTGAAATATCTTGCAAGACTGCCCTTTAGAAAGTCTCTACCAATTTATACTCCCAACAACAGTGTATGCGAATTTACATTTCTCTACATTGCTCCCACATAACAACAGCTATGTCATCTACTTAGTCAACCAATTGTAGCTGGATAAAATCTTGAGATAACTTTGGGTCTCCACCCCTTCTGCAATCAGTGCAGCTACCACAGGTGACCCTCTCCGTTAACTCAGAAACAGACCTTGCCTCAGGGGGCTCTGACAGAGCCAAATACAAGAGTCAAGATCTTGCTTTTTGAGTACCAAAACAGACTCTTGAAACTCATAGCTGTAGCATCATTCTGAATTTCAGCAATCTGGAATTTCACTAATTGGGATTTTTCAGAGGGAAGAAAAAAGTTTCTTCAAGTTTCAAAAGACTAATCCTTAAAAGGATTTGGGCATAAAAGGTTGCCACACGCAACAGACTAGAAAGAAATGACGTCTTTTCTCCATCTCCCATTCAGCTTAGAGGAGAGGAACACTGAAGAGGAGCTTAGATGCTGGTGAGCTACTAAAAGGAGCCTGGGTGTTGACCCTCACCCTAGATGGGTAGTAGATGGGAACCATGTGGGTAATGAAATCCTCAGGTAAATTTTTGGGAATCTGAGTATGGAATAATTGCCACTGAAGTGCAGATGGTGGTAGAGTAAAGGGATTTCAGGAACACAGGTAGCCATAGGAGAGCACAAGTGTTTGAGGACACAGAAAGGTAAGGAAGAGCAGTCAAACTTCATGTTTCCCCAGGAGGGTGTGAACATCATCCTAGAGGGACAGCCAGCAACCCAAAAACCAGAGACCAGAGACCAGACAGGGACACGGAAGTGGGAAGCACTAGATGCCAGCAGGGCAGATGCTGAGACTCAGTGGCAGGTAAGGCAATTGTGCATCCTAGACGTGCACTAAATTTACTCCAAAGTGTCTAGTTGAGTTGTTCTGTCATCAGACAGAAAAGGGGTTCAAATTCAGTTTTAGAAAATTTAACGAGTTTCTGTTCTTGCACACCTGAAAGTATTCTGGGTCGTGAAGTCAGACAAGCTAGAATGACAAAGCCTCCTTTTACTTCTCTTTACATCAAATCAAATTCCAAGTCCTATTCATTCTACCTCCAATATAGCTGTCAATTTCACACCACTCTTTCCTTCCCCATTGTTATAACCTCACTGCCTTAGATCAATCTTCATCATCTCTAAGCTTGAGTATTTTAACAGCCTCCTGAAGAATTCCCCATACCATTCATTTTCCCATCAAACATACTCAGTCTATCCTGTCACTAGAGTGTTATTTCTAAAGTGCAAGATTGGGTTTGTCACTCTTCTGCTTCCAAGCCATCCACACCCACCCAATACCTTCAGGATAAAGTATAATCACTTTTGTTAGCAAGTCAGTCTATCACCAATCCACCTCTGAAAAATTATTTCCACCTTTAGGTCTATGATGTACTCTAGCTACAACTTGGAATATTGCTCCTGGGCTATAACATGATTTATTTCATGTTTCAATGACTTTGTCAGTGCTAGTCCATCAACCTGCAATATCATGATCCAATGTCATCAATAAACGAAGAGGGTCCATAAAAGTGCAGTAGAGGTGAGCATGTCGTTTTCAATAGCTCTTAGAAGGTTAATAAAAAATGTAAATTTCTTTATGATAAAAATGCATAGAATACCTAATGTTTTGTTTTGTTTTGTTTTCTGTTATTTTTAGCCACCATGACATAAATCTGGCGTAGAAAACTGCTATATCATGCTGATTAGAAGCTATGACTGGAGATTGCATATGTCTTTGCCAAATAAAAATTGGGAGATCTAATTCATTGTTACTGATATAATTTGATTATTATTGGTAGCAGTAGTATTATATATAATCCTAACGACAGACACCATAGAGTCTATTAGAGAAATAGTAATAAAAGTAATCCATTTGGTGGAAAGATTGGCAACAAGAGCTGAAGGAAAGAGGGAAGGAGGGGAAAGGTGTAAGTGAAGAGAGAGTGGAAAAGGTAAGGAAGAAGCTCATTAATGGTGGTAAAGCTTTAAGAATTTAAGAATTTAAGGATCTCACTTAACCCCCAATTAAAAGAATCCATAGGGTAGATATTTGTATATTCTCCATTTAACAAATAAAGAAACCAAGCAAAGAGAGGTTGAATAACACATCAAAGTCACTCAGCCAGGAGCTTGAAGCCCAGATTCTAACTCAGCTCCTATTAACAGGAAGTCAGTACTCTTCCACTTAACATCTGCTGTCTCTCCCTGAACCTTATTCTGCCTTAGTTGCTCATCCGGTGTCTGACCTCAAGTGAAGCAGTAAGATGCCTCAACAACTACATTTTTCCTATTAACTATTTCAAGGGAAGAAGAATGCATGTAAGGTATGTTTAGGAAGACACATGACAAGTGATTCGGTGCACAGGCTCTGGAGCTACCTGCCCAGATTCAAATCCCGGCTGAACCACTGACTAGTTGTGAAACGTTGGGCACCTTATTTACCCTACCTGTGCCTCAACTTCCTAATCTGTAAAACAAGGATAACGATAATGTATACCATTGGGTTGCTTTGAGAATAAAATGAAATAATACATGTAAACATGTCCCAGGCGTGGTCTCAAAGTATTTAGCAACAGGCTCATTAGAATGCAGATCTGCTCACTATCTTCCTTCAGCAAGAGTTAATTTCCCCAAATAAACAAAAATTAACATTTTTTCACTAATTAATTATCAAAGTATTAATATTTCTCCCATAGGCTCTATGGAATCTATCATTAAAGTTCTATACATAATAATAAAATTATATCAGTAATAATTAGATTTCCCAGTTTTTACTTGGCAAACACACATGCAGCCTCCAGTCCAGCTTCTAACCAGCATGATATATTGGGTTGTCGGAGAAGTCATGACGCATTTTTGCAACGAAAAACAGAAAAAAACATGTCCACTTTTCCGACAACCCGATAGCAGGTTTCTACCGTGGGTAAAGGCAATGTAGAAGAAGTCAGGAAATTTGATCTTCAAGTATCAATTAGTGGTGCTAACAGTTAAGACTGCCATTCTTTTCAAGACTCAGGAACAAAAGTTTAATGATGGAAACACATTAAGGAAACCCTTGGTGCACCACTGCTGTGTTGCGGGAAGATCAGGCCCTGCTCTAGATTGTAATAAGCAGCAAGCAGTTTGCCTCTAAGTCAACAATCTGCTTGGTCAGACCGAAAATAGGTTGAGCTTAGAAAAGCTACTACTACAAGTATCAGCAAGCAAAAAGTGTTATAATAAAACATTTTGTAAAGTTCTGGGAAAGTAATTATACAGACATAAAATGTTTTTTGTCAAAGTAACAAAAAAAAGGAATAAATTGGCAGATATTAAGAAATATTATTTCTCAACATTTAATGTTTGTCCGTTCTTACCTCCAATTTCACCACTTATATATTTTCTGGTACTACGTAGTGGCTACAAAAATTTCACAGTATTCTGTTTCTCATAAGCTTGATACATCTAAGTTTAATAGCAACTATGTGAAAATATCTACTTTAATGCTGAAAGACTCTATTCCAACTTTAAACATCATCTTTTACATCTGTGTTTTCCAAGTTTATCTGACCATAAGCTTCATCTAGGGGCTTATTAAAATACAAAACCCTATTCTTAATTTTTAGGTCAGAATGAAGCTGGTATTTTAACAAGTACCCTCAATAACACTGATCACTCATTATCATGGAAGAATTAAAAGGTGCATAATTTTAAAGGCTAACAATGTAAATGATTTGAAATCCTTTTCTAAAAATACTTGAGAAATATTAGAGGCCTGAAGACGATAATTCACTACTGATGTCAAACTTATCTTAATTTGTCACCAAAATGAATAGAACTTCAGGAAACAAGATCATAGGAAACTATAGAGCACCTTTCCACTTTCTCAGCTATCTGATCTTCCTTTTGTCCCCTCTTCCCTCATTCCTCTCTTCCTTTCCTCCTTCCTTTAACACTTACCTGAGTTCTTCTCTGACTTCCACTTCCGTGTTCCCTGCTATAATGAACACATCATTCATGTCATCAGTCAGCATGTTGCAAGCATAGCCAATGTTGATGGCAGTTTCTGATACAAAATAAAGCCCACTTCAGTTAGAACATCCATAAGTACCTTTTCCATAGACATTTTGAGGCCATTGCAGTATTTCCATATAGCTTACAGGCTTCCTTCATGTCAGAGACAACATGACGAGTGATCAAATGCAAGAGACCCAGAGGGAAATTCAAAGACCTGGCCCCTATGATCAAATTCACCAATTGCTAAATCCATGGAGAGGTGGCGACATCCATGAATCCTCAGCCTTCTCATCTAGTTTCTACCAGAAGTCCCAAATACTGCCTTTGGAGAGGTAAAATATTAAACTTAGCTACTACGCAACTCTGATATGGTAGGCAAATTGAAAAGCATCTCACAAAATGTTCAGTTGAACAGAAAAAATGCTCTTATAAAATATTTGTAGTTCTCCTACATGCAACATTGCCATTTTCCCATTAAGTGAATAGACTGCTGCTACTAGGTAACTGGAAAATTAGATGATGTTGGGCATTCCTTCCTCTAATTTTATAGAAATGGAACCTAGGATAATTAGGTAACCCTTCCATCTTCAATAAATTCATTTGATATTAATTCTGTTGAGTTCTTAGACATAGCTAATTCTATGGCGTCGTCAGATTTCTCCTAAGTCAAAGAAGGCAACTGATAAAAATCTCAGCATATCCTTTGTATAAACCACAGAAATTAAAGCTAAATAATAATAAACTTGTCACTATTCATAACTAATTGAACAGCTGTACCTACCGATCAACATCAAACTCTAGGGAGTCTCTAGTAACACACCACATAGTTCAACCCTCTATTGTTCGTTTTTTAGAATCAGTGATTTGGGTAAACATATAGAGAACTGATTTGTCATATCTGCAAAGCCTCCAATATTCTAGAAATACCAAACAGGTAGATAGAATCTAAAAAAAATGTGTGTGCCAGTTAACCAAATATTTTTGGTTTACTAATGGCCCAGCATAAAGTCATTTTTGCTTTAACCATTACTGTGAGCAATAGATCCAAACTCTACTGATCCCCTTTTCTTTCTTTGGGAACACAATATTCTGAACATAGTGACTCTTTCTCTTATGACTTGGCATTTTGTCGTGCCTGAAAGTGGGTCAGCTCTCATTGTACTACTGCATGGGCAGGCTTGGAATTTAGCCAGGTTGCAGTAGTACAGCTGTGGTTGTTCTTAAAATACCAAAATATTTCCATACCAGTTGAGAAACAGTTGCTTTCCTGAGCCTCCCCAAAGCTTGCCTAGCACCCTAACCCCTCCTCTAAGACCCCCAAACCTCCCTACCATCAAGAAATGAGAGGAGTAGCCCAAAGGTCTCCAATGTCCTGCTTTGGTGCTATGCCAGTCTCTGTTCTGGTTGGAGGCAGTGCTCATAGAAACCAATAGTTACACATTTTTAATTCCATTGTTGCCTATGGGTATAACCATTATATTTAAGAAACAAATGAGTTGAAACTCAATAGACCGCAGGGTATACTAGAGAAGATATTTTGTTAGTTAGGAATTTTTTTGTTGTTGTTTTTAAATAGTAAATTCTTATATTAGCTTTCCTTTTTATATTTCAACTCTTTCCTTTATGGAGGACTGGACAAATACCTAACTAATTAAACTTTCTGGTTAATTAAAATTTCACCACATAAATTATTGCCCTCTTTTCAAAGCATCATTATCCATTTTCAAATTACCTTGTTTGTCTCCTGTTAGGACCCAGATCTTAATATTGGCTAGTGACAAACTTGTAACCGTTTCAATAACACCCTCTTGTAACTTATCTTCTACAGCAGTGGCACCTAGAAGCTTCATTGAAAAATACAGAATACCTTATGTTAATGTAGGCAAACAACATTCATAACATCTATGGCTTTCAGTCACGGGGTTTCGAGGTCAAGGACCATGAATTGAAGGCAGAAATTATGATGCATTGATATAGCAAACATCCTTTTATGTGCAGAGGTGGGTTGACAAGGATTCAAGAAAAGTTTCTCAAATCAAGCTAACGGATAGGCATACCAATTACGGCAGAGATCCTATAGTTAGCATATACGATCAGAAGCCACTTGGACTTCTAAGGACTTAAGAACTCCCCAGCTGCTTTCCCATTTATATCAACAAAAAAGAATCCTCATTTCATAGTCAGGGTCACAAAAATGTACCGCCGTTCTGCTACATTAACAAATCAGTAGGTGCCATAAACTAAAAAGTGAAGGTTCTTCTGAAATATTTCATCCAAAGATAAACACGGTGTGCTCCCTAGTACTTCACCACAGCTGAACATCCTGACCAGTAGGGCCTCAGACGAGAGTGGTTTCTAGAATAGATTACACTCTGGGCAGCACAGATATCATCAAGATCTCATGGGTCTAAGACGCTTTAGAGCTATAGCCCCATTCTTAACGGCAAGTTTCCTTGCTCTAAAAAGGTGGATAAAAAAGCAGGGAGGGGGAAAAAAATAACATCAAGGACATATCAGAGGATGACAAAGAATAGGGAGTCTGCTATCTTCTACTCTTAGGAAACTTCCAATTGCATATGCTCTCTAGGGCCACACATAGCAAATTCAAAGCCAGCATATAATACATGATTCAGTGTCGGAAAGAGTAACATCTGCTGTGTGCAAGATGATTTAGCCAATGGATTATTCCTATGCTGGATCTCTAAACACTACTCTCCCCTCTATAACACAAACAACCATGCTCCTACACTCCTACCATCAAGTCCCTTTCAATTTCTTCATACAGTCCAGCTATCCGCTCATCCTTCTCATCTGTGGCAACGTTTGCATCTTCCAGCATCTTAAACCACTCTTTAAAGTACTTGTCATCCAGATCCCTGTATGCGATGGCCAAGGTTCGAAGTCCTTCCCCTGCAAATTCCTACCAGAGGAGACATTGACTTAGGAACCATCCCAAAACAATAATCACAGCAAGAACAACAACAATAATGGGTATGAAGTTTTGCACTCATTTTGTCCCAAGAGCACTACTGGGTCATCTTGATCTCCAACTTTTTAATCCCCTTGGAAATGGAAGATAATGTTTGTATGTTGTATTTTATTTTTACAGGGTTAAAACATTCAGAGGAGCTAGTTAGCCATCTACCTAAAAGATAGCCAAGATGTCTGCTGAAGTATCCTAGCTGAGAGGTGATCAATGATGCCTATGATTTGAGATAGCCATTTGAAGCAACATGTATTGGTTTCCAACCTATCTTCTGCCTGAAGGTAGCCCTCCTAGCAATGACAGGGACCCAGTCTGTTCCATGGCCCATGGCCCTCGGTTTCTAGTGGAAAGGAACGGACCCTCAGACGAGCCATAGCTCTCAGAGGCAGGAAGCTCTCACAAGAGATTGTAGTACGACATCTCGCCAAAGTCTTGTCGAATTTCTCCTAATAATATATCTGTGTCTAAAATTAACTCGGTCTTACTTTTGTTTATGCTTGAAAATGTTCACAATAAAGAGTTAAAAGTCAGTAATAAATGAACAAATGATGCTAGTCAGGTAGCAGAAGTTTAAGCATATTCATGAAGGTTATAATAATAACCATTAGGGGGAAAAGGGAAGAAAGGCAGAAAGTTAATATAAATGTTTGCTTCTGGGAAGGGGAAGCTGACTTTTACTTTTTATTCCAGATATTCTGTAATTTTTAAAAAACTTTTTGCTATATGAAAGTTTCATTTTAATAATAAAAATGGTTTGAAATTTTAAAGACACCATCAAGTCAGGTTAGTTTTAAAAATTATTTTTTATAAACTGTTTCCTATGGAGTTAGTATTTAATAATAGGTCAAATTAATGGGACAATTGTTTTTCCTTTAGTGTCTCAGTAAACTGACCATCTTAAGTGATATCTCTGGTGCTTTATCCTTCAAATATGAAAAAAAAAAAACCTTAAAAATAGGACACTGGTAGTTGCTAAGTCTCACACAGCAGCAATAGCTAGAAACATATATAGATTGCTTTGGGGAAACGCTAAAAAACCTCCCACTTTGCCTAGGCCCTCCGTGGTCATTTTATGGGCCTCTACACTACAAGCATTTTTATAGCCATTTCTATTCCTTTGGGCATTGTCATTGAGTATATCTTCTCTGTGTGTTTTGGCTTATGGAACAGGCATAGGTTTGTGATCAGGCACAAGTCAAACCACAACACATAGTAATTGGGTTAATGGAAAGAAAAATCAGTGCATACTGCAATGATGTGGTTTAGTCCAGAGAGACCATGAGAAAAATTGTCCAAATTTGTCTTGTAGGCAGTTGGTAGCACTTTGTATATTGCAATCACATTTTACAAGCCCTGCCTTCCAAGACCACCACTGGGTCCCCTACTGATCTGAAAATCAAGTCACTGTGTTGTAAGGATCTTTTGTCCTCTTAGTTAGTATAAACACTTCTTTGACTTGCAAACCCGCTGGGCATCACAGTGCTTTCCTCTCTGTTCTGCACGACAGTGAATCAAGTCTAAGATGACATTACAAAAGGAGACAGATGATTTAAGTTATTTAATTATTACATGAAACACAAGTTGCTTCCTAAATGAGCATTTGAGCAGGGTCATTTCCTATCCTTAAACAATTCAAAATCAATAATTAAATATAAATTTAAAACCTCAGAATTTGAAAGCTGACATGAATAAAGTGAATGAAGCAAAGATTCAAAGTCAAATTGATAGTATCTGAAAAAATTTTCTTTTACATAGAAATGTAAGAATCAAATTAGGCTTTCTATATTTTCATATGAAAGGAGAATGTCTGTATCCAGGGCCTTGGTGTTTGAGCGATGGCAAAAAGCAAATACTTATGATTCCAATGTTGTTCTCATAAAAAAAAAAGTAAAATAAAATAAAAAATAAATTTAAAAAAAATTAAAAAGACCAGGCTGGCCTTCTGGAAGAGATTAAAAGAAAATCAAGAATGCTCTATTGGAAAGACAAAAACAATAGCTATGTTTGTCCCCAATGTTACTAAATCATCATTCTTTAAACTTAAAGTCAGCAGAGTTGTGTGTTTTTTTTTAATTTTATTTGTTTGTTTGTTTTTTAAAGATTCAGAGAATGTTTTGTATTAAATATAGGGCTTGACAAAGAACATGAATCCTCAATAATTTTTTAAAGGAGAGAAACCAACGAGGAAATGAGAGTTTTGGCCCATTGCCCTTAAAGTTCATATTGGGTTAAACAGACCTCAAAAAAATATTAAGAGAGACACTTGAATCTCAGGTTTAAACCAGGTAATGCTCATGTTAATTCATAGCCTCTTACTCTTTTGAAAAAAATAAAAAAAGCAAAGACCACTGCTGCTCCTTTCAGAAAGCTCTTGGAAAGAATTTATGCATAGTCTCAGAATGTATGCATTTGGTAAATTCAACCTAGGGAACGTTAAGTGTCTCCATGATTTATGACCTGAATAAAAGGACCGTTGGAGGAGAAAATTGGCTACAGACTATTTTCCTTTCACTATGTAAACATAACCCCAAGCTATTCATTGGGTGATCGTAAGAGATTCTGTTAGTGCCGAACACCAATGGAATCCAGGTAAAAGCAATTCTCCTGCCCCTCTTCCCTGAACCAGTCCAGTCTCTGATAGGGAGCAGCCCCAAACAGCAGGGGAGTTAGAGAACGTTTTCCCAAGTGTCCTGAGCCTTCTCCTGGCTGGAGTTCAGGAACCTACACTCAGTGGCTACTTCTCAGCTGCTGTGTGTTAATCCACCTGTGGTGAGACCAACCAGACTCAGCAGGGCAGGGGGTGGGCCCATGTGCCAGTTTCCAGACATTCACTGGCACAGTTTCCTGTGGAACCACTCTCCACATGCTCTTTATTTGAGAAGTCAGATCACTTAGCTGATATTTTTAAAATAAGACCTAACCATAGAAAGTGGCCGAAGGGCCGTTTTGCTAACCGTAAGACAAAGGCACTTACACTGATATGGTCAGACGTCAAAGTCAGAAGGTCTTCATTGGCTGGATGAAGTTTTTCAAACAAAATAGTGTCTGCTCCTTTGGAATAAAGCTTTATCTGTCCTTCCGGGTTTCTAACTGAAAAGAAAAAAATTGGAAAGATTATAATCAATAAAATCTGTGAAAACTAGGCTGTCGCAGGCCTCCAGCCAGGCAATGTGGAAATGGGCATAATGTTTTAGCCAGTAGTAAAGTATTCAGTGCCTTTGGTTAGAAGGTCACTCACCACCTAAGTCATTTGGCTTTATTCCTTTTTTATTAACTTAGAAATATTTCATCTACTGGAATCCTTTGATTTCCCAAACTCACAAACAAGTGTTTTTACTCTAATGCATATGACCTTCCTATTTTACTTGCTCAATATTTCTGAAGGCTTGATACATTTAAATTAAGCCTGTATTGAGCAGAACTGAGACCTTCGTTTACAGTCTCCTGGTGTGAAATTCAAGACCTACTGTAGGAATCAACTATCAGTGTTATGCCAAGTGATCTCCATATGGAATTCTAGCTGCTCAAAGCCATGGTATGTGCCTTAGTTCTCAAATCTTACTTTTTTTTTTTTTTAACCCCCTTCACTCCTTGGAAAAACCCTTTCATTCTTGGCAGTTCATTCTTGAGTCAGAATTCTGGTTGTAAACATGCCTCATGGGGAATTTTCAAAACTAGTTTCTACTTTCTTCCCACCAGAAGCCTGTATTGGTAGGGCTGTGTTTTTAACCTGAGAATGACAGCCTTGACTAGGCTCCCCTCATCTCCAATCCTCAAGCCTTCCCTTGGCTGTTCCACATATTTCTGTCATGCAAATCTTTCCTTGTACCACAGAATACCTGCACTACCTTTCTGGGCTTGGTTTTACAGCTTGGCACATAGTAGGCACTTAATTATTTCTTGAATGAATGGAGGAAGGAAGGAAGGACATGGCAGTGTATTTCTTTCCAGGAACAGCCAACAACTTAAGATACCAGGATCACAACATCAATGGTCTGAGCACTGACCCTCAGAAGCTTAATCAAGTCATAGATTATTACATGCTTTCCACTCAATTATACCTTTTCTCTAAAATTGGAATGCCTCAAAACAGAGGAGCATAAATATTGACTACCATGAATTTAATAGGATACAAATTTTAGAGCTTGATTTAAAGAATATAAACACCATAGTATAATAAATTACTTTCCCCTCTAACCTTTAATGGCCCTTAGTCAGCACTTAATCTACTCTAGTTTTATCCTGGCTTGAAAACATCTAATGCAACCTGGAAGCTTTTTTGTATTGAGACTTGTCTAGGGTTCATCATTTCTTCTAAGACCCTTGGTCAGCTTTCCTAGTTGCCAGAACTCACGTAATTTGTCTTGTACTGGGCTCCAATTGCCCATATTGTAGAAAAGGAGAGAAAAAAAATACGCAATTTATCTAATTGTTTAAGTGGGAGGAAAACATTTAATCCTAGAAAATGTTTTATCTTCCTTTTCTTTTAAAACAGTCCAATGTAATAATTTCCCCCATATTTTCTCCCTTCCATCACCAGAGCTATAGAAACAAAGTATGTATATCCTAATTTGCCAGTATGACTTCTCTATGACTGTTTTTTTTAGTCCAGGCTAAGACATCAGTTCTCAAATTTTGTGGTCTCAGAATCCCTTTATATTCTTATATAAGGATATAAAAGATTTTTCTAATGTGGGTTATATCTATCAACATTTACCAAATTAGAAATTAAACCTGAGAAATTTTATTATACCAATAGTCTTATGGCACTAATTATAATACCACAATAATAATAATTAGAATAACAACAACCTTATTATATATTAACATAAATAACATTTCTATGAAAAATAACTGTATTTTCCAGGACAAAAAATTTAGTTTGGGAAGTGGTAGTTAAATGATTACAGGTCTCTTTAATGTCTGGATTAATAGAATTCAGTTGGATTTTCATATCTGCTTCTGCATCCAATCTGTTGTGATATCACATGCTATGTGGCTTTGGTAAAACTCCACAGTATACTCATGAGAAAAAAATGAAGACAATAGTATTATTACGACAATATTTTTGTCCTTGTGGATCCTCTGAAAAACTCTCAAGGTTTCCTAGGGTTCCCTAGGCCACACATTGAGAATCATTGGTCTAAGGAAATCACAAACTGACTGTGATTTGTGTACATCCCTTACCATCTCTTTGTATCAGTTTCTACATGTGAAAAGAAGATAGTTTGGGTTTTATTTTTTTTAATCTAACTGCTAAGGTCCTTTTCAGTTTACAATTTTCTGATTCAATAAAGATTTTCCTTCTCTGATGCTTTCTCTTAACCCAGCATTAGTCCCTTTACACATCATCTTCCCCTAATAACTAGCTACTCTTCCTATGTCCCCAGTTTCAGTAAAAAGCTTCACCATTCCCTTAGTCTCCTAAATCAGATATCAGGTCAACATTCAAAGCTCCTCCCCCTTCACCATCCATACATCCAATAGAAGTCATGAATTTCTCTCTGCCACCTACTCTCTTGCCTAGATTATTGCAACAGCCTAAATGATTTTATTCATTCCAGTCCTGCTTCCTTCCAGACTCTTCTTTAATCCACCAGAATCATCTTCACACCACTGCTTAGAATCCTGCAATAGCTTCCCTCAAATCTTAGATTGGGTTCAGACTCCTTAACTTAGCAGGAGTTAAGTTAACTCCTGCTAACTTATGATGCATCATCAAGATTTGCCCTTTTCCTGCCTATTTCCTACCCTGCTTCACCCTCTTCTCCCTGATGCATCCACACAGAACATTTTTCAATTCCACATTCTCCTTTCATTTTAAGTCCCTGGACATGATAGGCGCTTATTCAGCACTTATTTAACTGAGCTGAATCATAATTATGCAAAATTCATTGAAAGCAGCAGCTATGCCTTTGCAACATAAAAGAAAGAAAAAGGTCAGAAATGGTTTCCAGGTTTATTCGGTAATAGTGGATATAATAGCGACACTGTGAAAGACGATGAAAAATTCTACTTTGCCATATCTCAGTTGGGTGGCAGTTCATACATTCACACAGAGAAGTATTCCATATGGCAGTGTGATTTGTACTTTGATAATCTAAAAAGTTTAAAGTTGAGTAATCCTTATCTAAAGATCTTATAAGAGCTTTTGAAGGAGCTATTGTAATTAATTCTTCTTTTATGATTACCTGCCACTTGCCTCTATTAATAACTGTCTTTCGGGCCGGCCGAGTGGTGCAATGGTTAAGAACTGGCTTGGGACGCCAGAGGGCCCCAGTTTGGATCCCACATATGAGGGACAGTGACACTGCCCTCTACAGCTAAGATGCTGAACAACAGCTCAACCTGGAGCTGGGCTGCCATGAGTCGCCGGTGACAGAGTAGGCTACAGCCCCTGTGGCAGTGGGTTGCCATGGGCTACCGTGTGTAGCCAGCAGCCAGCGTGAGCAGCCAGCAGCCGCAGTGAGCGGCCGTCCAGAAGCCAGCGACTGATCTGCCTCGCCCGGGAAGAGCGCAATGATGGTGCCAACTTGGGCCAGTGAAGCAACATCCTCCACAACTAGACTGAAGAACAAAAGGACAGCAACTTGTCTGTTCCCCTTCCCCCAACTCCCCAGCACTGTTCCCATCCCCCCAATTCCCCAATAAAAATCTTTAAAAAACAATAATAAATAAAAATTAACTGTCTTTCAGTTTTATCTTTTTACTTATGTAATTAGTACAATTGGTCCTTCAAAACTATGCATTGATATTTATATGTTTATCAATATAGTAGATTCTATACCCTCTGACATAGTTCTTTATGGAAATCTATTTTTATTTAAATACTTCTGAATTAAATCAGGGTCTTGCTCCAGAATGAAAGCACTACCAGTATTGAAACTATCCATTTATGATTCAATGAGTGATAGCCAAAAAGGGCAGGAGGGTGGGGGTTGGGGGGAAAAGAAGAAGAAAAAAGAGGAGGAGATGGAGGAGGAAGAGGAGGCAGAGGAGGAAAAAGAAATGTCTGAGACTTTACATCAGGATGTTGTCCCCACAGACCAAGCCATGTGACACTCATGAGACTAGCATTGTTTTTTGCCTTGTTATCAAAACAGAGACTTTTCTACCCTCATGCAGTCACTCTTTCAAATTGATCCAGACTAAAAACCAAACAGAACCAAAATAAAGCCCACAAGCCTCCAAGCATTTTGTGGTGAAGCATCACCTTTCTTCATATGGGATCTATTAAAGCAAACATCTGATGTTTGTGGTTAGACTGTGATCTCTCCACAGCCTGTAATGGTGACTGATGCTGGGGAAAAGCCAAAAGTTTCCTTGTGTAGCAATCTTAGGTTTTTGTCAACACCCTCAGAGCCAATTCTGGACCAACCCAACATCAATAACACCTCCCCTAAAGCTGTAAAGAGAAGATAGCTCCTGCTGATACAATATTAGATCAACACTTAGAGCAGCGTATGTGCTCATCAGCAACATTGATGATGACTGCCTATAGCTTATTGTCAAAAAAATAAAAATTAACATCTTCAATGATGTTTAGTTTTTACCTGCTGAGAGTAATCTCCTGGGGCTAGTTTCCAGTAGTTAAAGACCAAAATCCCTACAATTACATGTACACACATGTTTTCAACAATAAAAAAATTTGATTTAATATGATGATCAGGATATTCATAAGTTACAAAGTATTGGATTACACTTTATTTAACAAACACTTATAGAAAACCTATTGTGTGCCAAGCTCTGTGCTTGTTCCTGGGCAGTTTATGAAGACTAAGACATAGCACCTGCCTTCAGGCAGCACACACTCTAACAAGTAGGAAAGTCTTGAGTATCCCAAGACTGGTATCACACTCGTATTATGAACAAGAGGCTCTCGGAAACAAAGGAGAATGCAGTTATTTGAGAGCAGGAAAAAAACTGAGAGAACAGATGACAGTTGAAGTGGACATTACCAGGTGAGTAAGAGTTTCCTAAGAAAAAAAGTGGGGTAAAGGAGAATTCCAGCTAGAAGGAAACAGCACATGCAAAGGGTGTGCAAGTGCACAATGCATGCTGGGAATGGCGAAATCTAGTAAGGCTGGAGCACAAAGTTTGGGGAAGTAAAAGAAACGTAGATTGAGATCAGATTGCAAATTATTTTGAATGTCACGCTAGGGTCTTTATGCATTAAATTCTACAGAGCCACCAAATATTTTTACGTAGGTGGTATCAAAATCTACCCAATGTTTTAGAGAGAATACCCTGGTGTCAGCATAGAGGATTACTTTAAGGGGAAGAGTTTTAAAGATATTGCAATCATACAAGCAAACAATGATGAGAACCTTAACTAAAGCAGTGGTTACTGGGATAAGAGAAAAGAAAAGAGGTTTTTACAATCAAAGGGGTTTTGAGGTTATTTTTAGCAAGATTACTCTGATGCCTGAGGAAGGAAGACTTAGAAACAGGATGACAACTGAGGATTACATAGATAAGGCAAGAGATGCTGAGGCCTAAGTGAAGAGAGTAGCAGAGAAGGAGACAGGTTTAAGAAAACTTCCAAACAGCTCTGGGTAACATAATGAGTAGTAATTGATGGTCTATTAGTCCAGGAAAGTGGTCCCAAACTGTGGTTCCCTGACTCTCAGCACCAGCATCAGTATCACCTGAGAGCTATTGGACATATAAATTTTTAGGCCCGGCCCCAGACATACTGAACCAGAAACTTTGGGACTGAGGCCCAGCATCCTGTGTTTTAACAAGCCCTCCTGGTGGTTCTGATGGGAGCTAAAGTATGAGAACCACTAGGTTAGAGGCATAAAGGAGATGGAGGTGTCAAGAGCTAGTGAGCTACTATAGAGGTTAAGAGGCCAGACCTTGGAGAAAAAGAAACCTGAGTTCAAATATTTGCTGTGCATCTTACCAGCTGTGTGACAAGTCATGTATCAGCTATGTGACAATCTTTGGCAGGTTATTTAAAAATCTTTGAGCTTTATTTTCCTCATATCCTAAACAGGGTAACATAGTTTTGCAAGAATTTAATAAAATAATTAATTGTAAAGTGTTCAGTTCACAAACAGACATATAGTAAAAAGTGATTGTTAACAATTTTAATAAGGGCTACAGAAAGAACAGTAGCTGTGAAAGAAAATCTCACATTGAACATATAAAATTTGAGGTAACCATAGTACAATCCAGTGGCAGAATCCAGGAGAAGGATGAAAATATGCCTCTTTTGTGGACTTTACAGATTGAAGCTGAAGAACTATACAGGAAGGGCACACATATAGGCAATCGCTACCATCATCTGAGTGGGCAAGATTATCCAAGAGGAGCACAGGAAGTGAGAAAAGAAAAGGATACCAACACTGAAAGTGGGATGGAGAGTAGTCAGCAAGGGAGCTTGAGAAAAAAAGACAGGACAAGAGGGAACCAGGATCCAATGAGGTCACAGGGGCCAAAAGAGGAGTGTTAAGAGAAGGTCAACAGTCTCAATATAACTAAATGATAAAAGATAGGTAGGTAGGTAGGTAAGTAGGTAGATGGATGGATGGATGGATGGATGGATGGATGGATGGATGGATGGATGGACAGACAGACAAATAAAGCCACTGCATGGGAAAGTCATAAGGTGACTGGAAACTTCTGAGGATGCATTCTTCTTAAGTAGTAGAAGCAGAAGCCTCACCCTCATAGGATGAAAAGAGAAATAAAAGTGAGGAGCAAAAACGGACCTTGAGAAATTAAGCTGTGATGGGAAGAAGAAAAATAGAATCATAAAATCAGTGGAGGTCAGAACATGAACAATGCCTTGACGGAAACAGGATAATAATAGAGTGGTGGGCTGAAGGAAGAAACCAGGGATAAAGGAGAAATCAAAGACACAAGCGAGTGAGAAGGGAGCTAGCAAGGCGGGAAAAGCAATGGGACCAGGTAGAACCTTTAGCTTGAAAAGGAAAAAGGGCAATTTTTCTCTGAGGCACGAAAGAGAATGAGTCAAGTTACAGCTTGGGGATGAAGAAGCAGGATGATGAAAAGTGTAAATTGATGATGCACATCCCTGAAAGGCCTCTTTTTTTTTTTTTTTTGAGAGAGAGAGAAATAGGAGATGACTTTAGCTTCCAAGAGGAACGAGGTCATGGCAGGGTTGAGGACTTGAGGAAAGGGCAAAGGATTAGAACATCTGTTATAAGGACTGGAAACAGGAGCAAAGTAAGAATGAGAGGGGTATTGAGGCAGCACTGAGGGTTAGCACAGAGTTTAAAAAGCATGCGTTTGTTGTGGTGCTACATACAGTATTAGGTGTTCGTCTCCGGCAATGCAGGTAAACAGAGTAAATGAATGATAATGAGGAGGCTGGTGATGATGGTCACAAAACAGTGTTGACGACAACTCCTAGCACGTGCCAAGTGCTGTGTAGTGATAAAGTGCATGGGCTTTGCAGTCAGACTTCCTAGATTTGAATCCCAGCTATTCTACTTCAAGCTATGTGACCTTGGGAAAGTTACTCAACCTCTTGTGTCTCAGTTTCATTATCTTTAAAATGGTCATGAGTATGTAGTACTTACCTAATAGGGTTGCTGTAACAATTAAATCAGTAAATTCATGTAGAACATTTAGAACAGTGCTGGACACATAATATGTACTTGTTAAATGTTTGTTACACTTATTACTACAATGTTGAGGCTAAGCTGAGGATGACAGTTCATAAAGTTACAAAAATATCACAACTCTCAGCACATACCAAGAGTGAAGTTATCCTTGAGAAGCATCAACATAACCATAGCACTATCAAAGATCAAAAATAATCTCAGCTACCAACCATACCTATAACAGACATCCTTTTTCTGATATTGTTAAAATCCAAAAAGGCAAGCAATTGATAAGTAACCAATGTTCCCAATTCTTCTATTGTTATTGTCTCTGGAGTCCGGGACTTAAAAATGAACCCAAAATTTCTTGCAGCAGTCACTAGAGCCCCTTCATCAGGCGACTGAACTTGGTAAATCAGCTCTCCTAAAAGGAAAAAAAAAAACAAGTAGGTCAAACAAGAACCAAGAAAGTATATTTTCAGTGACTAAAGATGTGCCATGAAAGTTTCACAAACTAAAACACTTAATATATATTAGCTCACATAATCCTCATGGCAAATCTTTGAGATAGGGATTATTAAAATTATTATTTTCATTTTATACTGGTGAACCTATGACTGAAGAGGTTATGATTTTTGCAAGATGACACAGTAAAGAGTGATGGGGAAGATACTTCAAATTCCACTTCGGTCTGCCACTAAAGGCCTTTTTATGAGAAGGTATATAAGAAATCTCCTGAAATGTAAGGACTCAAACCAGGATGTTAATCCTTGGCACCTGATATTGCGTATGTGTGTGTGTGTTTGGGGCACAGGGGGGAGGCAGTAAGAGGGGGAAGTAAAGAAAAAGGATGAAATAAGAAAAATAAACCATAAAAATACACTTTAAAAAATAGCATGTATAAAGTAAGCCCTTCCATATAAAATTAGTATATTATCTTTAAATGTAAAAATAAATTATAAAGCGTAGGCAAAGCTAGATCCATATTCACTGATTTATAGTGTTATCCAAGATAAATTATATAAAGAAAATACGTTGCATATTAATGTATATATTATGACTCCTTTTCATTAAAAACAAATAAGTCACCTACATGTCTGCATATTCGTATATTCAAACACACACACACACACACACACACACACACGAGCAAGTGGAAAGAGTGAAATGATGCACACCAAATGTTACCACTGGTCACCCCTGTGGGGGTGGGATTAGAAGAGTTCAAGGAAAAAATTATTAACTTTGCCTTTATAAATATTTGTATTGTATGGTTTCATTTGATACAATGGTATAAATTAATTTTTGAAAATCAAAAAAGGAAAAAAGTAATTACTTGATCTGAATATGAAATGATATAATAACTTTCACTTCTGGCACGATGTTGAACTAGGTGTCAGGACCAACGTCCCCTGATACAAGCAACTACAGTCTGTGTAACATTTTAATATTTTGAATACATCCATGAACCGGCAAGAAAGCAAGAATTGTTTGGGTCAAAGATTGAGAAAATGAATACAGGTGGAATAAAGAAAAGATTATAGGCAGCTTTTGCCTTGAGGACATTTTCTGAATGAGGAGAATCAGGAGTTGGGTAAGAGAAGACATAGCACAGGATAAGAAGTCTGATGAAAGACCACGTCTTAAAACTGCCCCCCCACAAAAGGCTACTCTTTTAGTCTGAGGATAAATTGGAAATCAGTGCCTCCCTTAAGAGTACCTGTAAGGAAAACCACCTATGTATAGGTGAGGAAAAAAGAAATCTTTGCTAAAAATGTATGCCCAGACTGGCTGTCATGTACATTTGCATCCTAAGTTCACAATATTGGGTGAACTGAAAAAAATCAAACCGAAAATTCAGTTTAATATGTTCCTGTATTAGAACACTAACTGAAGCAAATGCATATCCTTTCTGGAAGAATCAGCCTTCACTACAGCACCCAAAGAATTTTTATAAATAAAGTTCCAAGTAAACTGGTCATTTCACAGTGAAAAAATCATTAAAATCACAGTAAACAAGACACAATGGAAACTAATAGAAAGAACGAGAGAATAAGATCTGCAACAACTATGAATACTGGAATTATCAGAAATAGCACATACAAATATTTCATAGGTGATAAGATATAAGAGAGAGGCATGAAAGTAAGCAGATTTGAAAAAGAATTATAGACCTTGTAGAAATTACAAATCAAAAACTGCAAATTAGATAAAACTAGAGAAAGAATTAGTATACTGGAAAAAAAATTAAGAAAATTTGAAAACATATCCCAAGGAGACAAAGAAATGGAAAAATTAGAGACTTGTTCAAAGACATAGAGAATAGAGTGAAAATATCTAACAATGAAGATACGAGAGGAAAAATGAATTAAAGGCAATACTTGAAGAACTACATGGCTGAGGAAACTCCAGAGTGATAAAACATCACAGTCTATAGATTCAAGATTCAGAACACATCCCAAGCTATATATATATTTTTGAATTCCACACCTATACTAAGAACAGAAAAAAAGAAGAAATCTTAAAAGTAGCCAGGGAGAAAAGGCTGATTACTTTCAAGCTACAATTAGGCTGACAGCTAACTATACAGTAATAGAAATAGCAGCCGGAACATAGTGGAGTATCTTCAATGTGCTGAGAGAAAATTGACACCTTACTAAACACAGCAAAACATAATTCAAGAAAAAGGGTGAAATAAAGTTGTGTTCAAAGAAAGTTTTTGAGTGTCTACTACCCAGTAGGCTCTCCCTAAAGGAAATTCTAAAGAATGCACTTTAGGTCAACAGGAGATCAGAGATGGGACAAGCATTGAAGAGCATAGAAATTAGTAAGTGTATAGATAAATCTAAGTAAACATTGACTATAAATGTGATAAAAATAACATCGTGTGGTATTAGAAAAGTAGGGTTGTCAGAAAAGTCATGACGCATTTATGCAATGAAAAACATAGAAAAAAATACGTCATGACTTTTCTGACAACCCTAAATACATAAGAGGAGTACTACATGAGTCAGGCAACGTCAATTAGTATTGAAGGATTTTAAGGTCTTGCTTTGTTCAAAAGAAGGCTTAGGCTTTGATAAGTTAATTTTGCTAAACATTCTAGGCTAATTACTAAAAGAATACAAATTAGGATATGTTATTTCCAAAGCAGCAGAAGTAAAAATGGGCTAAATCTATAAGAAGACAATAAAAGAAGAGATTAAGAGACAAAAGATGGGGCAAATATAAATTAAATACTTAAAATCTAAACATATCAATAAAGGTAAATGGACTAAATGTTCCATTTAACCTTTAGTTTTGCCAAACTAGTTATTATTTTAAATGGCAGAGATATTGCTTCATATTAAATTAATATTAGTCTGAAAAAAAAAACAAAATATTGACACTTGCAAGAGATATGTCTAAAACATAAAGAAAAAGACAGATTGGTGGGAAAGAATGGGAAAAGCTAAACAATGCAAATATTAACAAAAGGAAAACATCTATAACTACATTAATATCAAACAAAACAAACTTTTGGGCTGGCCGAGTAGCTCAGCTGGTTAAGAGCTCACTTGGGAGCGCCAGCTCTGAGCAGCAGGGCTGCGGTTCGGATCCTATATTGAGGGCCAGCGATGCTCACCCTCTACAGCTAAGATGATGAACAGCTCGACCTGGAGCTGGGCTGCTGTGAGTCGCCGGTGACAGCGTAGGCTGCAGTGGGGCTGCAGTGGGCTGCCGTGAGCTATGTGAATGGCTGCCCAGCATGAGTGGCCAGCAGCCAGTGTGAGCTACTGGAAGCCGCTGTGAGCGGCCGACCAATGACCAGCAACGATTGCCTCACCCTGGAAGAGCACAATGATCATACCAACATGGGCCAGTGAAGCGACATCCTCCACAACTAGACTGAAGAACAAAAACGGCAATTGGTCTACCTGTCTGTCCCCTTCCCCGATTCTTCAACACTGTTCCCCTCCCCCCCCAATTCCCCAGTAAAATCTTTAAAAATAAAACAAAAAACTTTAAGATAAAAATATTACTAGAGATAGTGAGAATTAATATATATTAATAGAAGTTTTAATTTAAAAAGCATGTAAGTCTAAACTAATATCTAACTAATAACATGACCTTAAAACATATAAAGCAAACATTGACAAAACTACAAATAGAGATAGACTAATGCACAATTTTATATATATATATATATATATATACACACACATATATAAATTATATACATATAATTTATATATATGATTGGTAGACTAATGCACAATTATATACATATAATTTATATATATATATATATATATATATATATATATATATATATATATATATACACACATATATAAATTATATACATATAATTTATATATATGATTGGTAGACTAATGCACAATTATATACATATAATTTATATATATATATATAACTATATATATATATATATAAATTGAGAAATCAAATAGTCAAAATAATTCACTGAGAGATAGAAGATTGAACAATACAATCAACAAATATTATCTAATGAATATATTTAGAAACCAGTACCCAATAACTATAGAATGCATACTCATCTCAAACACACATGAAACATTTATAGAAAATGAATACATACCAGGCCATAAAGCAAGCCTCAACAAATCTTAAAGGATTGATATATTAAGGTGATAAGGAAAAAAATCCTAAATTTTTAATCTTTTTAATTAACATTGTCTAAAATAAGAAAAAGAATCCTTCTGAAGCACTTCTACTTTCTACTTTTCTGTTTCTAAAATTTCATCCTGGCAAAGGGAATGAGAATATCAACTTCTCCAAACGACTTTTCTTTTTTTTTTTAAGCTGAGCCATCCTGCCACCAGTTGGTAGCTCAGCAGCTGCTCAGCTCGGGCCAGGAATCAAACCACTGTTGCTCAGAGCTCAAACTCTTGAGCGAGCTCTTAACCAACTGAGCCACTCGGCCGGCCCTCCAAATGACTTCTCCATGAAACAAATAGCACACACTTAAAATAAAAGCAACACCGGCAACTATAAATTACACAATCATTATAGTTTTAAGTTTGTTAGATCTGGGTTCTGTCCTTTTGCATCACTAACATTTATATAAGAAAAGTTTATATTTTTCAAGGTACTTTAACACACATGGATTTAAGCTATCTAGCCTATAAACAAAGCTTTAAAAGAAGAGCAAATGTAATTTTCCCTTACTTAGTGATGTAATCCTTCACTTAGAATTTGATATCTCAAAGAAAGAGACAGAAATAATTGAAAGGATACATACATTTATCTCTCTGCACTTCAAAATACCTTTATATGACAGAGGAGATATTAATCAATACTCACTAAAATGGGTAAAATTTAAGAGTGGTTATACTAAATGTTGGTAAGAGTGAAAAGGTACTGGAACTCTCACACATTGATGGTAGGAATGCAAAATGATATAATCATTTTTGGAAATTGTTGGGCAGTTTGTTACAAAATTAAACATACCTATACTATGATCTGATAATTTCCATTCTTAAGTATTTACTAAAAACAAATTTGTTAAATATTTTTAAAAGACATAAAAATGTTTATGGCAGCTTTATTCATAATAACTTAAGCTGGAAACAACCCAAATGTGCACGAACAGAGGATTAGAATGAAAAAAAATGTGTTATATTCAAACAATGGAATATTACTTAGCAATAAAAAAGAATGAACTATTAAAAAGAAGAATGAACTATTATTGATTAATACAACAATATGGATGAATGACAAAAATATTTCATTGAGTGAAAAAAACAGACACTAAAGAATACATATTGTAAAATTCCATTTATATGAATTATAAGAACTGGCAAAACTCTTTGATGATAAAAATCAGAGCAGTGGTTGGTTGGGCAGGAGTTGGTGGTGTGGATTGGAAGGGAACATGAGTAATCTTTCTGGAGTGATAGAAAAGGTTTATACTTTGATTGGGATGGTGGTTAAGTAGGTGTATATAATTGTCAAAACTCACCAAACCATACATTTAAGATCTGTGTGTTTTATTGTATTAATTTTATCACATTATGAAAAAATTTTAAATGATACTTACATTAAACATACCTACACAATGATGTGGTAATTTCCATTCTTAAGTATTTACAGAAATCACACCTGGAGCACCCTGCTCAGGTGATCAGGGAGACTATGTCATGGGACCCCACAGGACACCTACTACATAAGGCCACACCATTAAGTTCAGAAGACATAGCAGCTCTATCTAATACATGGGAACAAACACAGGGAGACAGCCAAAATGGGGAAACAAAGAAACATATCCCAAATAAAAGAAGAGAACAAAGCTACAGAAAAAGAACTAAACAAAATGGAGAAAAGCAATCTATCAGATGCAGAGTTTAAAACACTGGTAATAAGGATGCTCAATGATCTAAGGGAGAACTTCAACAAAGAGATAGAAAACATAAAAATGGAGATAGAAAACAAAAAAGAACCAGTCAGAAATAAAGAATATAATAAGCGAAATGAAGAATACATTAGAGGGAATCCACAGTAGAGTAGATGAAGCAGAGGATTGAATCAGTGATTTAGAAGTTAAGGTAGCAGAAGACACCCAATCAGAACAGCAAAAAGAAAAAAAAGGATAGTTTCAGGGGCCTCTGGAAGAACATTAAGTGTACCAACATTCACATCATAGGGGTACCAGAAGGAGAAGAGAGAAAGCAAGGAATTGAAAAACCTATTTGAAGGAATAATGATGGAAAACTTTCCTAACCTGGTGAAGGAAATAGACATACAAGCCCACAAAGCGCCAGAGAGTTCCAAACAGGCAAAATGTGAGCTAAGTGGAAAACGTTCAGTATATAAAAATATACAAAGAAAAGCTAGAGATAGGTAAGCCCCTTATGCAATGTTGTATTTTTAATCAGAACATCCTTCTAATTCCAAAGATCTTAAATAAAAATATCAGTTCAGATTTAGAAAACAAGGTTCGCCACTCAAACACACTTTCCACTTACCCGCACTATTTTCCTCGGGCATCACAGTGTGGCAGAGAGCCAGTAACCTAAGGAATTCGTGCACTTTGGGATCACCCGACTTAATGGATTCCATGAGATGATGGTCAAAGAACTGAAATGTCCGATCTACCTGGAGGTTGGCTGAGAAATCCACAGCCTTTCTTTTCTGTAGGAGAACAACAGCAACATAAAGAACTATAGACCTCATTCCAACAATAATCTTTTAAAATTCAAAAATATTTTCTCTAAGCATTTTTAGCACCCATATGATATTTTAGCCTCAAACATCTGGCATTAAAATGGCTTTCTGTTTCCTCACTACTGTTAAATATTATCTTCTCATTTCAGAGCCATGCAGCACAACAGTGAACCTTCAAAAAGCATAGGGGGAAGTAAAATATCCAATGGCTCTAAAGATCCTCAAATGTTTATTGCAACTCCAAAATACAAATGAGCCCTGAAAACTGAAAGTATTTTTCCAAAACCTACTTGATGGCAAAACCTGACCTGACTTGAACTCATTTTGGCAGCAATAGCTGACCTAAAATGATATGTGTCCAATTATAGACATTTTTAGCCTACTTAGTGTGAATTAATAGTTTCCAATATAAAAACTTACTAATGTGTTTGATTACAGAATACTTTCTCAGATTTCACTGGAGATACTGCATAATATAATGACAGAATTAACATCAGGATCTTGAAGAGATATTTGCACTTACATGTTCATTGCAGCATTACTCACAGTAGCCAAGATGTAGAAATAACATAACTATTCATAGACAGATGAATGGATAAAGAATATGTGGTATGTACATACAGTGGAAGATTCTTCAGTCATAAAAAAAAGGCAAGCCTGCCTTTATGCTACAACATGAATGAACTTTGAGGACACTGCCCCAAGTAAAGTAAGCAAGTCACAAAAGGATGAATACTGCATGATTCCACTTACATGAAAGTAATAAAACTCATAGAAACAGAAAGTAGAATGATGGTTTCCA